>NC_132803.1:23171250-23487500 GCF_048594095.1 Paramormyrops kingsleyae
TGAGTGCAGCTGATTCCGAGAACCTGTGATGACGAAGGCAAACTCACATCACTGGTACTTCTTGCTTGAAAGACATTCAAAGATGCGTTTCCCATAATGACAGGGTCACGGGTCTGTGATGATGAGTCATATTTTGAGGTTTGAGACGCGCATCCCCTGTGTGCCCCCCCACCCCCCCCCATCCTGTTCATCGTCGTTCAGAACCGCACGGGACTTTCTGAGATAATTACCCCTGTTTTGACTTGTGCTGTAGACTGTAGCTTTCCTCAGGTCTCTGGCCGTACCTGGCCGGTCATCCGGGTCATTCTCAGTGCCCTCTGTGAGCCAGGCTCTTAATTACTGATGAAGGACATCTCGGGAATTTGGCCCTAGAGCCAGGTGGCGGGAGATGGTGGCCAGTGGCTTCTCAGCCACTGCTGCAGTGTGTGTGTGTGTGTGTGAGACCCTCTCTGTGGGTGTGGTATGGTTGCCTCGGCGGTACTCGCCTCACTGCAATGCTGCTGCTTCCCCCGAGCATCATTCATATCCTCTGCTCTCCCGCCCCCGTTCCCTCTCTCCCCCCATAGAGCGAGAGCGCTAACGACGAGGGCGGGGAGGGGGAGTACGTCAATCTGTACTCGTCCAGCCAGGCCAACGGGAAGGTGCCGCTCTCCCTCGGAGTAAGTAGGTAGAGGCGGAGGGCTCACGGGGACGACCCCCCCCCCCCCCCCCCGGCTTGCCTGGGAGTCTGTGCTTCTGCTTCGCTTAGCATGCCAGCTTTTGCTTGCGCCCTCGATGTCTCCTCACACCTGTGGCACCCCCCCCCCATCCACCCTTCCCCCAAGTAATCAGCTGGATACACCGTCTCGAGCCACACAGCCGTGTAGTAGAGAGAAGTGGGGGGGCCCTGATCCTTTATCGCCGGCAAATTAGGCATGTCATGCAGTAACCGACGCAGCCTGAAATGCATCATAGCGGCCTGTACCGTAGTAGTGGGGTTGTTAGCATGCCTGCCCTCTGCAGAGGAGCGGGCAGGTCTGCTGGGGCGGGAAGGCGCTCCGGACCGTACAGGCACCGAAGCTCAAGACTCAGGAGAAATGCCAAAGTAGGAACAGGAGAGGCGGCAGTTTAGAGTCATGGACAACAAAGGAATGTCCCTGAGAAGGGTGGGCCTGTACGTGCGGAAGCAGAGCCCCCATCTCTAGGAGGCAGACGGAAGCAGAGCCCCCATCATCGCGTCGGAGCAGAGCGGCAGCGGTAACTGCATCCTTGTGCTTTGGTTCCGACCCTCAAGTGCTCATGAGACATTTGTCTGAAATCAGCCAGTTTTGTTACTCATTGTAAAAATTCTGATCCTCTGGAAGAAATCCTGGATTCTAATTCCACCTGAATCCCAGGGATTAAAAGCCTCAGAAGTCTTTGTTCTAGAGAAAGACACATAAAGGTTATCCAACAGTCTGCCATGTTTCGGGGGAAATTGCGACTCTTCAGGGACCGCTAACTATTTGAGGGCCCTCTCTGTTCTTTCTTAATGTCTTGTCTGTTGGAAGGGAACAAGTTTGCGTTACATCTTCCATTTGAATTAAAATAACACGTCTGTCATCTTGTTTTGTTCCTGTTTTCTGTACTGCATATTTATTTAAAGGCGCAGTATCTGAGCTCTCGTTTGACTGTTTCGATGGTTGCTGTCTGCCTGACTGACTCGGTGACTGGCTCTGTAACCTGTCTTGAGTGCCGTATTCGTGGTCCCATTGTTCCCGCTGCCTGCCCAACTAAAACCCCTTACTGCACCACCATGTGGTCCTGATCGTGCGTTGTCCATTTACACGGTGAGTCTGTGGGTTCAGTTTATGTGACGACCCAGGTTTTACCAGGCTGCTGTCTGTTGGCAGGATCCCACGGGTGCTGCTGACGATATTCTCCAAGACCCCAGCACACAGGAACCCCCGTCCAACGGCAAGGAGTCCCTGAATTCAGAAAGGTAAGGAGCAGCTTCGTCACCGTTTGCTTTTCGTAGCTTCCGGAAGCCTAGTGGTTCATAAAGGCGTGAAGTTGCACCACACAAGTTCCGAGTCCGACCTCTGTAACTCCCTTGGATATTGACCTTAAATGAATCCCCCCAGGAAAAATACCCACTTGTATAAATCCGGAAATATTATTTAAAAACTTTCAAACGAAAGTCTCAAATGATACATGTGTTCCATTAGGAAATGATACTTTAGTAGACGCTAATCAGCGAGCAGTAACGATCTGTCCGTCACGTGTCTGCAGTAGAAGACAGAAGTCGACTGACTCGGGCCAGAGCGAGGAGGAAGTGGACGAGCTCTCCCTCATCGACCACAAGGAGATCATGTACCGCATAACGCTAAAGCAGGAGGTGGGTTCGGCGTACCTTGGCGTGAACACCTACACGCCATTGTGGCCCTATGCGCATTTACCATCTCCACCATTCAGCTCCAACTGTAAAATGAAATTGCACTATTAAAATGATATGAATTACATTGACAATAATCTTATTTTGAGCCTTAGAACTTGTCTGTGCTCGTACTCCTTGTGTTTGATAGTATCAGGAGAGTATATTATTTGCTTAGTGAGTTCAGTTTGTTTCTTGGGATGGTCATGTTTTGTAGTTGTAAAGAAAATAAATAAATGTCACCAGTTACCTAGGTAACAAAGGAAGGTCTACCAGTTCTGGGATACACCCATTATTATATTTGCTTTTACTTTGTCTTTGTATCGAGGCTCTGCTGCCCTCTGTCGGCCAGCTATAGCAACTGCAATCACATTTCCTCTCTCGTTGGTGCTGTATCAGATGCTTTGAAGCACTCTGCCCAAAGAATAGTTTGGAAGGTCACACACACATCTGAGTACTGTGCCAATACATGTGCCCCTATGTAAAACTGAGGGCTTGTGTTAACGAGGGAGCTTCTGCAGGATGGGTACGGGGGGGAGGCTGCACCTTAAGGCCAAAGGAATATCTCTCACCCCTTTTTTTTTTTTTTTTCTCTCCCGCTACTCCCTCCCTCCTTCTCTTTCTCTCCTTCCCCTCCCCTGCTTCACTCACCCACTTTCACGCTCTTGACAACTCAGAACGACGACGGTCCCGATGTTCGTGCCGGATCAGGAGACATTTTATTAGTCCATGCGACCGAGACGGATCGCAAAGGTATGTGTCTCTGTTCAGCAGGACTGTCTGCATCCAGTGCTGCATGCGTCACTGCAGCTCCCCCCGTGTCTGCGCGTTTCTGCAGAAAGGGGCCATTAAATACGCCTTGCTGTTTATTTTCCCGGTGGGAAAATAAACAGCCGTATTCATAGCCGGGTACCGTATTAGACATACCGATGCTGAGAGTGTTCGCCTGGTGGTTTTTGGCAGCTGTGCACTGGCTATAGCTTCCTGTAAGTTTCATTTTCTCATTTTCAGTTCTGTCAGTAGACGAAAGAAAATAATAAATGGTGGAGATTTATGTCCAAACGATTCATTCGCTGTTTGACAAGTTGCTTTTTCCATCTGTTTTCCTTACAGACCTTGTTTTATACTGTGAGGCCTTCCTGACGACTTATAGGACGTTTATAACCCCCGAAGACCTTATAAAGAAGCTGCACTATCGATATCCTTTTGCTGGCCAGGAGCGGCCGGGAAGCTGCAGACCATAGAGCCGCTAGAAGTAATATGTGCAGCCTCAGGTCATGTTTACTGCAGCCCGGCTCAGAGATAAGTGGCAGAAAATCGAAATATCATGGCACCTGGCTTTAGCAAGAACCACCATCACCAACCCCCCACCCCCCCCCCGCCCCAGAGAGACTCTGCACACGCTAGGGGAACCCCCGACCCCTTTCTACTGCCCGGTGTTTCACTTTGCAAAGGCACCTGCTTTGCATGTAGTCGACTCGGGATGTTTTATGGCCTGAGAGTGGCGTGCTTGGGGCTTTGTGGCGTGACTTTTCTAAAAATGGCAGGTCTCCTTGACCCCGTAGCACATATACCAGGTTTTGTCACAGCCCCGACACGTTCAAGAAGCGAGTCAGCAAAAACACCTTCTTCGTACTGGTTCGTGTGGTGGACGAGCTGTGGTGAGTACACATCCCAGCACTGTCTGGGCCACATGCTTGACCGTAGTACTATAATACATGGCTCCAGTAATAATTTTTGCCAGTGTTTAGTCTTATTACGTTTTGACCACATTACCCGACATGCCAAAGGTCACATTTTGATATTTTCAATTGACAAAGTCTGAAACCTTAAGTCCATAAATTTCAAAAGAAGTACATTTTTGAATTTAGAACCTTTGGATTATGAAAAATCGTGTGGCATTTCATGATGTTGGGTTCATAGGTCTAAACCTAAATTTCAGATACTGATTTCTGTAGGATTGTTTTCATTTGACCTATCAGGTGACTCGCATGCACCATGACCCGTGATGTGAACTCTGGAGAAGTTGCGAATCGAGTGGCAACCTTCTCCGTGTCTTTGCAGCCTCGTGGAGCTGACTGACGATATACTGAAGCAGCTGATGGATCTAGTTTTCCGACTCGTGTGTAACGGGGAGCTAAGTCTGGCCCGGGTCTTACGGAAGAACATTCTGGACAAAGTGGAGCAGAAGAAGCAGCTGCGCTATACCAACTGCCTGAAGCCGCTGGCTGCCCGTGGGGTGGCAGCAAGGTGGGGTCTGGGGGGGGCCTGGGCAGCCATTGATTGTCAGCTTTGGTGGAATCAGATTGACATTTGGTGGTCCCTGTATTAGCCTTGAGTTACGTCTGGGAACATGGGAATTGTGCATCACTATTTTGTCTTTGTATGTTTTTTATGTAGATGTCTTGGTAGATTATTTTGTATCTTCTGGATGATTCTTTTCTGTTTAAAGGATATTACAGAATCTGTTTGCAAACAAGTTTTCGGAATTTGACTCCATTTCCTTGCCAAAATGATGCAGTGTCTTTCTTTCCGGATGCAGACCCGGCACTCTTCACGACTTCCGCAGTCACGAGATCGCCGATCAGCTCACTCTCCTGGACGCGGAGCTCTTCTATAAGATTGAGGTAAAAGACACCCACACAGCATGACCCTGCCTCGCTCGTTTCCTCCTGCCGACATGTATACATTTCTGACCTCCCACTCTGGTCTAGATCCCCGAAGTGCTGCTGTGGGCAAAGGAACAGAATGAGGAGAAGAGTCCCAATCTGACGCAGTTCACAGAGCACTTTAACAACATGTCCTATTGGTATGTGCTGCCACTGAGGTGTGCGGGCGGCCGTCTCCGGACGATAGGCAGGCCGTGGTGACCCCCATTTCTGCTTCCTTCAGGGTGCGCTCCATAATCATTCAGCAGGAGAAGGCCCAGGACAGGGAGAAACTGCTTCTTAAGTTTATCAAAATTATGAAGGTACCTGGCCCGATCGTGCACGCCGTCTTCAGTGTCACCTTTATTAATGACATGAACTGTAAGGCTCTACGCTACAGAGGCTCCGTAAACATAAGGAAGACTTTGTGCTGTATGATGCATTTCCTTAAGGCTGTTTTTTTGTCTGATGCTAAGAATCTTGGAGATGTGCTTATCATACTTTCTCTTCCCCCTTTTCTTTAGCATTTAAGAAAGCTGAATAATTTTAACTCCTATTTGGCGATACTGTCAGCGTTAGATTCTGCACCTATTAGAAGACTGGAATGGCAAAAACAGACTTCAGAGGTAAGTTGGTCTGGATAAGCCAACGTGAGTGCAAGTTTGTAGCCATCAGCTTGTTAAATGCATCGCCTCTTAAAACAGACCAAAGCGTTTTCCAACCCGGTCCTCTGGGACCCACAGTAAGGAGGAGGAGGGAACAAAAACGTGGACCGTCTTGGCGTCCCTGAGGACTGGGGCGGTGAAGGAGTTATCACTCAAATAAGGAATCATTGTCCTGTGTTTCAGGGGTTAGAGGAGTACTGCACCTTGATTGACAGCTCCTCCTCCTTCCGGGCATATCGAGCAGCACTGGCAGATGTTGAACCTCCATGCATCCCATACCTGTGAGAAATCCCTCTCCTTCAGCATTGTGCTTGCAGCACCAAGTGCTAGTTGACCTTGATAACCAATAATGCTTTAGGGGCAAATAAATAGATGTTTGATTGAAATTATTAAATCCAGTATGGATATGTGGCATGTAACATTGACTATACAGTTTATTGCACCGTTAAATAAGGGAGCGTACTGTATATTCTTAATCACTGGACTCATTTATTTATATAGCTACGTCTTTGGATAGAGTGCTATTGATCTCTCTCCCGGCTCTCCATTCCCCAGAGGGCTCATCCTGCAGGATTTAACCTTTGTCCATCTGGGGAACCCAGACCTAATAGAAGGAAAAGTCAACTTCTCCAAAAGATGGCAGCAGTTCAACATCCTGGACAGTATGAGGCGCTTCCAGCAAGTGTGAGTGTGGTTGACATTCTCCCTCCCCCGCCCCATCCTTCCCGGCCTTCAGACATTTGCGGAGAATGAGTTTGGATCTCCCAGACTGTCGTACCTCGTTTAATATATGTGTCCTCTCTTCCCTAGACACTATGAGCTGAAGCGCAATGACGACATCGTCTCCTTCTTCAATGACTTCAGTGACCACCTGGCAGAGGAGGCTCTCTGGGAGCTGTCTTTGAAAATCAAGCCAAGGAATATCACGAGACGCAAGACCGAGCGGGAGGAGAAGACCTAGGAGTGTGGAAACATCTCGCTGCCTCAGAGGGCGACAGAGCAGAACTAGAATAACACTTTGAGAGACAAAACAAAACAACAAACAATCGCCTGAATACGGAAAAGAAAAAAAAAACTGTGACGGCAGCTAAAGAACTGGGAAATGTTGTGTCTGTTACAGTTTACAGAACTTTTTTATTATTATTTGTTGGGAACTATGGAACTCTGCCGTGTCTCAGCCTGAGCTTGGGCTGAGTTGGACGAAAGATCAGCTCGGAGCACAAAAAGCAGGAGGCTACAGAGAGGATTCGGTTAAACCGATAATTATTATTATTATTATTATTATTTTTTACATTACGTCCTATCCATTTCAATGTGTGTGTGTGTGTGTGTGTGTGTCTTGTACATTGCCAACCATGTCTGGGAGTGACCTTCCTCCGCCTACTTGGGAAGCCAAGATGTTTGCCTGTACATGGATGACTCCTCTATCGTGACGTGCCATCCTGAGACCCTGTCCCATCCTCATGGACTGTGGTTGTCTGACTGTGGACCCCCCCCCCCCCCCAATCTGAAAATGAGGACGACTGTCCACTAGGGTTCTGGACATAAATGACAACCCTTGGTGAGGATGGCAATGAACCTGCGAGTGGATGGAGACATTGTCCTAGAATAAACATGTGACAGCCAAATTTTGACAGTGGGTTTTGTTTGAAGCTTAAGTGTATGGATGATTGTGTGTGTAGATATATATATATATTTCTCCTTTTGTTCTTTAAAAGGGTTTCAATTTGTAAGCAGTGGATCTTACCTCCTTCCGAGTGCAATAGAGATGTGCACTTAAAAAAAAAAAAAAAAGGCCTAAACAAGAAAATAGCAAAATGCTGTGATTCATGTCAACAGGCAAAAAAGCATTATGGGGAGTAAATGGTCAGGCAATAAGTGTCATGTTCCACAGCCCCACAGAGTCTGTTTGGAGAAGATGCGTGAGGTGCCAACGAACTGAGCTAGGGCTCTGTGTTATGGATGAGTGTTTGCTGGACTCTGATGTAAAGAGAGGGAATTCCATTTGAGGAGAACGCCTCTCATCCTGTTTCATATGGTGTAGTACGTAAACTCCCAGTTACTCCTTAGGAAATTCAGCTCTGCCTATACACACATCACACTGTGCATTCTTGCAGTCGAATAAAATATTCAGCAATATTTATATCTGTTTCGGGTTATGTATGAGGTGTTCTCAGCCTGATTATTTTTATTTTGCCTGCCCCATGTCAAAGCGTCAACGCTCAAGCTATGTGGCAACAGTCACTGTTTCAGCTGGGTCAAAAATGTCATGAATACTGAACAAATAAAACCATGGCTTCAGCAATGAAAATAAAATGCAACTAACCAATGTGTGTGTGTGCTATAGGACAAACGGCTAGAGGGAGTGAAGTACACACCACTCACGCCGGTACGTGGCATGTATTTGAGATGGAGAGTGATTCTCTGATCAAATCACTTGCTGACCATTATTGTTTCTCTTTTCTTTGCAGAAAAAGTCAAACTTTAAAATGTGTTTTAGTGCTTATTTCTGCTCTGTAGAACATGAGGCTAAGGTTTAAGGCATTTATAATCATTTAGGTAGCTAAAATTTAGTTTAATACTAGTACAATTGCCTATAATATAGTATAATCTCATACTGGACTTCTTTTGCAATATAAAAATACTTCTATGGAGATGTATGAAAAGTTGGGGTCATTCAACTTCTGTAATTTAATTTTAGAAAGTCTAGATTGCAACTTCTCACTCTGTCGGACCATCATGACAGTAGACATGTTAGTATGTTTGAGACAGTCAGTTATTCTGAACAGTAAGTGTTTTGTTTCCAGTAGAGGAAAAGAGAAGTTTTCAAAAATGTCACACTTCACACATTGAACCCAGATAAATGGATGTTACATACTGGTTATCTTAAATGAAATACGCCATCATTTGGCTTTGGTGTGTCTGGAGTAGATTCCTATTACCGCAGTTACAGAGTTTGAGATTGGCAAGCCAAGAGAGTGAGAAGTGGCATTTCCCCATGGAAGGCATTGTGAACGGCGATGCAGCCTACATTTCTGGCTGGAGATCAAGTGCAATCAAGCACACACTTCCGACTCCTTGGTTTGGGACGTCACTCTTCAGTGTGTGTCCTGTGCATGTTCAGCTACTGGTAACCAGTTTACATCGGTGATCTCAGGTAAATTCAGATGTTTTTATTTTTAATGCATTTTTGGCCAAGTTGTTGCACATTTGTGTCTCAGACTGAGGCCTGGACAGTCTAGCCTGCTGCTGTGTGTGGAGTCGACCTAAACACAACCACTTTTAGCAGTTTAAGTATATTTTCCATAAAATCCAACTGATGGTGTTCCTTCTCATGTCTACCCATCCAGAAGCTTCACTGGGTCAGAAATCACAGATTTCTGAGGCCTGTCAGCATGGTCCGCAGTCCCACGCTCACACAGCCCTCACGCAGCGGGGGCCCTCGGAAAATAACCCCTAACAATGTAATAGCACTTGGCTTCAGTTAACTACTGAACCAGAAAAGAGCTTCCCTTCTGGAACCTGTCCATGGGACACTGGGGGTATTTACTTGGGTATTTAAATGAGCATATGCAAAAAATGCCAGCGGAAAAATCTAGTTTTTTTTTACATTGTGTGGGATGCTGCTTGGCTAAGCACTGTATTCATTCATATTTCTTTGCATGGTCACCAATTCTTATGTACTGTCACTGTAATTCTCAAAAATGGAAACAATCTTTATATTATTACATATTTAATTTGAAAATTGAATATACAGAATTAACTGGCATACATTCACCTATGGAAGCCTTTTATTTCGTCATTTTAAAATGACACAAAAAAAGAAAAGACAATGACTGTACTATTATCATTCTACATTAGTCAGCTGACATTCTGTACTAACACAAGTCCACAGGAGTAATGATTAGCAACATCAGACAAACATCCATTATTGACGTTTTCATGTTTATCCTGGGTGAAAATCAAAGAACAAATATCATCTCTTATACAAAGCGAAGAGATGTTAACTGCTTATTACTTAAAATGACCATTCCGTAGTTAATTACAATTAAGATGGGGAGCATGAAGAATATTGTAAATAAATGGAAAACTCAAGGAGTGATTAAGTTTACCAAGTCAATTTCCTATGGAGAGTCTGAAATCCACACCTGGCAGGTCATCAGACGAAATTATTTTTGTAATCAGACAACATTCAAGGAAATTCTCTGTACATTGCACTACCAGGTGGGGGGTTTTGGTTTTTGTACTGGTGTGTTCTGATAGATAAATATCTCTGAATTTACGTCTTGGTGCACATTTAAATTATTATGAATCCTTAAATATCATGGTTTGTCTATTTCCAAACAGCTTGTATGGAATTGGCTGGATGTGGTAAGAGGAAGACTGAGAATTACTCTTTTCAGCTGACCTGGTGTTCCTTCGTTTCTGAAGTCACTCTCTACCTTTGCGTGTGACTCGGCATCCTGACGACGGCCTGGTACCTAGGTGGTGTCAGGGCTCGCCCAGCTCCTCCCCTCAGTGAGGCCGGCTACTGGGCTCCATGGAAATCCTTTTTCCTGGGAGAGTGTCTCCTTGGTCAGAGATGACCCTCTTGAACCCACGGCCGTGCACACCCACTGAACTCCGCTGCCATTTACAAATGTCCCCACTGAGGATGTCTTGGATGTGTTGCACAATGAGATTGATGGCCACTGAAGTGAGATTGGGGAAAGGAGGAGGAGCAAGAGACGGTGGACCTCTCAGTCAGTACTTATCGTTGAATTATCTGGCTTACCGAGACAATTCGAACATTCAAACGTGACACGCCGCCTGAAGACTGAAAAGGATTGACCTTTGAAATGACTTACCCATGTTGTCAACACCTCGAGGTATAATGACATCAGCATATTTCTTGGTCTAGGGAAATGGTAAAGGGTCTTTAAATAGCTGTGTGGAGGTGCTCAACTTCAGATATATACAATACAGCACATTCAAATATCCCTAAGCAACCTGCATAGTTTCTTAGCAGGGTGGTGTTTCTAAATGGTCTTATATACTTAACCTTCCCTACATTTATTTATTTTGCCAAACAGTATAAAGCATGAACAATAACAGGGATCCACATATACTGACTCTAAAATATCGGATTTTTCGCTGTATGGCCTTTTCATTAACAGTAAGTAAATCCAAGTATTACAAAGTAACCGCCAATTGTTTATTTTACACAGTTACTGTAACCTGCAGCAGGTCGGCGTCTCATTACCGGCAGACAGAACTCCTCAAAAGCAGGCTTGACAAAAGTAGTGTACTGAGTCAAGATCTGCTCCAGGTCGCGGCCTCTCTTCATGTCCCTCAGAACTGAAAAATGAGCAGAAACAACGCCGGCCGTAAGTCGAGCCGCAGACGTCGGCAAACCAGGCAGGCTAGCCTGGTGCTGAGAGCCAGGAGAGCGGGGAAATGCAGGGACAAGTACGGCCCATACCTCTCCGAGAGAGACGGACGTCAGAGTCCGTGTCCACAAAGAGTTTCATGTGGAACATGTCCCGGACCTCCTGCGTGTAGAAAACCAGGATGCCTTCGAACAGAACCACGTCGGCAGGGTACACTGTAATCCTCTCCTGCAGCCTGACCACACACACACACACACACACACACACACAAAATGTGAACAGAGACTGTATGACTACAAGGTCGATGTATGTTTTAATACACAATTATTCTTGTCTCAGAAGAGTTAATTAGTGTTATGTCACAAAAAATTCTTAATTTTATTAAAAGTTATTGCGAGCATAAACATGTCCCATAGAGAGAAGTTTTCTCAAGGCTCAAATGTCACTGTTAGTCGTGTTTTTTCCTTCTTACCTGGAGTGGGTGACAAAGTCGTACGTCGGAACCTCAACAACCTTCCCTTCCACGATATCCTTCAGGGTTTGGTACATGAGCTCATTGTCAAAAGCATCTGTGAATCAACAATGATGACACTGTGTCAGAGAATCACCAGGAAAGGAATATTTAAATAAATGCAAGTCTCTCCATGAAAATAATCTACTAGAAAACAAAACACAACAGTATATTAGGGTTACATTTTTTTTAGTATTATTCATTTTCAGTATAATCCATTATACGAAAAATAAATAATGTTTTGTCAATTCCTAAACCGGCATGCAAAACATAAACCCATAAAATGTTATATTCTATAAGTATTAAAAATAATTTATATCATTAGTATAGGATTTATGTCATTAATAAAACCATTCAAATGAAGCATTATTCATATAATTGCGTTTTGGTTTTAAAAAAGTACTGCTTTGAGAATCAGTCATCAACACAATTACTGTGGTAAAAATGAACGCAGGGCATTTTCAGACAGAGGTGTTCCTCAAATTTCTGGATGAACCCAACGCAAGTTTAAAATATTGTATGTCGAATATTAAGGTGATAAGTAACTACTGTCATTAAATATTTGGTTACACACAGGAAAAATACACTTTATGATTATGTTGTTAAATACTGTAGCAGTGAAAAGTATCAATCGCTTTATTGCTAGCCCAGAACATCAAAATTCAAAGTTTGATGACTGCCGAGTCAGCATCACTATCACACCACCGTAAAGTCTAAATATAGTCAGTCGAAGCGTCATAACTGGAGCAGCACATTCTAAGGGTATACCTGGGTGGTCAAAGTTGTACTGGCCCTTAAGTGCTTTGGACTTCTGATCAGTGGTCAGAACCCTGTAGAAGCTGTCCTGGCTGATGATGGCGACCTTCCTCTGGCGATGGTCCACCTTGTTCTGTCCCAGCAGCTCCATGATCTTTGCACAGACAGTGGACTGGGAGACAGCGACAAGAAGCTTTCAGAACTGGGGCAGCGTGATATCACATCGCAATATGAGAAATTTCCATGACTGATGTGCGTCAAACATCCTACAGCCCTGTACAAAATCAAAGTGTTCAGCCAAAGTCAACTGGACTCTGTGCTGAGAAACTAAAACAGCGATATGACTGAAAATCGAATGAAAATAGTTGGAACTATTTGGGAGATCTTTGTAAAAACAGAACAAATGAAGCAGAAAGAACATGTAAAACATCTTGACTTCAAACTTAATGAAAACTTTATGAATATAACAGTAATCAGTTTTTTATCCTCTTGGGTAAGCATTTTTGCTTCGGGAATTATTAAAATATGCTACCCTGATCTATGATAATTGTTCAGACTTCAGGCATGACATGTTGTCCTTAAGCCTTCACTTTATTGAGATCACATATGCAGACACAAGACAAGTTTTAAGAAACAGAAACGTTTCCAAACTAAACGCAGGACAGATAATGCTGCCATGTTACTCATTTAAAGTCGCACTGTGGGCATAACTGTCCCCAAAGACATAATCGTACTTAGAGTAATAGATTAAAATACGACCATGGCTGTTGCACATATAATTAAATCCATTTTTATAGTAGGCATGCCACCCTTTGAGGGCAACAGGAGCGTAGGCCTATACATTAAATCTTACAAAATACATTAATTATCCGTTATAGCAATTTTAATATTGAAGGACCTGAAGTGTTGTAGGTATGTTTTGTATGATAGCTCACGCTCATACATCATGAGACACATGACACACCACTATAATCGGAGAGCTTGTCAAGAACAAGATCCCGACAAACCGGTCAGAATCAGACAGGCAGCTACAAAAGGTAACTGCCCCAAGTCATATGAGTGACTAGATAAATAAAAGCGGTTATTTTAAATACTAAGTAGTTAACGTTATATATAGCTGATGTCCAGCGTGACGCGCTTTATTAATAATAAATAACAAGGAAAAGATATCTGCTGGTTGCAGGGAACGCCTCTGACACCCTTCCTTAGTTTTACATTTTGTCACTCGACGCCAATACGGATATTTAGTAACATGTACAGCTTTAAAAGCCAGGAGCTACATATTTAATATATGACGATTGCTATTTTCTATTACTGTGACGTGGAGCTGAAGGCGAACACTTGCATTGTTAGATAAGCGTACTCGCCATTGCAGCGCTGGCTGCGGCGGGCGGCCGGACGGCGGCATAGTCCCGGGTGTTGCATGCTGACAGCGCCTTACCTTCCCGCTGGCGGTCCCTCCGCTCACCCCTATCAGAAACGGGTGATGCTTCGGCCGCTCCACTTCCGAGGGCGACACGGCGGAGGCCATCGTGCCGAACTGCCTGCTCGCAGACAAGCTTAGGCCCTTCCTTACCCAAGGCAGGGAAATAGTAATTAAAATAGCTAGAGGGGCGCCGGCTGCAGGTCGCGCTTATTCGGTCAGCCCCATATTTTGCTGGCCGCTTAATTTCCTGAATGTCTCTACGGCTTGACTACGGCTTGATTACGGCTCACGGGTGGTGCAGGAGGCCGACACGCCAACATTCGCGCGCCTGGAATCTGCGTCCGCGCGGCCCACTGCGCAAACTCCGGCGGTGAGCTGTGCTGCCGCGCGCCGCTAGGGGACAGGGGACAGGGGACGGGGGACGGGGGGGGCGCTAAAATCCGCAAACGCGGGAAAGCGGTTACTGCGCGCGGCAGGTAAAGAACATACACTACGTTCGCGGACGAGGCTAGAAGCAATCGTACATTTCTTTACAAGAATTAGAACAGAATAATGGCGACAGAAGCCTTCATGGGACTCTGGATGCAGCACTTAGAACACGTTATACTTATAAATAAAACTTAAAGTCCATCTGATAATGTATAAAGTGCGGCTGTTGTCGCATAATCGATACCGTATTCGCAGTATACTTGTGTATGTTGTGGTCTGCTGTGGAAGCAAGGTTAAGTTTATGTGATGCCAAGCAGCTGAACAAACTCATCGGGATGACAAGCTCCATCACCGGATTGACGCTGGACCCTCTGGAGAACATTGTAAGGAAAAGGATGGTGGCAAAATTAGGAAACATCATGGAGAATCCTGCCCATCGTCTCCACAGGACGATAGCTTGGAGCAGCTGTTCCCACAGGTTCATTCCACCTCAGCCATAAAACACTACTGTATATAACTATATACATCACACATACACCTCTGAATTTATATATCTTTATATATTTATTAATTTGCTTAACCCTTTGTGTATTGTCATGCACATTTTTTTTTTATTTTGTATTGCGGTTGTATATTTGCACTTTGTGTTTGAATCCAGCTACATTTGCTCTTGGGATCAATAAAGTACAGCTATCTATCAATCAATCTTATTAAAGATTATTATCAAAGTCCAGAAACATCAATGTATTTACAAAATAACTGTGGGACCGTGTGTGTCTGTGTTAATAACAATGCTAGTTTTTTTTAATTATTTTTTGAATTTAATAATAAAAGAAGCAAAAATAAGAACAACTTTACTTGTTTCCATCTATACATACATAAATACATTTTTAAAAATCCCCCATTACTGCTCGGGAAGAACCAACTTAATACAACACAAGCTGGTCTTATGATTGTTCCGACCCTTCATTTGGCTTAGGGCTTTTTTCTTCATGTGACATGTTCGCAGAGCTCTTGTCAAATTCTTCTACCACAACTTCTATTGCTTCATCACCTGCAACCCTCTTCACCTTCTCCCCCTTCTCTGCCAGGATCTCCTCTATGTTCCTGTATGGTGTAGTAACCAGATACAATTCCTGCCCTGAAAAGCTATTCATCTGTAGCAAACAGCATTTCACATTGCAATTTAATGTTGCCAACAGCCAAATTTTCACCCACATTAAATTATCATCCATCAGTTTGATCAGTTGATTAAGTGGCAGGTTTTTTTTGACATTTAAATGTACTCATTTTTAAAACCTTCTACATATCTGGAGAAGTTCTTACACCTCACCTTTTCCCTTCAAGGTCCGAAAACCATCCCAAATTGTCTGCAATTATATGGTGGTTTTTACAGCCAGGACAGGTCACTATGACGACTCCTCTGTGATATGCCATTTTGGATATTTTCTTCATTGATCTGGTTGAGCAAACCTGAAAAACAGAAAGCACACGTTTAGGATTGCCTGTATGGAGTGTAATGAAATATGTAGCTGCAATCTCAGGACGGTAGTGTAACACCGCACAACTCAACGTAAATCGTTTCGGTAAATATGTAATTGGATACATTAGAAGAGAAAAAATCATGGTCAAAACTGCCAAAAGTCCTCTTTTGACAGGAGCATTTATTAAGCAGCAACATAATGACACAATGTGAACGTCCGGCAAAGACAAATCCGCATGGACCGTTGTCTAATAACAGCACGATTATTTCATGCTCGTCACTATAATATCACTGACATGGCTTTATATGTGTTTATCTTTCGTGCCCCTTACCTTGCACGTATACACAAGATGATAATGGCTGGATTGTACCTTTCCCACCGCTTCGCTTCTGAGTAGAGCAGAAGTCGAGAATTCACGTCGTAGATTCAGAGAATTTAGGTTCTGTTTAGGCAATAAATATGCGATTCTTCTAACCAAAGCATATCTCGCAGCCTCGGATAAGTAGTTTTGTTGTATACTGCATCTGTGTTCCATACAACTAACTGATGTCTTCTGAAATAATGAAAATAGCCGAAAAGTAGTAAATGAGTGCCTGAATGCCTGCAACAACACAGGTTTGTTTTGAGTCAGAAGGCAACATTTCGCCATACGCATTGTTTTCTGTAACATTATTCTAATTCTGTTCGTGAACTGTTCAGAGCCAGGCACATGTTTATGAATTCCACTTCCGGACTATAGATTCCCATCGAACGCTACTAGAACAGCTACCGAGTCCACATTAATAACAATTTTTTTTTGTTACACATAATATATGTTATATGCTACAACAATAGTCGAACAATTAAACTTCGCGTTCATAAAGGCCTAAAGTACTATTTTATTATGTAGTAATATGCTTACGCATCAAAATGTACTGCCACCTACCGTTTAGGAGTATAACTGCAATCCAGAAATGGGCACGTTTTAATTTTGGCATATATGTAATGCTAAACGTGTGATTCCTGCGAATTTATTGAGCAGTGCATTTAAAACAATAGTGAGCAGTAACATCAGAAAAAGAACACAAAACACCAAGTAACACGAACAAATAATACAGAACATACATACATACATACAAAGATAATACTCAGCAATGACATTAATAACATAAAAGATAGTATAGTGTAAAATAGTTGATCTATTTTGCTCTTATATTTTATACCGAGTTGCTGTGGATTAGCCTAATGATTCACGTGTGTAACATTCTGGTTCAAGTGCTGATGCTTCTTTGGCACCTGAAGTAAGTCACAGGAGGAAGAGTTACTGGATTCCAAGATGATGCTACCTGCTTTTCTCAGTTAGCGTGAAGCATAAATGTCACGAAGTGAAGGCAGTGTCCTGTTAATGGCAGAGTGATCTTCACCACTGTCTGCAGTGCTCTGCAGGACCAAGCCAAGCAGTTTCTATACCACGATGCACAGCGTTCAGTGAGAATAGATTATATCATTCATCTGTAGAAGTTGGTAATTGCTTCTAGTGTCTCCTGGGCCTTCCTCAGGCACTGAGGAAGTAAAGCCATTGGCCTCCTTGATTGCTGCGGTTGTGTGTTGTGTCCAAATATGTTTGTCTGGTATAGTGACTCCCAGGAACTAAAATCTGCTGACTCTCATCTCAGCTTCCTCCTCGATGTAAACGAGTTTGGTCCGCCTTCACCTTCTAGAAATTGATTACAAGCACCTTGATATTGCTGATGTTATGGGATTCATTGTTGTCCTGGCAGGAGACTAACCTCCTCTGTATGGACTGACAGATCATTGTTGGCGATCAGGCCGCGATAGTAGCATCATCAGCAGACTGGATGGTGCAATAGGAGCTGCATCCTAACCCACACACATGAACAGGGAGTACAGCAAGGAGATCAGAAATCATGAGGACAATGTTAAGGGTCTCGGTCAACCAGGTTTTGTTTCCCACTTACATGTACTGGGGTCTACTGGTGAAAAAGTCAAAAGAGCGATGACTTATGGTGGTGCTAATTCCCAAGTCCAACATCCTGGTAACAATCCTTGAGGGTATCATTGTACTAAGTATATATAGAGGTGGATAGTTCAGGTCCAGAAAGTAAAAATCTAGACCAAGATTTTGTTTCATCCAACCGTTTGAGTATAAAGAGTAACAGTACTCAACTGGTTGGTTGAAACAAAATCTTGGTCTGGATTCTTACTTTCTGGACCTGAACTATCCACTTCTGCAATTATCTACAAACGGTATTCTAGCATAGGAGCTTTCTAAGTTGTCTGGGACATTGCTGTTTATGTCTCCCATTGAAAATCTTTCTAACAGCTTCATGGCAATGGGGCTGAGAGCCACAGGGTGGTAGTCATTTCGACTGTGCACTTTGTATTTCTTTGGGACCGGAATGACGGCAGTGTCTTAAAAAAGGTTGGAATTGAGGAATCCCTCAGAGTGAGAGATCAAAAATGCCCATTAAAAACACCAGCGGACTGGTCACAGCAAGCGT
Source organism: Paramormyrops kingsleyae (assembly GCF_048594095.1). Classification (NCBI taxonomy): domain Eukaryota; kingdom Metazoa; phylum Chordata; class Actinopteri; order Osteoglossiformes; family Mormyridae; genus Paramormyrops; species Paramormyrops kingsleyae. The sequence goes on from NC_132803.1 coordinate 23,189,432, forward strand.
TTAGATCGCATCCTGAAACCGCACCGGTGCCACCTGCTTTGTGAGTGTTAATCTCACAGTGAGAGAAGCTGATTTCTTTGGCTGCACAGAGGCTCTCGCCGGAGGATTTTGGGTCTGCATGATCAAAGAGAACATAGAGAATTCAGAATCTGAATTGGACATGTCCAACTCTTTTTTTTGTTCAATAGATTTCGACATGTGCCCTGAGTTCTGGAGTAAGGTGATTCTAGTTTGTCAAAATATAACATATTCTCTGGTTTATTACTCTCTGAAGGTCATGCCTACATTTTTTGTGCAGCTAAAAATCTCCAGACTGTGAGTTTAATTCTTCCCTTAACTCCCTGCTTGTGGAATCAGTACCTTCTCTACGCTGGGCTTGGGAAGGAAAACATGCATGAAATGCACAACAAGATTCAAAGCATCAACCCCAAATTTGTGAGATGACAATGACACCCAATAAGCTAATGTGCTGCCAGTGACAAGAGAATTAAGTTAAATTCAGATGTTCTATTAAATTATAAGTTACTTCTTTTTATAAACAACTCTTGGGCTATTTTTAAAGAGAAACTGGACAAACAGTGTTCAGTGCCAAAAGAAGACTAATAGGTATGATGGGGGAGGGGGGAGGAAAACTAAACTGAACTGCTTACATGTGGAGGCTCTCTCACCCTCTAGCCCCTGTCAAACAACAAGGGGAAATTAATCTTTCTCCTATGAACTGAGGAGAGGAGCGACATGCAGAGCTGCTTATCTCTGCCTCCCAAGACCTGTGTTGTGGTGATGCATGTCCTCCCGTGACGGCAGAGCCAGAGGATATTTTTGACACTAACTTTTTGATGTCTGGAAAAGAGGAAATGCATGGCAGACGGTTCTATGCACCGGAAACTCTCTGGGTATTCCTGCCTTCTGCGAACTTGTGAAGAGGCTGTTTTTCCAGTAAGTTTCATGACAATCCATTTTCCTCTCTTGGTTTGGAGTGTTGATGTAAGTATTACAAGAAGCCAAAGAGCTGCACAAAGTACTTATTTGAAATAAACTTACCCTGCTGTGTCTTCTAAAACTTTATTAATAGGTGCTGTGAAATGTCATTTCATTCCACTCCTGCTGTGGTTCCTCCATGCTAAACGTTTACTCTCGAAGGTGGAATATGTTTGTGACTAGTTTTTATTTATTTATTGTACTTTGCCTTTCGCAACAAGAAAAGGGCTAAACTGGATAGTTTATTGGGAAGCTTTAAAGTAATAAAATGACATGCAAACAGACCCCCCCCCCTCCCAGGGGTTACCACTGCACTTAAACAACATACCTATTGTGTGACATCCAAGTCAAGTCTCAAACCATTTGGTTAAAATATATGCAACACATTAATTAGTGAGAAAGTCAAAAGGCCATGTGGGCACCAATTGTCCACCTGGCTCATGATCTGCACATGTCAGACGTTTGAAGATGCAAGTAACCTTGCTGACTGTACAATGAGGGCTCTTTGGCCGCTTCTTCAGAACTAGGGAGTCCAGCAGAAACGGCTGCGATGGCCCTTCATACACACGTGACCAAGGCCCATTGCACTCCCCAGCACACAACAGTCATGAAGAATGCTGCTAAATCACAAATTCTGATCATTAATAAATCCCCAGATCAAAGCTGATTGGTCCTCAGTGCAACCACATGCTCTCATCACTTTTAACATCCTTGCATGTAAAACTCCAAAAGAGGGAATTTCTTTATCCTCCCTCTTCCCTGCTTCTGTATTATCCTGTCTTAATGGTGTGGTAATGTACCTCAACACACCCATGTAATGCGCCTTGGGGCAACTCTGTTGTTAAAAATAAGTTGAGAATTTCTTCGTGTTTCTCTGCGGTTGCAGGTAGACGGTACACGTCCTTTGTCAGTACACCCACACGCCCCCCCACAAAGCCATCTACTCAGATCTATGCATTCAGGGAGAATAGCATATGTGACGTAAACAGCCGCCTAAATGCAAACTGCTTTGATAAAGTCTCCTGACACAATTTGCTGTACATAATTAATATGAGCAATTAATATAATTAATTGCTATTTATATAATCATTGTTTATTAGCACGATGCTGTATTTTACCATTTTTTTGTTACTTGCTATTTGCGTTTCTGTCTTGTCCTGCACTTAGCAAGTGCCAAGTAATGTAACAAATGAAGTGATTTGACTTAATAATTTTAAGTGAGTCATAAATTGTAATCATAAGTTGTGGGCAGCATGGTGGCTTAGTGGGTATGGCTGTGACCCGCGTGTTCCCAGAGTTGGGGCTTTTATTCTGGTTCCCTCCCCATGTTCTTCCTGTAGCCCAATAGCCTGTGCTCAGTGTGTGCCTATTATTATTTGCATTGCTATGCGCTGACATCCCATCCAGGGTACTTTCTGCCTTGGTCCCTGTGCTTTCTCTGAAAAACTGGATATAATTATATATTACCAAAATATGGACCATGCAGAGCTTTGTGTTCTAGAGCACTACAAAATTACAGTGATGACAGGGGGTGTAATATTCCAGACAGTTCACCAGCAAGATGATAAAGAACCAGTTTTCTTAGGAGTGTGAACAAAGTCAGCCAAAAGCTATGGAGCGTTTCTCAGGGTTTCCACAGTAACCGCCAATGGCCTCATACCAATGACCAGCCTTCCTCTGTAGTCTGGCTGACCTCCATTCTCCAATAAATATCTACATTATTTAGAGGAGAGTGTTTCACTGGAACTATTGTACAAGTAACCTTTCAAATTGTGAGCCCTTTCATTGGTAAACATTCATATTCTTCAGATCCTCCTTCTTCCTGAATCACAATTAATGTCAGTTTCTTTCTGCTGTTCACGATCTGATCTGTGCATAATAGGTAGGCCTTCATTTAAACTGTTGCAATTAAAAAGATTTTTTTTCAAAATCAATTACTTTAAAATGTGTGGAAAGTTTCTGTTTTTTTCCAATGTTATATTTGTCTTTTTCAGTAAAGATAAAATATAAATGTAGTATTTCATTATTGCACTCAGAGAACCCACTGAACCTGTTTCTGTCAGAAGCAAGGTTGTAGGCTCTCCATGCATTGTCTTGGACTGAAGTCAATATTCCTGGCGGATTATTAGGGCATGAAGTAATCAGTTGACAAGATGTGGTTCTTAGACGTTCTGTGTTCTTGTAACCTTGGGCAATAAACTTTGATTTATTCAGCAACATAGGCCGTTGCATTAAGGTATAGCCTGTCAAGTTAATAACGTGCCTAAAAGGGTTTTTTTTCTCTCACAGCAAGGACTGACATCAATATAACAAAACAAGCGTAATAAATACGAGCAACCTAATATTCTGTATCTCTGTATGAAACTGGAAGTAGATGGGAAACACAAAATGAACTCGAATTATACACATAAAATACAAATTCATTATAATCTTGTATATATCCTTCGGTAATTTTTCAAAATGATTAATATGACAGCGGACACAATTATGATTATGCGACTGAGCAAAGAACTGCTAGCAAACTGCTAACCGCCGTGTGTTCATACCAAATACGTTGAGTCAGCGAATATATTTGCCATCAATAAACATGTCGGACGCAGTACTTCCGGCCTTCGAAATGCTTCCGATTATGACCCTAACAAATATGTCTGCACCCATAATCACGTTTAGGCACAAAGATAGCGTTTTATCGATTCAGGAAAATGGCTCGTCCGTATTCCCTCGTCGTATGTGTAATTTTAACTGTTTTGAAAACGTAACCAATTATATCCGACGGTAGAAAAACACGCTACGGTAACATTTAGGACCGACCGGAGGTATGTCGGAGTATTATTGGGCTGTTTTTTCCTCATTTTTCTGACTCAACTTCCTGGGTGGAGAGTAAAGCGACGGCGAGGAGTCTTGCTGCTGCTGATGGAAACACTGCACCACAGACAAACAAAGACAATGTGTCGCTTTTTCATTTAAAGGGAGAATCGCCGTCGCTATTACTGTTATTGGGTAAGTTATGATATATTAGTTCCGTGTGTTTCTACGAACAGGATGTTGCGGTTTCATTAGTATCTTGATTTTATGCTGTTAGCCAACTAGGTTTGGCGTGGTAGTCTGAAGTCTGACAAACAATCAACAAATTGTAACCCGATGTGTTATTGGTTCATTAAAAAATAGCCGTTCAGATGGAAATTCCGTTTAAATTATTCCTCTTAAATTTGCTGGATTTTGTGAACAGATTACGAAACCGGTATTTTTTGTGCTCCTAATTCTTACCATTTAGCAAAATATTGGAGCAACCTATTACAGAGGGGTATAAAATCGTGGTACAGTACAGGCTTGCGTGTTTGGGCACTGAAAGGCTTTGGGGACATTGACTGTAACTTCGGACGTGGTCGTAGTTGAATGCGCATTACACAAACAAGATCACATTAATAGAAACTTAGCCGCCTAAGAATCCCACGAAATTGAGGGAGATCGTCTGTTTTCCACACTGGCATTGTTTAAGTTTCACATGTGATTAATTTAACAAAATCACGACAAATCGTGTGACAATCGAGTGTGATTCTGCTGCAATACATTTATTTTAAATGGGATTTTAACTTACCAGAGATAAAACGTCACTAACGAAACCGACCCCTGTAAACTAAGTCCCACAGTTTCGTTACTCTGTGGGTCAGACATACCACGGATGACCGTGATATTATCTATAAAATATAAGTCCAAAGATGACCCTGTCTTATTACTAATTTAAAAGTACATGCATCTTTAGTGCAATAATATAAAGTCACTGATATAAGTACTAAATTATTGTGATCAGTAGCGTTCCTCTTCTTAGTGTTGGTTTTTTATGACTGCTTTATTTAGTTTTTAAAATGTTAATGTTTTAAACTGTAGAAACAAAGGAAATCTTAAGCTTAGAATCTCGAAGTTTAATGTAAGTGTAATACCTTCATACTATCATAGTTTTGCATATGTTAATTTGTATTGTATTGTATTCATTAATACTTTATATAAAAGTTGGTCTAAAACAAAGCATTTTTCTATATAATTACATGAAAAGTAAAGCACTACATGCACTCTGTTCCTGTCAGTACCTAAAATTAGAGTAAAAATCAAGCCTGTTATTTTTTAGCTGCAGCCACAGCAGTGACAGTCTTGTATCATGTTATGTTGAGAATTTGATAAGCACAATAGGATGTCACTTGGGAATGGAAGGGGTTTCATTTAATATGCCTGCTAAAATGATGTCTGAAATGTCTGTACAGCTGTCTTAAGGAGCCTCAAATGCTTATGTACAGTTAAGTTTAATTTGTAGTCAGGAATGTGATTGACGTTTGTTTTCTTCAGTTTAGTATTTTCGTTCAAATAAAATATACTTATTTTTTAATCATTTTTGAATAATTATTATTTTTCACAGAGCAGGTGTTGGCCCCCATGGCACAGAGAGAGTCTTGGGTGTCCAGTAATCAAAGTGATGACTTTAACTTGAACGCCCCTCGCACACTGCATCAGCCTCTGAAGTACAGATAACATCACCTGTGGGGTAAGATCTGTGCTGTGTGTCCGTGCCCCCCTGCGTGTTTGTGTCCGTGCCCCCCTGCGTGTTTGTGTCCGTGCCCCCCTGTGTATGTCTAGTATAATGCATGGCCCACTTTGAAATTACCGGAGCCCCCCAGGTTTTGTGGATTCAGCTAACCGCTGGTTCAGTTATTGCCAATTTACCATGGTCCAAAAGAAAAACCAGTAAAAAATGTTTTTCATTGTTTCTTTTTTCTTTGAGTGGTATAAAAAGCATGATTTTTATTGCCCCTTTGTCCCTTGATACATTGTTTTTTCATTGCTCCATCATCTCTTGCAATTTAGGTGAAAACATCAGAATTGCTTTCATTTGAGAGAATTCAGTACTATACCGTACTGTATAATATACAGTGTACTTTATTATTAATGTTGGTAATGTATTACCTTGTGTAATTTCAGTTACCATATGTAAATACACGAAAATCACATTACTATCTGTCTGCGGATGGTTTGCTATCATATGTAGTTTTGACCATCCATGGTAGGTCTTGGAAAATACGGGGTGGGGGGGGGGTACTTCTGTATTAAAGGCATCCTTTACATGACCCCGTCATTCACAGTACTTGGAGGCGACTGTCATTGAAGTTTAATTTGCCAGGCTATTTCTGCAGATTCAGTTTCAACTAGAATATTTTAATATATCTAATAAAGCTAGAGATCGGCAACAATACCAGTAACCATTGCTGATGTAGTTCAGAGGCTGTATCATAGACAGAAATAACTGCAAAGTAATTGCTTTCTTTGCATGTGATTCACTAAATAGCTGGCTTGTTGGAAGAGTAAATTGATGGTTGGGCCTATCTTTAGTAATTTTGCCATCTATCTTCCTGGTTGCCTTTGGACAAGGACAATTTTCAGGAGTATTTTTGACAAGAAAAATAACTAGCCTATTATAAAGGTTACTATAGAGACGGACTTGATTTGGATGTTGTCGTTTCCTGAGTGATTGTCTGCTTGAGGTCTGATCCTGCTTAGCTGGAGCGTAACATAACAACTGGTAAAAATACATGTGGCAACATGCCGATCTGTTGTCAAATCTTCATCTTGTTAATACATGTATAAAAATCTTCTAGTCTAATGAAAATAATTGTAATATTATATTATGGACTTGAGAAAGCCCTTAGAGTATAGAATATTCTTCCTGTTAGTGTAGTGCAAGCTAAAACCTTGGCTTCCTTTAAATCTGAGCTAGAACTTTGGGATATTGAGTTTTCCCCAAACGAGCTTGATGGGCCGAATGGCCTCCTCTCGTTTTGTAAATTTATTTTCTTATTAAGCACTGATTACCAAATGAAGCGCTCATGCTTAGCACACAGATGGAAGTGATTGTGAATAGAATGGCACATCTTTAGAGTATATTGAGAGTATGTTTTGGATAGGATGTGAGGTGCTGAAATGTTTCATTACCAGAGAAAGAACATTCAGAATTTCCCCCTGGGATCAGTACAGTTAATTTTAATCTTACCATTGTCTTATAAAAAGCACTGTGAAATGTAATTGCTGGATATATTTGTAAGATGCTCTAAGAAATTCTGGTGACAATGGCAGATGTGACGTCTGTGCTTTACCATTTTAAAAACTGCAAGTGGTATTGTCATGTTGCTGTCAGTTTTGTCAGACTTTACAGTTAGATGTGGACCCTTTCTGCACCCAGTTATTGTTGAGTTGATCAGGCTCTGTACTAATCGCCCCAGACAGTAGGTGCCAGCAGCCTTTTTCCTGATCTTTGGTCTTGTGTTATTGTGCTTCCTCTTCTATTGTTATTGACAATGTGTTTCTCTTAGAACATTTACAAGTGTTTTGTTATGCCAAAAGAATACCCCCCACATTCACCGCTCGTTCCATTACGTCTGCGGTTATTTAACGCACTGAACCTTTGTGGTCTACTTCAGTACAATGAAGGGTTGTGTATTCATGCCTCATTTTGGCCTCAAAAAATGCTTTCCCTCTTTCACCCTGGTTCTTTGCGCAGCAGAGAAAGGTACACTATTCCTTTTGTATTTCGGGCTCATTTGGCAATGAGCTTGTAAAGTAGTTTCATTTGATGGAGTAATTTTTGACCTGATGGCTGGTCTCTTGGGGTTTGGGAATCACCCACACTCCCACTCCACCCTGTGCTCAGATTTCTCCGGAAAGTCTGGTCTGGTAAGAAGAGAGAAACGGGGTTCTCGTTAAAGAATGGAGGGCTTCACTTGCCCTTCACTCTGCGAGGTTGGTGGGAGGGGAGCTTTCGAATGCTCACACTCAACGCTGGTCATAAATGGTCTTGGGACTGGCTGACAAAAGCATCCTGGTACAAGGGCTACCTTGTTGTTGCCTGGAAGCCCGTCTTTATCGGTCAGACTGGTCACATTTCCACCCTGAGTGTCGTTCATGTGACAACACTCTGCTTCTCATGCTAATGGTGCTGAGGGAATCACCTTGTAAGCGTCTCTTCTCTGCTATTGGGTGTCAGGTCTGGGCAGTGAGCCTCCGCATTGACGGTCCCGCTGTGTTGTTTGCAGCCTACTGGTTCTGTTGATCCTCCAGACCAGTGCTTTCCAACTCTGCCCTCGAGGATCCCCAGACAGTCCACGTTTATGGGAACAAAGGGGAGAGATTTTTCAGCATTGTTGAAGTAATATTTAAAATTCATCCGAAGGAGTTCTGGAATTGTCTGTCGTGTATCGGTTTTCAGCAGAATTAGACCTATGGGCGATTCTCCCTAAGAATAGGCAGGAGGTGACCTGCAGCTCTAATGGAGGCTTGATGAGGAAAAGCGAGGGGGAGGGAACAAAATGCTCTGGCTCAGTGGAGACAGACTTTGGGAGAACTGTATTTGCTTCAGAAGGCCTCTGAAGTCTGGATTCAATGGGGGGGTGGTGGTCTGGGCTGATGGTGATTCAGGAAAGGCATCCGCTTGTGGCTGGTCAGACAAGCAATACCACCCCCCCCCCCCGAGCCTCCTCCCAATCCCTTGGTGTTGGGAGACTTGAAATGTGAACCAAAAGAAGAGTTTATATAGGAAGTTTGTGCTAGCATGGAAATATCCCTTTTTAAAGGTTGAAAAATGCTTCTTGACGGTGGGAGGGCCTCATTTTTGTCCTTTAGTTTGCCTGTTTAATATTTAATGCAGACCCTCATACTGACCCAATACAGGCCTCATTTGTATCCCTTAGTTTGCCTGTTTTGTTTTAATGCAGACCCTCATACTGACCCAATACAGGCCTCATTTGTGTCCCTTAGTATGCCTGTTTCATATTTAATACAGAGCCTCATACAGACCCAATACAGGCCTCATTTGTATCCCTTAGTTTGCCTGTTTCGTATTTAATACAGGCCCTCATACAGACCCAATACAGGCCTCATTTGTATCCCTTAGTTTGCCTGTTTCGTATTTAATACAGGCCCTCATACAGACCCAATACAGGCCTCATTTGTGTCCCTTAGTTTGCCTGTTTTGTTTTTAATGCAGACCCTCATACTGACCCAATACAGGCCTCATTTGTGTCCCTTAGTTTGCCTGTTTTGTTTTTAATGCAGACCCTCATACTGACCCAATACAGGCCTCATTTGTGTCCCTTAGTTTGCCTGTTTTGTTTTTAATGCAGACCCTCATACTGACCCAATACAGGCCTCATTTGTGTCCCTTAGTTTGCCTGTTTTGTTTTTAATGCAGACCCCGCACCATCTGAACTCTGTATCCAGGAGAGTATAAACACAGATACCTCTGTAATAACTTTTCAAGAACCATATGGAATATAAATCCCTTGGTGCCAGTGTTTTGGCTGCAGCAGGGAATCGGAGGTGTAGCCGTCCATGCCATTTAGTCCAAGTGATGGAACGGAATTCCCTCTAGACTTGTAAACTGTCAATTGAGAATGTATTTAAATCAAACTTAACCAGGAAGACATTTTTAGATCACATGTTGCAAGGAGTGTTGTAACTAGAGAAACCTAAGTCACCTTTTTTTGTGATTTGGATACTTACCACATAGGTGTTAAGATTCTAATGCCGACTTCAATAGGGCTAAAATCACAACTCACTGTTTGGAAGTGTATTATAGTCTTGATGTAAATGTTTTCTTTGACACATGAAGTGGTCATCAGTTGCTTTCCCTTTGTGGCATCGTGTTCATGATTCAACGCTGACAGAGTAGCCGCTATGGGACCTTGTCTATTCAGGATTTTCTGTGCTTGAATCGTTTCCTCCGTTTGCTCGAATCTATAGAGATTTAATGTCTCCCCTCATGTCAGTCTAGTAACGGGGATAATTCTTGTTCCTCTTTTCTGTGTATTCCGTTAAATGGTAACATAATTTGACATTGGGTACCCAGAGCTGTGAACCGTGTTCTAGGGTAGGTATTGCTAATGCTTTGTACCTTTATGGTATCTGTAGTTTGCATTCTTATTGTCTGAATGAATTGCAGTGGACATACACTTATTGAATGTTGTTTACAAAAGGTGTCCTTTATGCAATTGTTTATAATGCACATTGTTGTTGGTGGTTGTTTTGTGTGCATGTTCCCCATCTGCCACCCATTTGCCTCTGAGAAGCTGAATTAGCTGGAGCCTGTTTATGGAGACGGGAAAGGGGAGTGGCCCCAGCACTGCAACCTGAGGCACTTCACTGCTCATTTCGGCCCGACTGGAGCCTATTTATGGAGATGGATAAGTGGAGTGGCCCCAACACTGCGATCTGAGGCACTTCACTGCTCATTTTGGCCCAACTGGCGCCTGTTGTTTATGGAGATGGGAAAGGGGAGTGGCCCCAGCACTGCAATCTGAGGCACTTCACTGCTCATTTCGGCCTGACTGGAGCCTGTTTATAGTGATGGGAAAGGGGAGTGGCCCCAGCACTGCAATCTGAGGCACTTCACTGCTCATTTCAGCCAACTTGAGCCTTTTCAGTGTCTGCTGAGAAGGAAGGAGCTGCGTAAGATGCATCCACGTGCTTAATAAAATAAACGTGCGCCCTCTAGCTTGATGGTTTTAATGGCTACTTGGCAAAAGCGCTCCTCGAGAATTTTTATAGGTGTTATTGCCGTACACATCGGCGGAAAAATGGTGTGACTAAATGTGGCACCTCATACTTAAGGGCTTATAAAGCTCATACTACTGTATGTTTTTAGGTATGAGGGATTTTTGTTTTCATAGCATGTTTATGGCTGTCCTTTCACGCTCTTGTGGTTGTTTTCATGCTTGGTAGAACATTTGAGGTCAAATTTATCAAACTAAACACTTAGGTTCTTGTCTTTTGATATTATTAAAATCTCCACAGTGGTTAGCATATATTTGTTTTTATAGTATATGAATATGACTATTTGAATATGTTAGCTTGTATCCATACTTACTCTGTAACATTTTATGATACACCAGCTGGCTTATGCTGAGTATTTTTACATCCCAAAAGAAAACTATAAAACATTTGGTTGATCAGAAAGAGCTATTTATGTGTTCAGGTGAGATGATGAAATCTTCTCAAGTGATGTCTTCGTTTTTTTATTATTATAATAAACATATGTTTCCTGTTAGACGGTATGTGTTTGAATTGAAACCAGAGTAAGGAGTGGTGTGTTCTACTCCTGATTTGCATTTTGTAACATCTGCAGCGTGATATACCACAAAGTTCAGCTTTTATTCTTGAGTGGTGGCAGCTGAAGCACAGATGGGACTTGTACGAGTGTAACAGTATTATTATGTATTTAACTCCTTTTGTGCGATTGATTAACGGTTAAGGCAAATACAATTAGTTCAATGCTGAAGGCTATTGATCTGATTATAGATGGTCTGTGAGATAATGACAGTAACCATTAATGGGAACCTTATCTCACGGCCCTGCTTTCCTGTTGGCAGCTTCAGTGAAATCTTAGGGGTAGCTGGGATTCGCTTTCGCAGTGTTCTTAAGGCTGTACTGAGACTGGGAGATCCGTACCACGCCCAGGCACGCTTTAAGAGGTGGGCCTGGGGCAGCTTCAGTTGGACTCGGACTCGGACACGTATGACTAGTGTGATTGCTAACAGCAGCCAGATACGGAATACAGACATAATGTCAATGATGCGACTGGCGCATGCATGCAGACATGTACATGAACTGGACCCAGAAGGAATGGACTGAGTAGGCTGCACAGATTAGGAAGCAACAGATATTTAAGAAACCCTGCAGCAAAGGGATCAGTTTGGTCTATAGAAGAGGTGCAGTATTTGCTGGAAATTTCAGCTGACGAGTATCCAGGAACTACTGAATGCAACCCACAAAAACTCTGAGGTATTTGGTAACATATGGCACTATTTCATATGTGCAGCATAATTAAATGAAAATTGCTGCATCGCATACTCAGATCTACAAAATAGACGTTAATCAAGAACTCCTCTGTGCTGTGTGGTAGTGCTTTTCTTCCTGTGTTTTCTTCAACAAAAAGTCGCACGGTGATGATGAAAGCAAATGCAGGCCCGGATTGTTGAGTGCAATGTGAGCGCAGGCTAGCGGGGGAGCAGTCGTGCTCAGGTACGGCACACAGCAACTGGGCCGAGTGTGAGTATGGCCTAAGAAAGTGGGAGGAGCTCTGGGCGCCTCATTTTGCTGGCAGAGGTTGCAGTGTAGAAAGTGACTTTCCTTAGTTCTGGAACATTCTGCTGTGCTGTTACCGTGGGGCACCATCTGTTTGGTCATTGGTTGGGGTCCACAGAGCCGGAATACCTGTGCGGTGCTGAGACCGAGTGCTTGCAGGGCTGTTTAGAAATGCATGCAAATCTTTTACAAACACTGCTTAAAATTCTCATCCAGTTTCAATTCCTTCACCTGTTTCAGGGCCTAAATGCCTTAACTCTGTCTTGTTGCATTAGTGGCCTTAGAATGTGACATTAGTGTGTGAGTGACAAGGTTTTCACAGTGAAAAATATCAGGTCATGCAATATTATCTTTTCCAAATGAAAACCTTCATAAAATAACTTAAAATGTTACGATACATCAGACGCTGTTAGTTCCTATTTGTTTTTTGCATTTATGATTAGTACTCATTAATTGCAGCTGTACCATCTGCCTTTTCACGCTCATTTCAAATTAAACAGACAACTGCTTGGACACCTGCACAAGCTTTTGTCCTTTGTATTAAATTTGTACATAGTTTCAATAATAAAGTTTTATGATGTTACATTATTTTTATGATTTTAGCATGGTATATGCAGTGAAACAACTGAATACATTTGACACGGATGAAACCTAAATTCACACACAGATTTTGGACAAGGAAAGATGTTAACTGTGGCTGTGAGTTTGGTATGGCTCATACTGCTTACCGTCAGTCATCATCTTTGGTTTGGGAACATTTTGGTTTTCCAATATATTACACACACCAGAGCGAGTGTAGTTGAAAAGACCTAAGCTGCGTTTAATCTAGAGATGCACCGATCCAGTATTCGGTATCGGCGCCGATCCAGACCTATTTGACGGATCGCGTATCAGCCATGCGTGACCGATCCACGTCCTATACTTACTTATTTAGTTTTTGGCAATCTCTAAAAAGATAGCTCCTATTTCGTGTTAAATCTATTTCTACAATCAATCACACGACAGCTCTTTCCCATTTTACATGGGTTTTTTTTGCGGCATTCAAATCGAACGCTAACGCTGCCCCTCAGTCTTTTTTGCTACTCAGTGGGTGTGAGTACAGTGACTTCCGCCTGCTGTGATGTCATGCGCATACCCTTCGCAGTACGAGGAGCGTAAGATAAGACGTGACTTTCTGGGAGTATTTTACACTCTTAACAGAAACCAGTAGCACAGCGATTTACAATCTTTGTAAAATAAAGTTTTGAGAGGTGGGAATAGCGTTTAATGGACAATCCCACTTAACAAAGCGCACGCAACTGTGCGAGACAAAAAAAGCAATGGATGATTTGGGAGTCACTAACCTGGACTGTCTTGCGAACTCGCTGCAGCTTGTGATACAAGAGGGGCTGCCATCGCAACAAAGTGTAACTGAGCTGATGCCAATGGGAGAAAAATAGTGTTAAAATTTTAAGCATTCGCCACTTGTGTATACCTGCTTTGAAGATATTCATATTGGACTGCAAATGCCTCAGAAACGCTTAAAACAAGACGTACAAACGAGGTGGAACAGTATGCTATATATGTTTGTAGTGGCCTAATTATTTTATTATCTTAGGCATGCTATGTATTTATCTAAGTTTTTTTTATTTATTTTTTATTTAAATGACAGACTTGGGCACAAAAATCTGCGCGTCATGTCATTCACTTTGGTGTACAAGTCATCTTGGGAGACGGCTGATGCTATGGAGTGGCAGAGTGACTATCTCTTATGATGGACACAAGCAGGATCTCTGCCTCTATTCTCATAAATGCATTGTGGGTAATTTAACACATGGTAATTATACAGGTATGTGGGGAAAATAATGATTGCCAAAACATAGAGATGATTTCAGCAGGAAGTACGGAGTGTCTGTGCTATTTTGTCCTGAGGGATGATATTTTGTTTCTGTTTGCACCGTCAAAGCTCAGGCAAAGGCGAGAAGGTATGTTATCTTTAGGCTGTATGAATTCAAAAATGCACACATTTGATGTTGGTGACATTTAATGTCAATTATAAGCTATGCAGCTATTTTTAGTTGTCTTTCCTCTTTGTTGCCTTTGGATTCCTTAAGCTGTATTAGAAGCTCCTTCCTCGGTAGGGCGTGGTTGATTAGATGGACAATCAGAGGATGTTCTGGCAGGGATGAGGTGGGGTTCATTTGGTTGCTAGTGCCCCCCCCCCCCCCCCCCACAGCACACATACACATGCAGTGGCCCCAGGGCGCCCTGAAACTCCAGGAAATGAAGAGGGAAAATAGCACAAAATGCCTGCTCATGCAGTGCCGCCTCCTACCATCAGAACATTTTACAGTTTGATATGCCTATTTCCTACAGAGTCCGCCCATTACCCCCCCCCCCCCCCCACCCCGTTCTAACCTTGTGTGGTGAGGGTCAGATGGCCGGATATCAGACTTGCACATGTCATTTCTAAACTTTTACCCGTTCTTGTAATCATTCACAGATTTCGTTTTTGGGTTAACCAAATTCAACTCTAAGTGCATTCAGGAATACCAAACCTGTGTCAGAAGTTTCACTTTTGGAGCTGCATGTTTCCCCGCTTCTTACATGTATAGTTATGTCTTTTTTTCTTACATGTATAGTATGAAGTGTTGCTCAGGCAGGTACTGCATCGTTAGCAGAAGCTGCCAAAGGGCCGACTTAAGGAACAAGTGCTGCTAGGTTGTTTCCAGTAAGTGACCAGTAACAAGTGCAGATAATCATTGGAGCAAGAGTGGTACAAAATATGGCAGCATAAAAGCTATTTGAATAAAGCGCAAAATATTCCAGAGCATCCAGAAGTGCTGAGTTTATAGAACTGAGCAGATGGTCATCAGAAGTGTCCAGCGTTTGTGTTTATGCTGCTTCCGCCTTTATCTGTTTATCATCCCAGATGAAATTAAAACACCGAAGATGTTTTGTCTGTTGTAGTTCAGGCTCTTGACAGCTATGAATGTGACCGTTTTGTCTTTAGACAGAAGAGAGCGCCTTGCTGTTTCATAACTGGGTTTCCTGTTCTTCATAGCACTATCAGACCATAGTATGAGTGTACACATTTGTCACATGACAATAGAAGTTGCATGCCGCATTCTGTTGTTTGAATATCTTTGCATCTCTCTCGCTCTCCGTCTGCAGGTAAGCCATGATTCCCATCACAGAGCTGCGATACTTTGCAGACACGCAGCCAGCATACCGAATCCTGAAGCCATGGTGGGACGTCTTCACAGACTACATCTCCATTGTCATGCTGATGATCGCGGTGTTTGGGGGAACGCTGCAGGTCACCCAGGACAAGATGATCTGCCTGCCTTGCAAGTGGATGATTAACACAAGCTGTGACACTTACCCACATGGGCGCTATGTCCAGAGCAACCTCTCCTCAGTTCTGCCCTTTGAACCGAAGGGGATCCAGTATGACTTGGACAGGCACCAGTACAATTATGTAGATGCTGTGTGTTATGAGGACCAATTGCATTGGTTTGCCAAATACTTCCCTTATCTAGTGCTCCTTCATACGCTTATATTCCTGGCCTGCAGCAACTTCTGGTTCAAGTTTCCCCACACTAGTTCCAAGCTAGAACACTTCGTGTCCATTTTGCACAAATGCTTCGACTCTCCCTGGACGACACGGGCCCTGTCGGAGACCGTGGTGGAGGAGAGTGATTCAAAGCCACCAGGGAAGATGAACGGCTCCATGGACAAGAAGACCTCAAGCATCAGTGAGGATGTGGAGGCCAGTGTGCCGATGCTCCAGAGGATGAAATCTCGCATCGAGCAAGGCATCGTGGACCGCTCGGAAACTGGTGTTCTGGACAAGAAAGAAGGGGAACAAGCAAAGGCACTGTTTGAGAAAGTGAAGAAGTTTCGCCTGCATGTGGAAGAGGGAGACATAGTGTACAGGCTTTATATCCGTCAGACTATTATCAAAGTCATCAAATTTATTCTGATCATCTGCTACACTGGATACTATGTTCGCAAGATTCAGTTTAGGGTGGACTGCAGTGTGGACATCGAGAGCTTCACGGGTTATCGGATGTATCGTTGTGCCCATCCACTTGCCACCCTCTTTAGAATCTTAGCGTGCTTCTACATTACATTAGTGGGAGTCTACGGCCTGATCTGCATGTACACTTTGTGCTGGATGCTGAGCCGTTCTCTAAAGAAATACTCGTTTGAGTCGATCAGGGAAGAGAGCAGCTACAGCGATATTCCCGACGTAAAGAATGACTTTGCCTTCATGCTGCACCTGATTGACCAGTACGACCCCCTCTACTCCAAACGCTTTGCCGTTTTCCTTTCGGAGGTGAGCGAGAACAAGCTCCGGCAGATGAATTTGAACAATGAGTGGACCCTGGACAAATTGCGGCAACGGGTTACGAAGAATTCACAGGACAAGCTGGAGCTACACCTCTTCATGCTAAGCGGCATCCCAGACACAGTGTTTGACCTGCTGGATCTCGAGGTCCTGAAGCTGGAGCTCATCCCCGATGTCACCATCCCCCCCATCATCGCCCAGCTCTCCAGTCTGAGGGAGATGTGGCTCTACCACACGCCAGCAAAAATCGAGGCCCCAGCCCTGGCATTCCTGCGGGAGAACCTCAAGTCACTGCATATCAAGTTCACTGACATTAAAGAAATTCCTTTATGGATCTACAGCTTGAAAAATCTGAGCGAGTTGCATCTCACGGGCAACTTGAGTGCTGAGAACAACAGGTACATTGTTATCGATGGGCTGCGGGAGCTGAAGCGACTCAAGGTGCTGAGGCTGAAGAGCAATCTGACCAAGCTGCCGCAGGTGGTCATGGACGTGGGTGTGCATCTGCAGAAGCTATCTGTAAACAATGAGGGCACCAAGTTGATGGTGCTCAATAGCCTCAAGAAGATGGTGAACCTAACAGACCTGGAGCTCATCCGCTGTGACCTTGAGCGTATTCCACATTCTATCTTCAGTCTGCACAACTTACAGGAGATTGACCTGAAAGACAACAACCTGAAGACTATAGAGGAGATCATCAGCTTCCAGCACCTCCACCGGCTCGTGTGCCTTAAGCTCTGGTATAACCAGATTGCCTACATTCCCATTCAGATCGGCACACTCACCAACCTGGAGAGACTCTAC
Organism: Paramormyrops kingsleyae; assembly: GCF_048594095.1. Taxonomy (NCBI): domain Eukaryota; kingdom Metazoa; phylum Chordata; class Actinopteri; order Osteoglossiformes; family Mormyridae; genus Paramormyrops; species Paramormyrops kingsleyae. The sequence goes on from NC_132803.1 coordinate 23,206,668, forward strand.
TTGAATCGCAACAAGATTGAGAAGATACCCAGCCAGCTGTTCTTCTGCCGTAAACTACGCTTTCTGGATTTAAGCCACAACAATCTCACCAGTATCCCCGCAGATGTTGGATTCCTTCAGAACCTACAGTACTTTGCTGTGACTGCCAATAGGGTGAGTTCCTCATTTTAATCTCCTGGCCTTTTAGTTAATAATAGGTGTGGCTTCCTGCAGCAGTCAAGGATACTGTATACATAGACTCCGGAAAGAGAACTATTAACAGAATGGCATTTTCAGTGAATTTTTAAAGTCATCGAATCAAACTGTGGTATTTAAATTTTAGAAAGAGAAGGAAATGGTTTCATTTTTTTGCCTATATGTTGTAACAGATCTTTTTCGAAATCACCAGTGAAATTTGTATTGTGCAGTCTGTATAATCTATGTGTAGAGGCCCATTTCTCCAAGTAGAAAATGCTATTCAGTTTGTAGCACACGCACATTTTAGTGGTATGCACACCAATTGTAGAACTGACTATGCGAATTTCAGTAAGACGCTGTTCCATGAGGTCCAAGAAAGGTGCTGACACGTGCTCCATTAACAGTTGTATTAAATGCGTAATTGAATTTTATGGATGTATTCAACGTAGGGCTAGAACCTATCTGCCAGTTAATTTGCCTATCTGCCAGTTAATTTGCCTATCTGCCAGTTAATTTGCCTATCTGCCAGTTAATTTGCCTATCTGCCCCCCTCTCCCCATCCGAGTCGTAAACTCGAGTCCCCATACTCGACTTCTAATGTCATGGGTGTTCCGACACTCTGCAGTCTGTCGGATCTGTAGCTTCCTGTGGAGGAGGGGGCCTGCTGTGTTTGTAGAGCCCCAGCCTGTGTGTGTGGGGTGGGGGCGACTGTCAGCCAGAACCCAGCCCCATCTCACCCAGCAGCTACATACTGCAGCCCCACCTACCCTCAGGAAAACACTTAGTGGTTTGTAGGACGTCTTAAGTGTGGTTGCTCTTTGAATGGCTTCTGTTCAGAAGGCTTTTAAACATACTTAATAGAATATTGCCAAAAAGCTTTTATTTGTTACGATCACTGTGTGCATGTATGTGTGAGTGTTTTGTTTCTAAATACATCAGCATCTAAAGCTCAGGCCCCTATTTTCTTTAATACTAGGGCTGCTACTAATGACTATTTTTCTATAGATTAATTTATCAACGATTTTTATCAATTGGTCAATTAATCGCAGTGATTAATATTCCTCCAGAAAATCAACTTTAACGTTCAATGTAACTATTTTGACACCAACAAAATGTATGCCATTGCAGGGCTTTAGATAATGTTTTTCTGCACTATACAAACATTATTTTCAACCACAATTTGATAAGCAGATTAGCGGCATGCCTAAAAGTATTTATGAGATGCGTATTGTGATGCCCAAAAGTTAGTAATCTGTATATATTTGGCGTATCCTCATGCTTAATAAATTGGATTAGCGGACCGTGCCACATGATACACAAGCGATGAGCACTGAAGTCGCGATGAAAGAAGGGACAGACCAGCAGCCAAAACATCTTTTAAAAGAGGAGACTGTTAAGGTAAAATGATGATGGTGGTGTGGCGGAACTTTTTGCAGATTAAAGTCAGACACCTTTTTTGTAAATATGGTTTTCATTTTTATTTCAGTTCACAAATTTTTTTCTTTTATTTAGTGTCAATTTCAGTTTTCATTTACAATAGTGACACTGGACCCAAGTCCAACGTGCATGAACGCACATCACAGGACCGTCAATCCATGTAGAATTTTAGCCTAAACGTTTTCACAAACACTTATTCAATGAAGATTCCAATGTAGTAGACAGACAACTTTATGGGTTTAATAATGAATGTATTTGGTGGCTACAAGGACAAAAGATATTAAAAAGCTCTCCGTACTATTGGTAATATAATAAACATGAACAGACAACACGGTTGGTTTTGCTTATTCTGGCGTTCCGTCACCCAGAATTGCACCCGTGCGTTTCCTCTTCAGACGCTCATTCGTAGCACTAGTGTGTTATATCATAATGGCAATTTCATTAAAATAAAAAAGTGTCTTTCAAATATTGATGTCGACCTTTTTTCTGCATCGACATCGAGTACGTCGACTAATCTCAGCAGCCCTATTTAATACACATTACTGTATTCAACCATATTCCTAAGGCTATGTGTTGAGACTTGTCATCATCTCTTTTGGCCTGATTTATCCCCTGTCAATACACCCATATAAATCAAATTTATATATACTGCTTTTTGTCCTCCTTTCTTTATTGTAAATATCACGCCTTTTTATTAGTGATGCACGATAATGCATTTTTCAACCGATACCGAAAATCGATAATTTGCTCCTCCTTACAGCTGATAGCTGATAATGTCAAACCGATATTTGTATTAAAAGACCTAATAAAAAAAGGAGTACAGAAAAACAAGAACAAATGTAACTTTACAAAAGCAGAATTTATTTCTACTTTTTCACATTAATGTGGACAGGCATCAAAATCAACATCCAACCTACAACAAATTGTCAATGTGTAATGGTAAGTTTTTAGGGGATTTTTTTTTTTTTAAATACTTCATTGCACAACAAGGCTCTTAAAAGTAAGCCATTTTTTGTAATGTTGAACATAACATTAAAGAATAATGCGAAGTCAGTGTCAACATAATTGGTCTATTCACAGAACAGAATATAACCACAAAATTCATACTAGTGAAAATCCAAATAACACTCAAAGTGCAAGAAAATGCAATGTGGTTCAATTTAAAACCAAAACGAGCACAAAATGCTACTCTTCAACCTCTTTTTTTTTTTTTAACTGAGGGTGAATCAGTGGAAGATTTTTCTTGATAAATAGAAGCTGCTCTGCCTTCTCACAACTTAAGCGGTTTCTTTTTTCATCCACTACATTTGCACGGAAAAGTAGACCCATATTGGTGAAGGAACCGCCATGTTATCTTAAGCATCACACATGCGACATGAGCAGTGGTGGCGCCGCAGTAGGATCTATACAGAATTACAGTAGTAGGAACTGCGCAAATTTGGAGGCTAAATTAAGTTCATAATTATCAGATTTCATTATCGGTTGAATTTTTCGTTATCAAAATTATCGGTGTGATGTCATAATTGTCATTATCGGCCAATAATTATCGGTGACCGATATTATCGCGCATCCCTACTTTTTATGAATTTATGGAGGTGAAATGATCGCACTGAAACTTAGTGGCGGTGGCATTTTATCCCGCCTGTAGTAGTCCTGTAATACTTTGACATCAGTACTCACTGGCTCTACTTTTTTGTTTTGAACAATCTCTGTTAATAAAGTATTGGCCAACTATCGGTATCGGCCGATAAAGCAATAATCGACTATCGGCTGATGGTTAAAAATAAGCCGATATTTACAGCCGATAATTCCTGTAAAATGGTGATCTATATTGCTGTGTTCTCCCCATACTAAGCAGTTAGAAAAATGTCTGCTATGTGGAATTATTTTAATGTTGATGAAAACAGTGCTGGAAATGCATTTTGCAAACATCGCTCTGCTAAAATTTCACATGGAAGATCTATCAATAAACATTTCAATACAAGGAATTTGATTGGTCATCCTAAGGTGATAAAGTTTGAAGAGTTTCTGAAAAAACAAATACATTTCAAGAAGGCTGCAATACTGCCGAATAACGCTAGTCTGTCAGTAACGTGAGCATTTGGTAGCAAAAGAAAATTCATGCCAACAGTGAAGAAAATTATTTATCTCACTTGATTTTCAGCCCTTCTGTTATAAATGTTATAAATGTGTACAGTTATAAAATAGTCATCTGGGACTGTTATATGCCAGAGTTGGTATTTTCTTACCAGAAAATGTAAAAATATGTAAAAAATACTTTCATATTTTTGTAATGACGCTTTTTAATTTATTCGGGTTGAGTGTCCCTTTAAACTTATGTTAAGTAGAACCTCCCAAATAATCAATATCGATATCAGTTTTCAAAAGAATTGGCTTTCATTATCCACCAGAAATTTCCTTATCGATGCATCACTACTTGGAACATTTTGAAATCGTAAAATGAACATTTGAAATCCTAAATGTAGTACTTATTCACACAGAACAAACTTAAATCATTGTGGCAGGGTGCTGTATGTGCATTTCTGCTAATGAATAGGAATGTTTGTTTAAGTTAGTTTATGTACCTCGAACAATAGGAGCATAAAGTTTTTGTTCCATGGGTTATGAAATATTAATTGATTCCTATTTCAAGGCCAGGCAGTGGCATGAGTGTCCTTAGTCTTAACAAAACATCCCCTACAAATCTAAAATGAGGTAAATTTGTTTGCAGAAATAAACAGTCCAGCCTAATTAAGAATTTGGGGGGCGGACAGTATTCTCTGGAATGGGCAGGGCTAGTTTTTTTGGGGGGAAACTGCTACATTTGTTAGTCTTAGCTTCAAGCTTCAGTTCTGTCATTCAGGTGAGTTTAAGAGCTCGTCACAGTCACATGAATAAATGTAACTGACACACTACAGTGATGTCATTTTAACATCTAGTTACTAATTGCTGTCTTCTTTTAATTTGTTACTAATTTAATGTACAAAACACTAAAATAGTTTTCCATTATTTTAAATGGCATTTCCAGTCCAACCCAAAAACCCCAAACAGTTTTCTCAGATATATAAGGCACAGGTAACAATCTGAAATAATCAGAATTTGATGTATTGAGGCATAATTGTACTTGCTAAAGGAGGACGAGAACACTTGATTAGTGGGGGGTGGGGGGTGGGGGGTAGATGATCACGGATTGGGTGCGGCAGACATTCCATGCCACACTGTTTTACACACGTTTGGCTGAAAAAATGGTGTTTGTAAAGTATATTCTTTGGTCAAAAATGTAGGAAATGTTATAGGAAATCGACCCATAAATGAAAATTGTGGTATCTAAAAATACACTAACCGAATTACTGTAAATCAAGGAATTGTTACATTTATGAAATTGCTTTGGGCTGTGAAAAACTGTTTTGGAGGCGAAACGGTTCTGCGATAATATCACACATATAACTGATAGTATAGTAATAAATGATACTAAATAGTGAAATGTTACGTTAGCGAGTTAGGTTGGCGTGTTAAGAGGTGCTTGTTATATTTTCAGTGTGTTGCAAATTCTGGCACTTTAATTACATCAGATTTAATTAATTCTTTGAAAATTAAAGTTCTAAGTCGGCCGGGTATCAGAAAGATGGAAATGTTAAAGGCAGCAAGCTCCGAAGGCGTGGGTGGCATGCTTGGGGATCTCCGTAGCGTGGGAATAGCTTGCCTGTCGATAGGAGAATGAAAACCAGTGAATGGGTATATTTATTTAAACATAACTGAAGGATTAAAGACATCTATACACTGATATTTAGCTGTTAAATATGATCAAATGCTGTGGTTTTGAAGAGCTTATGCTCTTAGAAAAGGGATTTGTATCCTTCACAGAGTGTGCTTTTGAAAATTGAAAAAATGTATGCAGATGGATATTTTAGTTAAAATACCTTGGTGTTTATTCACTGTTGGAGGTGTTGCATCCTTGGAGTATCCTAGCTTTTTGTTCTGGATATGATGTTCTGGGAGTGTTTGTGCTGGAAATGCCTCGTCAGGCATAAGAGCTCCTCCCACCTTTCCCTCTGATAGCCCCTCCCTGTGCTCCCCCCGTCCCGTCCCCCACGTCCGACGTTACGGGTGCCTTGGAGCACCTCAGATTAATAACGTGTCCGTCAGCGGGGGGCCAGTCAGAGCGGGACTGAGACCTGGCTGCAGGGACGGCGTCCCCTCACTAATTTTGGATGCACCCTTTGTGATTTTTGTTCTGGACCCTCTGCACTGTAACCCAGAAGGCATGAAATGTGTATGGCAGTGTTAGTCCGCGATAAAGCAGGTCATGTTAAGACAGTCATGTATGTGAGTGCTTCTTCCATCTGAAAGGTCGGGGCGTAACGGTGCACAAAAATCACAGTTCAGTACGTACCTCGGTTTTGAAGCCACAATTCGGTTCGTCTCCATCATGATGCACATTGACTGTACCTGACATGCGTACCGAACCAAAAGACCCCAACCGAAAATTTTCGGTACGGATACGTGTACCATTACAGACCTACTGAAAGGTCATTCTGGTAAAGGTGTATTTTAAGTGCTGTGGTGGCTTGTTTTATGTGGCACATTCAGTGTGGTCTGGATCTGCAAGGTGATTTTCTAAATGTCTCCTCGCTCTTGTTCCTAGATTGAGAACCTGCCCCCTGAGCTGTTCCAGTGCAGGAAGCTGCGCACGCTGAACCTAGGCGGCAACTGCCTGCAGACGCTGCCGTCGCGTGTCGGCGAGCTGACGGGCCTGATGCAGCTGGAGCTGAGGGGCAACCGGCTGGAGTGCCTGCCTGTGGAGCTGGGGGAGTGCCGCCTGCTCAAGAGGAGCGGCCTGGTGGTAGAGGAAGACCTCTTTAACACCCTGCCGTCGGAGGTCAAAGAGCAGCTCTGGAGGACCGAGAAAGAGCAGGCCTGAGAAAACTGTGATGAGTCCTAGAGGATTCTAGAATAGTACTGTCCCCCCACCCCACAGGAGGACTGTCAAGTTTGTGTGAAAGTTGTTGCAGAAGGAGGGACGGGTGGTGGTCGGCCATTAAACGATTGGCAGCATCGAAAACTAGCCAGTGAAGCTTAGCTTTTACCTTTCCATTTCAAGTATTTCTGTTATCTGTAAGCAAGACCATGTGACTGAGTAACAGATAGGGACTGGGAAGTACGAACAGAAAGCAGACCGAAAGTGAAGGTTTGAAGGGATGGACATCTTGGTCAGAGGGGCGCCCTGCCTGATCCTCTGGGTATGACAGCCTCATCGGGCCACCGCTTATGTATGTTGTTGGACAGTGTTTCTGAGGTGAAGGCCTCTAGGCGGTGTCCAGGATTACCCTGCTCAGGGTACCACTCTCACGTGATCTCATTTGGCAGTTGGCCCACATGGTCTGCGTTACATTCTCGTCCGGCCGGGCAGTCGCATGCAAGAACATTCACATCTCGCTAACATCTACACTAATATCCTCGAAACACCTAAAAATGGAGAGCCTGAAACTTACCAGGGAAGACCAGTTGACAACTAATCTACAAGTATTTCGAATTCAGTCTGGATTTTCAGCACTACTCGTGGGCGATGCCTTGTGGTGATGCATCGACCCTTTGCTGTTGCGATGTTCTCCATTTGTGCTGAGAACATGTCATGGATCTGCATAGTCTGTTGGTGCACTGTTGCTATCACGGATATTTAAAAACTTATAATGAACCAAATACAACTTTTTATCCCAAGGTGTGGTTTGTATTGGGACTTCCTCTGAGAAAGGCCTCAGTGTGCGTGCAATATTTTCTTACATGTTAAAAGAGCTTGAAATCCTTTGTTTTGGTTAAGCATCTTTGCCTTAGGTTTAAAGGGAACTGCTACAGTGGGATTTTTGCAGACCAGCTGATAATTGTTACTAAAACTGGCCTTAACGTACATGTATCGTTTTGTCGGTAACTGAGGTGATATTTTCCATTTGTAAAATAATCATTTAGATGTCTATGTTCTCAGCATTGGACTATGAGTCCATAATTTAATGCAAAAGTAATCTAGCCAATGTAACAAGGTTTTACTCATTAGAAAGAGAGAATAATTAGATTAGAATGAAAATAAATACCCGTATTCAAAGGCAAAATAAGATGTAACTCTTAAATTGGAAAGTACTTCATGCATATGTTTTAAGGCTCTTTTCGGGTTGGTGGGCCCTGCTTTCCTTGGACTGAGGTGGTATTTGTACAAGGCTGAGCCCTCTCTGTACACGCCGAACAAGGCTACACCCACATTGCAACGAAATGTTCCTCCACTGTCCCTTGAATGGGGGGTGATTGTGAGCTGTGTGTGGGGGGGGGCAGGGTGGGTGTGACTGGCCTCTGACACTGCTGCTAATTCAGTTTCTCAGAATAATTCTGTCGAATGAACGAGACTTGGATGGTCTAGGGTGTTGAGTCCATAGGTTTTAAAACCTGAAAGAACCTTTCGGCATTTGTTTCGAAGGTAAAGCAATGATGGTATTTTGCCGACGTTAGTTTTTCCGAATTTACAATGCTGAACACGCAGTTACATTTGCTTCAGATTTGCTTCAGAGAGAATGTTCCCTGAGGTTGTTTTTCTAGAATCAATAATGTCCGTTGCTGGCGTCACATTTCTCTCTAAATCAACAGCTCAGCAAAAATTTCAAGTTTCCAGAAAAGGGAAGTTACCTGTTTTAGGCATTTGCACATTATTTTCATCTTCTTGGGTCTGTGCAATGAACTGCGTGTAGAGACAATCAGTAGGTGCATTTAAGCTTGTTTGCATGTTGCGCCCCCTTGTGTGAGAATGGAGTAATACATTGGAAGCTTCGCGTATGTCCGTCATATCTTGTACATGACTCAAGTATTTTGACCCAATAATGGTTATTTGGGCATTTGTAGATAGATCTCATCATGCCATATTAAAATGTAAAGTTATTCATTTTAACTTTCAGTGATGGCTTGTGGAAATTTGATGAAAAATACCAAGTACAACCTATTAAGATCAGTTAAAATGATGCAGTAAATTTCTGAAATACTCCTTCCCTCTGTATGATCGGAATTCTTGTGTTTTTATTTATTATTCCTTTTAGTCTGTTTTAAAATGTGTGTCATTTACATATTAGATTGGCACCTGAGAGTTCTGTGTATTCAAAGTGTAATCTAAATTAACACTTTGGAATATTTAATACCTTCATGCAAATAGGTGCAAAAATTGCATTATTTTTGTCATGAGTTGTAATATGGCCACGATATATTTAAAGACAAATGCCAGTGTCTGTAAAGGGTAATTGTGTTTCTGAGGGGATGTTTGTATAAACCAGTCTCCGTTTATACAATGAAAGATAGATGAGACTAATCTGACCTATCAGTGTTTGATGTAGTGATGTTCTTCTGGAGGGACTTTTTCAAAGCTGTCCACAAAAAATAAATACATTTTAAAAATCATGCATTTTTGGCATCTGCTGAGCAGCAAATCCTTGTGTCCAAAATAAAGGGGGAGAGGAACTTTGAGTGTCTGGCTTCTAAGCTAAACAGTATTATCCATATTATGGTTAGGTTGTATCGTTGTAGATTTCGTTGCTTATATGATCATTGAAATGTAACTGGGTATATGGAGGTACCCTGTTTTCATGTCAGTGGGCTCAATGACAGTTTGTCTATCGTTAGTTCCAGAGTAAGAGATTGGGATATTCTAATATGCCAGCAGCTACAGCACATTCACAGGTGTAAATAGTCCCTGGAAATATTGTGGGGAAAAATGGCCCTGATTTCCCCCCCCCGGCTCTATCGTACATGTGCCACTGTCCCGTTCCTATTGGTTGGTTCCATTAATATCATACAGTTTGGCATTTCTGTCATAACCCGTCTTTTTTTTTTTTTATTAATTTTTTTTTTTTTTAAATGTCAACATTTTCATGTTGTGAAAACAGTATTTTTCCCACGTTGCCAAAAACCTAAGTTTGAATGATTTAAATGGCTTCTTTCGGTGTACATGTGAACAATGTCGGTCGCTATCTTCATTGTAAGTTTTTTTGGGATACATATTTATGTGTAGCTTTTTTTTTTTTAACAATGTTGACTTCAAATTACAATAAACATAAGCGTAGCAACATAATTTGTATTAACGTGTATTTTTCCATCAGAATATGGTTGCTAATTTGTGTTATTGTGGATGATTTACTCGAAAGCCTAAATTGAGGCATGTTTTTCCGCACCTAACAGGTGAAGCATCTATGACCTTGTCTGAAAGGTTGCTGGTTTGCTTCCCGTTGGACCTGTGAGCAGAATCCCAAAAGGTGCTGCAAGCAAAGAATTTCGATGTACCTGTACTCCATGGGCGTAAATTAAGGGGGGATGGTGGCATTATAACCCCCCAATAATCAAAACCAACCAATGCAACCCCCTGGACCCCCTTAAATGGGTGGAGACCTCACCCACCCCAATGCTCAACCCAAACTTGTGCCCTTTGCTATGCTTTTAGGAACAACAAATACAAGTATCGTCATGGTGGCAATTGGAGCTGTTCAGCAGGAACATGGATGGAGTTAACGAGAATAACCTTTGAATTTGGGGTGGAAATTGTGGTTCTTTGACAGTCCCTTCTAGAATTTCTGCACTAGGACTAGCACTACATACTGCTCAGTGATGTTAGGCAAATGAACACTTAGGGTGTCCTTTTGAACAAGCGATTCTCTTCAGTCGTTTAAAAAAAAAAAAAAACTCCATCTGTTTGGACCTATCCCAACACTGAATCAGACAGTGATCTGCAGCAGGCTTTCGTTCCTCCTATGGATAGTTACCAAACCTAACCACTGCCCTATGCCCTATTGTCCCTGCAGTCAGTGTTGCAATCTTGTAGCCCCATTCACATCTCTACATGGCCTTTTTTTAAAATCCATGTTTCCTGTTCTGTGACGGTGAGGAGTTCCGAGATCTGGAGGGACCTTGAAATACAGCCACTGCTCCATTGGATCCATGAGGAGCCGGATGAGATGGTTCCGGCATCTTGTCAGGATGCCTCCTGGTCAAATCCTGGGCCTCTTAGGTGTCGTTGCTCTTTAAAGACCTTGTTTTGCAGCTTCCTCATTAAAGACCCCATCAGTACACTGTGGGAATTGCAATTGCAGAGTTCTAAAATACTTGCTTTTTCATAAAGATAAAATGATCAACTGCTTGTACTCTAGTAGGTGCAGGTTACGTACCTCCTGAAGCTTAAAGTCTAGGGCCTGTTATTGAGTAACGAAAGTTACAGTTTAATCGAATTTGACAAAGTTTTAATCACGTGGGGCCCCAAGTTACAAGAGGATGGTGGCTGGAGTTTAAACCAGAAGTTATCTGGAGTATAATTCCTTATGTCGCTCCTCGTTCTGCACCCCTTTCCTGATTTGCAGCTTGCATGCCACCACACACGTTTACGCTGCATCTCACATCACAAAGCTGTCCATATTTCCAGACAAATAGATGGGTAAAGATTTTGAAAACTCCTAACATGTTGGGTATTTCCTGTTGACGCCAAGAAAAGATTTATTAGTGTAAACAATCTTTACTGATACAGGATGAAACATCCAACCAACATTAAGTGGCACAGAAAGTCAGTCAGTGATCAGGACTTGTATTAGCCTGCTGCTGTATATGGTGTAAAATCTGTAAATGGTTAGGTAAGTATTCTTGGTATGTTATCTCTTTTGACCTCTTGCTGATATTGGTTTTCTTTATAACCAGTCTTCCACAAGCATCACTCCCTATTTCTTCCTCTTCCTTCGCCGTCATCCTCATTTGCCAAAAATTATGAACATTTAAGACACTGTCACCAGAGTTAGTGAAATGGAAGTCGAATGAGAAGATCAGTGTCGTCTCAAACCCCCAGTGCATGTGCTGCTGCAGAGCTTTGAGTTCGATGACTGTGATGCTCCTACCAACACCAAGTAGGGACAGAATCTTATGGAAGTCGGTGAGAGCGTGCAGTCAGCATTGGTGATATCCACATTTGTTGTTATTCTGAAAGCTGCTGTAGTAACAGGTCTGAGTGTACTGTAAATCAGAGATTTCTGTTTAGTAGTAACATGCAAACATTTTTTAATAGTCAGATCGTGGAACTCTCTTAAGCACCACCAATATCAGATACCCACCAAAGGAACAGATCATCTGAATGCTCCTCAGGAGAGGACTGGTAGAAGGGTTTGAGTACTCTTCGCCATAAACTGGCAAGTGCTACTTTATATTGATAAATACAAATATATATATATATACAGTCATTGACAAAAGTCTTGTCACATAAGGACATAGTAACTTAAGAAGGCATATAACTTTATTTCTAATCAATCAATTGTTACATTGAATGGATCAATTTAATGCCAAGGGCTTTCATATTAATAACTGGGTACAAAATGAAACAGTCAAAAAGTGTCCTGATGTTACCAGCTTGTTAAAGTCCATAACACCTGTTTTTGCAAGGACAAAAGTCTTGTCATGTCTTTTAATGATTCAAACAATCACAGATTAGAGGTTCACCTGTGACAAATATTGTAATGAACATAATCCCAGGTGTGTATAAAAAGAACCCCAGCAAACCAGACCTTCACTTGAAGTGCAACCTGACTTCTGACAACATGCCAAAGATTCAACCACAGACCAAGTCTGCTGCTGAGGTGGCAGACATCGTTAATGTATCCAAACGTCAAGTGGAGAGGATTAAAAAAATATATGAAGAAACTGGTGATGTTCATGACAAGCCCAGGTCAGGCAGACCCCGTAAGACAACTCTTTGAGAGGACCGTTTGTTGCTTCGAAAGTCCAGGGCCAACCCTTTTTCAACTGCTGCAGAGCTACATCAGAACTGGTCACCAGAAACCACTGTGTCTACAAGAACAGTTTCTCGAATTCTCGCACGCAGTGGTCTCCATGGCCAAATTAGTGCTCAGAAACCAACATTAACAAGAGATTAACAAGAACACAACAAAAAAGCATGTTGAATTTGCCAAGGCCCACAGCTTGCAGCAAGGATGGACAGAGGCAAAGTGGCAGAAGGTTGATTTTTCTGACGAATCATCCATTGAACTACATACCAAATGCCGCAAATACTGCAGGAGACCTGTTGGAACCCGCATGAACTCAAAATTCACCCAGAAAACAGTCAAGTTTGATGGAGGAAAAATCATGGTCTGGGGTTACATCCATGGGGGTGTTCGAAAGATCTGCAGAGTGGATGGCAACATCAACAGCCTGAAGTATCAAGATATTCTTGCTGCCCATTACATTCCAAACCATAAGAGAGGGCAAATTCTGCAGAAGGATGGCGCTCCTTCTCATACTTCAGCCTCCAGATTGAAGTTCCTGAAACTGAAGAGGATCAAGGTGCTCCAGGATTGGCCAGCCCAGTCACCAGACATGAACATTATTGAGCATGTCTGGGGTAAGATGAAGGAGGAGGCTTGGAAGACGAAACCAAAGAATCTAGACGAACCCTGGGAGTCCTGCAAGACTGCTTTCTTTGCCATTCCAAATGACTTCATCAGCAAGTTATTTCAGTCATTGCCAAGACGTATGGATGTGGTCCTCCAAGCTCATGGGAGTCATACACATTATTAATTTTTTTTTCCAAAGCACCATGACTTTATGTTCTGATGTTATTGTAGCATGTTTGTGTATTCTAAATGAAATATATGTATAATTTCTACATTATTTTTGCATATGACAAGACTTTTGTCCAGGCAAAAGTTGACCTTTCTGTCCTAATTACATGACAAAACTCAATGAATGATGCAAAACTTTATTTTGGTATAATAAGCATAATCTAGAGGGCTTTGCCTTTTCTTATTATCCATTTCTGATTCCAACTGATTAACTACAGGTCAAGTTATTATTTGTTGTTCCTACAACTTGGTTAAGCGACAAGACTTTTGTCAGGCACTGTATATATAAATAAAAAAAATATTTACTGATAACTGCACAGCCCATTTGCAACTTATTGCAATAATATTTTTGTATTTTTCTCTTTCAAATTAAAATGAAATACCAATTCTAATTTTGTCACATATCAGACATACGCAGTGAAATGTTATTGGTCGGAGCAGGTTTGGGGCCTGACCTCACCCGCACCATTATGCTCTCGGTGCTCCAGCTGAATTGTAGTGTTCTTCCAGCTTGAATACAGTCCGTGTCCATCATAGCGGCAGTTACAAAGCATGCCATTGTGTCATGTTGCAAAATAAAACGTTCGTTTTCTTGAGGACGTGTGAATGGCCTTTGGGGGGGGGGGGGGGGGGGAGGGGTTATGCGGTATTCACGAGAAAACTAATTATGTTTTGTGTTTATCCGATCATCTAAGTATCTTGTAGTACAGCAGTATCCATGATGAACCTTGCTTCATCATAGGAGGATAGCACACCGTCATCGCAGAGAACACCTCTTAAACTTAAATCTCATTTCTCTTAAGGCGATATATTCAATAACAACCTTATGATTAATCTTTAAGATTTCAATATTTAGATATTTACAGAGCAGTGCAATGCTTTTTATAAAGACAGTGTAGTGTAGGCATGCGCGAAAAGGCAGGACGCGCGTTACTAATCGGCCGCGGGACGTCGGGCAGGGATCATGTCCGGAAAGACAAGTGAGAACATGAGCATTTTAACCGACCAACATGTTCAAAAGGTAAGTGCTTTTTGCATTTTACTCGTATGACAATTTATGTCAATTACACCCCTATATCACTTTCTTTTTAAAACACCCATTCTACGCAAAAAAACGTGCTAATACAAAACGTCTTAAACCTTCAGTTCCAGTTACGTAATCCATGTGCATGCAGCCTGTCAAAAATATCATAATCTAAATTACATCCTATTTAATTTGTATCTACATAACCATCTTGCGCTAGAACATTAAATTAATTTATCAGTTCTTCGAACATTGTTTTTGTAATTCTGTAAACTGATCCTTTAAGTAGTCTAAAGAAATCGATCCGGTTAAATTCCATGGCCTGATTTATTCCTTCAATTCTTTATAATCTCTTGCTTGACAGTCCCTTGTCAGTATGTTATTTTCTTCGTGTCCAGTCCTTTGGAAAAGGAAAAATCCTTTTTTGAAAAAGGAAACCTGCAATCACTGCATTTCCGATAATTGCCTTTATGATCGGACATATATTTTACAGTTATTTGTGTTTGGATGCTTTCGTTGTGTAGACGCGCTGATTTGGGTGTTGTCCGAATCGGGAAAATGTGTGTACTCACCTGTGGCGGGGGCTGTCCAAATTTTTTAGTGAAACAAATGACACACTACACAATTCTTTCTCTCTCTCTCTCTCTCTCTCTCTCTCTCTCTTTTTTTTTATACTATGAATAATCGCACTTTTTTTGGTGTCACGAGTGTTACTTCTTTACTTTGTTGTCATCTTAAAGAAACTACTTGATACTTATGGTATGAAGTTAGCAAGGCGTGCCCACGACCTCATGTGTGCGTGTAAAGCAGCTTATGCATTGTTTAAGCTGGTACCAGGCCTCCGGCAGATTGGAGAGTGCTGCGGTGGTTGGTACCGTAGTCTCATACTGCTGCATTACATCCCTGCCCCATATTTGACGATATGGGTTTCTGTCAGACAGTCCACTCTGCTCCCTCCGTCCCACAAGGTGTGGGGGTCGAATAGCTTTGTCAGGATGTATCTTGCAAACTAGCATCTGATCTTGCTAGTTTCCTTGCCTCAGATAAGGATTCCCTGCACTACATGAAATATAATTTACAAGCTATAGTTACTGTCAAATGTTTCAGTCACTAAACCTGTACAGCATTTAGTCTAAAGGAATATGTTGAGTGTAAGACACCTTTATCCATTTTAAATGCATGAAATTGATTTGATAGCAGGTATGTATTGAATAAAATTGCAAACAAACTGAGAGGTTAAAATATGACTGAGCTGAGTCACATAAAGCACTTGGAGGAGCCTCCTGTTTCCTATTCTTTGAGATTGACCACGTTAACATTTTTTAGTGCTTCTCCCCAGTTGAAACAAATATTTTGATGGTGAAAAGGGTTGCAGCCAGTGTGCTTGCAGGGTATGATTAACCTTTTATGTGTCAGTTCATGGATGATGGGTTCCTGGTTCTGGAGGGGTTCCTGGACCCAGATGAGTGTGATGCATTGAGGGAGAGAATGAAGGAAATCGTGGAGAAGATGGATGTCCCCAAACACTGCAGAATACAGTTCTCCACTGACCACGATGAGCAGCTAAAGACACAGGTACCTTGTAATTAATGACAAAGAACCTCAGGTGGATTCCGGGTAATTCAACATTTTTTCTTCCTTTTCCCTGCCTATCTTCTGTGTTTTTTAAAGGTGCAGGTAAATTTATTGTAAAGTTTTACAATATAGGTGGGGAACATTTGTCTATTAAACATTGTTAAGTGTGTATTGTAAACATCATTTTATATGCTAAACTTCATTATGACGTAAAATTCTGTTCAATTCACTCTATAAAAATGATACGAAGGATCCATCTGGTTCTTCTTCGTAGGGAAGTGCGGATTACTTTATCACCAGTGGTGACAAGATTCGCTTCTTCTTTGAAAAGGATGTTTTCGATGATAAAGGTATACCTTATAAATTTGTGCCCTGATTTTAAAGGAGATTAAATTCTTAAATATATTCATTCATTCATTTGTCCTATTATAATATATAATAAGCTGCCATCTTGAACATCTAGGTGAATTTATTGTGCCAAAGGAACTTTCTGTGAATAAAGTTGGACATGGTGAGTGTTTTTAAATCCTACTAAATTAATCCTTCATTTAGACTCATTTCTGTCCAGTTGTCAGTGACATTTGGAATTACCTATGCTGAATAATAAAAATCGTATCCCTGAATGCTGCTTCCTGCCTTCCAGCTCTCCATGCCCATGATGCTTCGTATAAAAGCGTCACACACTCCCCGAGTGTCCAGGTAGTAAAGCTAAAGCAGTACACTTTTATTTATGCAGTGCACACAAAGAAACATCATGATTTTCATTTTAAATTTCAGCGTGATGACATCTCATTGAATACATTTTCTAAATGCTTTACATTTTACATTGTATAAAAATGTAGATTTCTCTATTTTGTTGTCACCTGTGTGTCGTACAGCTGTTTGTAGCACTTTAGGGCTGTTTTGCACTTTTGGATTAGATGCCAAACTGCATTTTGTTCTCTGAGTACTTGTACTTTGCACAGTGACAAATCTGAATCTAATCGAATTCTCCTGGAAAATCAGTCATACTTGTTTGTAACAATCAGTCACATGTCTATCAAATATGTACGAAGTGTTTCAATGTATGAATTTCTTTCCTCCAGAATTTGGTTAAGAAGTTGGGTCTTGAGAATCCTGTGGTTTTGCAGAGCATGTACATATTCAAGGTAGAGTGTACAGCTACTTCTGCATTAACACCTTCTACACAGGAACGGGAGCCAAAAGCATAGTGTGTCTTTAGGCTAAATCTGAGATCACGCAGCATAAAGATGCCCCCAGATTTCTGGTTTCTTCTGGTATCCAATCCTTCTCCATTTTTTAACTTGGCATCGGATTATAGTGTTTTCCCATTAGAGCTTGAGAGAGCTGTCTGATTGGTCTCTTTATGTTTTCAGCAACCTGGGATTGGTGGAGAAGGTAAGGATGCTGCCTGAAGCTGGCTGGCTCTATACTTATAACTAGGGCAGGGTGATATGCCCAAAAAACGATATCACAATATCAATATTTATCATGATATCCTAAAATTCATATGTAGAAAATGGTAAAATAGGACAGGTGGTTTTGAGTTTCTCTGTTTATGACCCAAATTGTTTTAATGATAGCTATGGAGCACGTGACAGATATAATGAGAAATTACGCCAACATACTTAGACCTTGATGGGATTTAACTGTTAATTATGCAAGAAAAGTGATTCAGCTGAACCACAATACTCACGTTATTCAAACTGATGTCGATACGAATGTTCATAAATACCATATAATATTTTGTTGATATCGCCCAGCCCTAATTACAACTCGAAGAGCTTCAGTATTCAGTATTTAACCTTTCCTTAGTGAATATCGGGGGCAGCGTGTGGCTCAGTGGGCTAAGCCTGTGTGCCTGTAATCACAAGGTTGCCGGGTTAAACCCAGCCTCAGCACGTCTGTGGGTCCTTGAGCAAGGCCCTTAACCCCCAGCTCCCTGGGCGCCGCTACAGGTGGCTGCCCTTCGCGGACAACTTACTCTACAAAAGAACAAGCTGAGGGAGGCGTAAAGACAACTTCCCCATGGGGATCAATAAAGTATTGATTATTATTATTTACGTTTTATGTGCTAGTACGATTAGTCAGCCAGAAAAACAGTAACAATGAGAATTTCCTTTCTTGCTGTGCTCTGGTCCATCCTGCAGTGACCCCGCATCAAGACGCCACTTTCCTGTACACAGAGCCTCTGGGGCGGGTGATGGGCGTGTGGATAGCTCTGGAGGATGTCACGCAGCAGAATGGCTGCCTCTGGTTCATTCCTGGCTCACACAAAAGTAAGACTAGCCGCGTGCATGCAGATCCACAGAGCCTCCATGCACTGGGCTGCATTTCACAGCAGTTAAGGCTGGAGACCCCTGTTGACTTGTCAGGAACTAGAATCACCTGGAAAAAGGGAATGATCACTAAACTGTATAACCTTTCCTTTGCTTATTCAGACGTTACCTTGCAGTACAACACTATAATCATGAACTGTAGCTATTTTCCGCATGTTGGAATCCAACTCATATTTTATCTGCCGCCTTCTGTTAATAAAGGACACCATTGTTAAACACCAGAATATTAAAATGCACTAGAACATGCTATAGTAACCATTCTTTGCTAGATTGTACAGCGATGCAAATATCAGAGCCTTGTTATCTCTTAAGGGTTATGCAAACCTGTCAAGGCCATGGTGTCCAGTTACAATGATGCAGTTAATCGGTAAATTTGTATGACGAACCCGGAGGAACATGCAAGGCTGGCTGATACTTTTAAGTCTAATCAATTTCACCCTGTGAATAAATTTTAAACAATAGCACACATGATATCATTTCTGATATTGCAAATAAATCCAAAGACAAGAGAATTACAAGGATAAATTACAGCATAACACTTCATCGTGTGATACTTTGTATGTGACGAGATCATGCTGTTTGTTTTCTTTTTAACGCCCATTCTTCGCTTCCTCCAGATGGGATCACGCGCCGATTTGTCCGCACCCCCCAGGGGTCCGACTCCCTGACGGACTTTGTGGGACAGGAGCAGAAATATGACAGCGAGCTGTTCATTCCCACACCGGTTAGGAAAGGTGGAGACTCTTCATTTTTAACATTCCAGTGCTTTTATTCAAAGTATTTTTACTAATTTTGAGAATTAATGAAAACGGGGAGATGGGCTTAGACATTCCGGGGCATGAACTCTTATAAGCGTCATCGTGGAAATAACAGCCGTCACCGTGTGTGCAGAATCAGGCTGAGCTGCTCTTATGATGTGTTTGGATGGGTGTGATTTACCTGATCTACCTGTAGGGGGAGTGGTTCTGATCCATGGTGAGGTGGTCCACCAGAGTGCCCAGAACACCTCTAACGTCTCCCGTCATGCCTACGCCTTTCACATCATGGAGTCCAAGAATACACGCTGGAGTCCGGACAACTGGTGAGCGCAAGGCATTATGGGGAATAACGAGAAAGTTAGGGGAGCCTGAGCTGGGTATTATGGCACATGTGACTTCAGACTGCAGGAGTTACTCTAATCTGAAATTGAATTTTCCTAAATTTAATGGTATTCTGATAGTCATTAGATACATTGAGTTAGATAAACATCTTGAGTTGTTTTATGCATGGAAAAAACTGCAACCTGAGTTAGTGCTGTTTCTGTTTTGTCCATTTTCTGTAGGTTACAGCCCACCCCAGAGCAACCTTTTCCGTCCCTCTACACCTGACACAACACCAGGCGTTCACATTCACTCATTCCCTATGATGATTGTAGACCTTAGTTTTACACTGTACTCAGAACTAAGATAAAAAAAAAAGTCAGTATTACAGGCCTATTCCAGAAGCATAAAACATAAAAACATGAAGACATACCGATGCTTAACAGTGCCCAGGCAAGCATGCTCATAAAACATGCTAAATGCTCATCATCCAATACTGCAGCATGCATGTGACAAACTCAGCTGACCTGATAAGGACATTTGTCTGGACACTGAATCGATCTTGGGAACAGACGGCAGAAGCACACTGCATACTTCACATCAAAGTCATATCACACAGAAACACACTGCTCATTTCACATCAAAGTTACATTGCACAGAAGCACATTGCACACTTCACATCAACGTCACATTGCACAGAAGCACATTGCACACTTCATATCAAAGTCACATCGCACAGAAGCACACTGCTCACTTCACATCAAAGTCACATCGCACAGAAGCACACTGCTCACTTCACATCAAAGTCACATCGCACAGAAGCAAACTGCACATCAAAGTCACATCGCACAGATTAATTTTATTTTTGCTCCATCCTTTCCCTTTATTTGTATTATTTGTAATTTTCATATCAAAGGAAAAAACATTTAGATACAAATACCAGAAGAGAGGGTTTTACTGCATATGCATGCAAGAGTAGCTGAAAATCCGGAATTAAGCAAACACATTTCGATTGAGGAATGGGAGCCATCATATATGCATATTTGATTTTATCTCGACTGCAACACTGTACCAGATGTCAGGAACCAGCTGAAGACCTCAGTGGCATTTTAGAAAATCATCTACTACTGTGTCCAGCTACCAGATTTTAAAATTGACTGACTGCTTTTCATGATAATATGCTAATTGACAAGACCTTGTGTCCCTAACCATATCACCTCCCCATTCAGAATGCGTCATGCGTCGAGTGAATGCAGCCTGAAATGACAGGACCGTTATAATGCACACAGTTTGAATTGAGATGAGGTAGGTTACCATTAGCTAACTGTTAGCAATATGCTGAAGTGTTGAAGCAAAGGCCAGCATGCGGACAGTCATGCCACCTCTACACAAGCTGTCTGCAGATACACAGCAGCTAAGTTACAATGACCTGCATTAACACCTGTTTCTGCTCTTCTGTCTAATAATAGTAAATGTTGATGTATTGTATTTGTGATTCCAATCAACTGCATGTGGATGGTTGTAGATTAAGGTCATCAACCAAGTTTTGCTGAACAACTGGGAGGTTTTGATCCAAGAAAATCTGAAATCAAATACAAAATATTAGAACAACCATGACAAATCCCTTTAGTAAGCATAAGCAACATATTCCCAAACCCCTATAAGCATAAAAATCTCGAACAAAGAACATCGCCTCTTTGGTAAACATGTGCTATTCGTTACTATTAAAAAGGGACCGTTAAAGTACTGTGGGTCATCTAACAGAAGCTGCTATGCTATATATACATGTTAGATACTGTCATCATCCACTTCAGTCCTGGGACGAGAGTACGAACCTAGATGCTAATTAGCAGACCAAGTATTGTGCTAGTCTTTGCTAAAACAGCCCTGTTTGCATGATTGCTAATGTATATGTATAATAAGTGCAGTAATGTAATGAGAACAACCAAGCAGAGTATTCAGGAGATACATCTGTACAGTGACATAGTAACATTTCTGTTAAAACTATTATGACAAACAACTTTGTAGCCTAGAAATTGGTGTTTTAATATAATAGCTACAATAATATAAAGCAATCAGAAAGACTGGCAGACGATAACATGATGTAGAGCTGAACTCTCCGTACGGATTATGAATGCTGTCATCTGCATTTTGGGGATGCTGACAATCGTAGGTTGAGCAAAGTTCAGAATAATCACATTAATAATTACATTAATTTAAGCTACTACAGTTGTACCGAGTATGAGAGTCTTTGCTGTCGGGGGATTTATATCAAGGTGGGGAAGACTGGTAGGCTGAACTAACCTTTGATATAAGCTAGCACTGTGCGGACTGAGTCTGGTCTACCTGAAAGTGGTGTTGGGCCTCAGCCAGCTGATTAAACAAGCCGAAGTTCAGGTTCCACCAACCCGGCATCAGCAAAAAAACCTGCTGACAGGGTCTCCTTAACCCTGTATGAAGAAAAGTGGAGCTCTTACTGAAGAGCGAGCTAAGCTTCCTGCAAAATAACAGGCAACTTCTTAATGAGCTATGCTTCCAGTACAGGGCAACTTTTTACCTGGGAATGAAAATATTGTTTCACAACATGCAAAAATTAGTTATTTGAGTGAATACAGTTGGCGCTTTTAGGTAGAACACATAAGCACCTTATCTGATACATATGTTGACGGTGAGTTTCTGCTGTTTTAGTTTTAGGTGCCGATATAATCATATCAATGAGTTTTACATAAACTGTACTTTAATCTCGATGCCTAATTTTTTTTGCTATATTAGGCTGCAGTTAGTCTATCTATCAAAAATTTGAATTCTTTAAAATCTGTATTGGCATCAGAGTAATTTTCTTACCAGTCTGGTCCCAGTCCAAATTACACTTCATACCGAAGAGTGAAGCCCGTCCTTAAAGAGGCTGCTGGTATGATGCTTATACTATGTACTTAGCAGACATTTTTACCCGAAGCGACATACAAGCAGGGTCAGCCAGTCCCCGGAGCAACTGGGGTATGCCCCAACAGTGACATCACTCTGCCTAGCCTGGGATATAAGCGGTGACCTTCTGAGCTCAGGCACCATCTCCAAAATGCCCGGCCACATTTGACGACAGGCCATTCATTTGTACAATGTCATTGTCCCATCACTACATTTTTCAAGCATGTCTCTGTCTAACACCACCTAGACTGTACATTTTTTTGAAGGAAGGGTTATGCTCAGGGGCAACAACCCTCCCAAAGGATCAATAAATATACCTTCTTACTGAAAAATGAACCGTGGTCACCAGTACATACTGCCACCTTGTGGTCATCTTAAGCATTTCCCCTCAGAGTGCTTCACTGGTAGCAGTTCCATTCAGCTGACATGTTAGATAAGCCTGGTGCGTGTTCTGTTTCAGGCCTGCTCTTAAATCCACTAAGGGATTAAGCAGCTGTGTTTCAAGGCCATCAACTCCTACACAGAGATCCACACACCACAATGCAAAATTCAGTCTCCCATTTAATAATTCAGTCTCTTGATGCTGCAGCAGTCCCACAGTATTTACCCAGTGAATGCCGTGAGTGGTTAAAAAAAATTTATACCATAAAAAAACTGTACATCCTTCACTGGTTAAGTAAATGGAGCTGTTTTTACTATCAGGGGTAAATAAAATTTTCCTGAAGCCGAAATCAAATTCCACATCATACTTTTCAGTCTTACTTACTTCAGTCATACTTGTTTTAGACAGTCCATTATATAAACTGGACATGCCTAGTTGTGTAGTAATTGGTCATAGTTCACAAATAAATACAATAAACTTTAAAGCTTTCTTTTCTCCAAAACAAATTTGTTCGGTAATGCAGAATAGTGCAGTCACTGTAAAAGAAAAAAAAGTAAAAGAACTCCTTTTTAAAACATCTAACGTTGCAAAATTTTCTGTGCAGCACTAAAAAAAACCCACTTCTTATTGGGATAGACTCTTGAAAAGCATAACTCGATTTCCCTTTTCCAAACTTGGTACATCAGCAAAGCTCTGAAAACAGATCTATCCATCTTCAAGCATGATCAAATTAGATCTTCCGTAATTCTCAGAGTGTTACCATCACCAGGCCACTAGAGGTCTCAGGCCTTGCTCAGATCAAGAGGAGAATGAAGAGGTACAGGGGAAGGAGCAAGTTGTCTATCTGAGCGGTGTAGGCCTCCAGCATAGACACCAGAGTGATGGATCCCAAGACCCATGCATAGCTGGCATTCAGGTTGACGGCCTCGTCGAAGATGAGGAAAATCGCCACGGCGATGATCTGGGCAAAGACAGACGTGGCAGTACCTTCCATGGTCTTCTTTGTCCCGGGCCACCGGATTTCCCCCATGGTGCTGCCAAAAATCGAGGCCACGGTGTCCCCCACACCTACCGCCAGGACTCCGGCATAGGGCACTAGACCCGCAGCCCCAGGCAGGCTCCCTTTCGGGGCGCAAGGTCCCGGGAAGAGCCAGATGGGCAGGGACATGCCCAGGAGCAGGTAGATGTGTGTGAGGATGAGGGGCCCCGAGTCGCGTTCGTCCAGGAAAAGCGTAAGCAGCTGCCGCAGGACCTGCCCCAGCGGACGGATTCGGAAATACCTCACGTACTCCAAGAGCAGGAAGGCGGCGAGGCAGGTCACCGAGGCTACGTGGAGCAGCTGTCGATCGTACATCAATCCCGGCACGTACGTGGCAACCACAATGAGGTGGAAATACTTCCTCACCACCGTCGAGGCCTGGTGCTTTTTGGAGCCAGATGCCCTCTTGTAGTTCTGGTGCAAGACAACCACGGAGGCCAGGGCAGCCAGTAGGACCCAATAGGCCAGCAGGTAGAGGCGTGTCTGGCTGTGCGTGAGGAAGTCCAGCAGCCACATGATCGGATGCCTGCGAATGAGCAGTGAGAGCCAGGGAACGATGATGCCCAGGCCCAGCACGGCCGACATGGTGTAGAAGAACACGGCGGAGACCCAGGTCTCGGACTCCATGAAGCAGAAGAGCAGGGCGAAGATGACGCCCAAGAGTAGCGTTCCCACCAGGACCACGGGGAGGAAATAGTTGACGGGATCGCCCTTCACCTCAGCCAGGTTGAGCGAGCGCTTGATGAGCTGGTTGATGATGAAGCTGATGCCTCCCACCATGATGAGGGCCTCTCCGGGCGTGAAGCAGCGGGGAAGCAAGTACAGCATGATCAGGCTAAGGTAGACGAAGATCAGGAGGACCTCCAGCACCTCGATGACCTCGGACACCGTCAGGGTCTTCTTGGTGGTGTATATGACGCCGCTGCCGGCGATGCCGGCGATGATGCACGTGTTGGTCGGCACGGGCCGTGTGATGCCGAGGGCAATCAGCGAGAGGAAGAGCGAAAGCATCATGCCGGTGACCGTGACCACCATGGAGAAGCGCTCGAAGTACACATTGCCGGAGGCCACGCAGCGCTCCTTCAGGGCCAGTCCCAGCAGGGGAATAACCATGCAAGCCGACAGGATGCCGCTGTTCGCTGATGGCCGGAACTGGAAGACCGCCCCGCCGGACTGCAACAGCCGGTCCCATTTCTGCTGCACGTAGAAAGCCTGGATGGCCAAAGCGATGCAACACCAAGACAGCTGGTTCCAGACCACTAGGTGCACGCAAAAGACGATGGCAAACACTACGAGTGACTCCACAATCACCGGATTTCTGAGCATGATTGCTGGGGGGGGGGGGCACTGTATCCAATATGTATTTCAAAAATATGTTTAAGGTCTCCAAAGCTGTCAGGATTGTTCTCTTTCAGAATTTAACATCGTCTACCCAACATATCTATCCACATCACCTATGAAGGAAAACAGAACAAACCAAACAATTATCAACTGCTACTCAGGGAAACAGAACTCACATTTTAGTCTGTTCTAGGGAATCTGTTTTGGGTTTAAATACATTGACACTTCTTTATAATAGTACGTAATTAAAAGTAATCTACTTCCCAATAAGTTAAATTCAGGTTGAAGGTCAATTACACAATTTCTCTTTGCTAAGCTTGCAAAAGATTGGGTGTAGTAATGTTCTTGGCCCTGGAAGTTTGATTTGCAATCGTTAATTCTGTTACAGTAAGTTGGGCAATAAAATATTACCTATGACATGGATAGAAAAATGTTTTTACAATATCCCCTGACTAATACGACCGTTAGCGATAATGAACTTATGGCTTTTTTCAAGATCGGAACTAGCCCCAAAACTAATAAATATGAATAAAATATTAGTAATGTGCAAATTACAGGTTACATTACTGTGAAACATTTACATCTTATTTGTTTTACGACGTAAAACAAAATGTGAAATGTAAAATTCAGAGATAGCTCTTAGAAGTAAACTGACTAGCTGTCACACCTCTTTAAAAAAGACAAGTAAATAATAGTCGTGGAGCATCGATTGCATTCTGGTGCTCATGTGTCAGGTCAATATTAAACATATGAAGACCATGTAGATAACACCGTTAGCATGTAGTCCCCAAGCAAAACACTATTCAGTTATTTAACATTTTATATTTTTAATGTAGCAGGAAATAGCGAAGCGAAACTAATAAATGATTATTTTCAAAATACTTTAGCTATTGTCTCATCACGATTAAGTATGACATCGTTTTAATGAGGAGGCAAAACGCCTACCAGCAGCTGAGATTCCTGTCAAAATGCTAAAGAGTCGTTTCAACAAAAACATCAGGTATTTAGTCAATATTTCATCTGAATGGAAAGACGATTTACATTGAATGAATGAATGAATGAATAGAATAGAATAAAGTTTAATACATGCCATGTAGTGAAAGCAATATATGAACTGGAATACGCTATTAATTTGTACTGACTCACCCATCTGGAAACAACGAAAACCTTCCTTCTCTATCTTCTCGTATATGATGTTGAATCAGTTTTTTTTGTGCAGACGGCCGTCCACTTCACTAACCTACGCGGTGGCCATGACAGTAAAACCACGTGACTGGGAAACCGAATGACACTACAATATCGCTTACATGATTTTTTTCGCCACGTTTGGTGTTGTCACACTATTCAGCCAGTGCAATGACACACAAAACCCGGAAATGCTGTAATTAGTGGCAAACGTTCACTTTTGCCCATCGACGTAAGGCGCGACGCTAGCCACGTGACAGTGGTGCGCGCAATGAAGGGTCACGTGTTGGGGGTGAAGATGGCGGATTCGGAGATGTGTGTCAGGTAATTGAAAGAAAGATATTAAGTCCTTTTATATGATTATTGTTACATAAGACAGTTTGTTTGCGAGCACATATCGTTTAGACTAAGATTTTTAAGTTACTTTCGTTCTGTTGGATACTCCGGAATCTTTAAAGACTTGTACATACCCTCTTGGTTTTTCAGTGGAGGGAACGCGTGTGTAAACTGTTCAACACCAAAACCAATTTGTGGCGCTTTTTTAAGTTTCGTAATTATACATTAAATCAGTTTCTCAAAAATCCCTTCCAAATATGTGTCTGTGTTGTTGTCTTTTACTTGAAAAAGTTCTTTAGCTAGCGAGGTGAAAATGTTATTCCGGTAATAGCGACAACTTGATTCTGGAGTTGACGAAGTGTGCTTTAAACACAAGGAAACCCCCTGAAACACCCATTTTAATATTGTTGTCCTTTAATGCAGTAAACCAAACGCATGTTTGTTTTACGAAGTCAGGTAAATGTATCATTGCACATAATGGGGCCATATAATGTCAGTGATAGCAGAATGAATCAGCACTGAACATGGTTATTTAAGTTCATATTTGTGTTTTTATAGGAGCAGCAGGGAGTTGTGGACCATATTGTTGGGGCGATCAGCTTTGAGGGAGCCGGTCTGTATACTGCTGTCTATTATTTTAACGTGTTGGTCTTTCTCTGGGCATGCCAATGATACACATTTAAGCATTACAGAAAACTGTGAGTTAGAATGTTTTACAGTTTGATTGAAAATAACTTTTGATTTGCAGGCCCAGATTGAAGCTGAACTGGAAAGGAACTGGGAGCGATTGCTTTTCGGATTGTGCTACTACAAATCTCCCAGGTATAGTGTGAAACATTCATTCATCCATCCATCTATCCCCACTTGTTCTGTGTAGGGTTGCAGGGTTCCAGAGCCTATCCTGAAAGCTACGGGCACAAGGCAGGAAATAACCCAGGATGGGGCGCCAACCCATCGTAATAGTATGAAACAAAATAGTTTATATGATGGTCAAAAGTACTGCAGACTAAGTCTAAATTTTAGCATTGCAAAATACAGTGACAGTTGGTGTTTATTCAATTTTTTAAATGTCAAATGTTCCAAGACAAAATGCTCTTAACGAGTTTGTTCTTTTGCAGCTCCTCCTCTGTCGATAAACTGAAAGCAGATAAGGACATTGCTCAGCCCCTGAAGGATTTTGGTCTGAGAATCAGCAAATTGCTGGCAAGTTCCTCTGGAAGATGCAATTGACTTAGAGTCGTCCTTACTTACAGGATAAACTTTGCCTGACCTCATTGGTGCTGCATTTCAGGGTCTGGATGAACTTCAGAGCGTGCAGATTCTTCAGTGTTACCTACAGGAAGATTACAGAGGAACCCGCAATGCCTTGAAGGTAGAAGCATAATATTATGGAATTTGTGTAACTTTGGAAGTCGACTTTCGTATGACTGAAAATTCTTACCTGCCCTGTTATATAACACTATCTTTCTGTTGGTTTCTTTTACATCACCCCCAGTGGTTTTTCAGCCACAGCACTTTAGTATTTATGATAGAGGATGCGGATAAGCAGCTGAAACCTAAGATGGGCATCTGTACTTGTATACAGTCCGTAATGCTTTTGTGTGGCGATTCTTGCAGCATGCAGGTGTTTTAAGCTGTCTACACTACACTGCAAAACTCCACACCAAACGCATGCAGGTGTTTTAAGCTGTCTACACTACACTGCAAAACTCCACACCAAATACATGCAGGCTATTCCTTCTATTTTTTTATCTCCTTTGTGGCATCTGTCCGCAGATGTTTAATATATGCAGTGTTCCATGTGAAGTTGTTCTAATGTTCCATCTTATTTTCCCAGTCTCTCCTTCAGGATGAGAGGCAAAGCCAGACCCTCTTATTGAAGGTGAGTATTTCTCAGTTCTAGATACAAACCTTTGACATTTATTAATAAGGTTGCTTTTCATCTCCACTTGCTTGGATTGTTGTAACGCTGTCCTGTATGACCTTCCCAAAAAATCCATAAGACAGTTCCAGCTCATTCATGATGCTGCTGCTAGGATGCTGAGTAGGTCAATGAAGAGCAAAGCCATCGCCCCGGTCCTTCGCCCCGGTCCTTCGCCCCGGTCCTTCGCCCCGGTCCTTCGCCCCGGTCCTTCGCCCCGGTCCTTCGCCCCGGTCCTTCGCCCCGGTCCTTCGCCCCGGTCCTTCGCCCCAGTCCTTCGCCCCAGTCCTTCGCTCCAGTCCTTCACTCCAGTCCTTCACTCTTTACACTGGCTTCCAGTTGCCTTTAGAATCCACTTCAGGGTGCTGCTACTTATTTGCAAATCACTCAGTGATCTCGGCCTAGTTTACATCACAGAGAAGTGAAAAGTCAGCAAGACCAAACGGAATTCAGCTGCTCTGCAACTCAGAACTGGCACTGGCTCCTTGAGGCGGTTAAAAATAATCAGATGTTGGCACCTTTAAAACCAGGCTCAAAACATTTTTATTCCACAGTGCCTTAGATTAGCACTGATAATCAGTGGTGATACTTCTTCTTTTACTTTTTATTTTACTGTCTTTTGTTTGTAATTCCTAATTACTGTCATTTTGTCTTGTTTTTTAATTTTTCATTTGACGATTGCTTTTGTTTGATCTTGTTTCTTGTAAAGCCCTTTGAATGACCACAGTGTTTGAAAGCATGTCATAGCCTTGCTTTTTTAAAAAAAGTTTAACATCATTTACTGTAAAGTATAACTGAAAAATGTAACTGAAATGAACAGACAGAATGGCTACACATCTTTAATTCATTGCCTAGCTTGGCTTATTTTTGCTTTAGAACAACTGGAGTTAATGAGAGTTTGGGTTATTCTTTTTGTATGTATTATGCATATTTTAAGGTATAGGCCTTTAGGTTGACACATCCCTGTTTTTAACGTCATTCCACTGCTTGTGACCCATAGATTGCCGATTATTATTACGAGGAGCGAATCTGCCTGCTGCGCTGTGTGCTCCTGCTGCTGACGTACTTCCAGGACGAAAGGCACCCATACAGGGTCAGGAGCGAGCCGTCTGCTGTCTGAGCATTCATGAAGGAGGAGATGCTGCAGTCCTGTCCTGATTACCTTTTTTGTGGATGCCGCACTTGGGTGTCTTTTTTTCAGGCGGAGTATGCAAACTGCGTGAGCAAGCTGGAGAAGGACCTGGTCTCGAAGTACCAGGAGCAGTTTGAGAGTCTCTTCAAAGCGGAGGCGCCGACATGGGAGTCTCACGGGAACCTCATGGTTCGTTCCCCCCCCCCCCTCGCGCCTTCCTGCCAGCTGAGCTGCTGCTGGGTCATTTTCCTTGTTTGTGTCCTTTTTGCACATTTTCCACTGAAATGTCGTTTGTTTAACGTTCATGCTCTTCCACAACGTCTTGGTCTTTCTCTGGAAGTTGTGCAAAAGCAGACACACATTGGAAAGTCACTTAGCTGGACACACTGCTGACAGAAAGGACGTTTTAAATTCTGGTTTAGTTTGCTTACTTCAGTTCAATTCAGTTTTATTTGTATAGCACATTTTGACAACATTACACTAGTAGCGCTTTACCCTTCTGGATGGAAATATTTGGGGAAAACAAAGCGACCGAAATTCATAGACAAAGCAAACGAGAAGTGTTTGTTGGTGAAAATCCGTAACCTTGTACAAATAATGTCTGGGCAGACATTCCGTGCTCAAAGAGCTCATTCTGTTGTTGCTGTTGGTGTTAATCTTGGTCTTCTTTTTGGGTGCAGACCGAGAGACAGGTGTCCCGCTGGTTCCAGCAGTGTCTCCGCGAGCAGTCCCTTCTCCTGGAAATCCTCTTTCTGTACTATGCCTACTTTGAGATGCCGCCCCCTGACCTGTTGGTCTTTACCCGGATGTTTAAGGAGCAGGGCTTTGGCTACCGACAGACAAACAGGCACCTGGTGGATAAGAGCATGGACGCGCTAGTTGACCGCATAGGGTAAGCTGCCTCCTCCCCCCGTAAATGGTTCACTTTACCTTGGGTTCATTGTATCGTACCTTCAATGTCTTCTCTGCAATCCACCCTCAGTTATTTCAGTTCTCTCATCCTGGTGGAAGGAATGGACATCGATTTCCTGCACAAGTGTGCCCTTGAAGATCGCACTGAGAGGCATCAGTTCTCTGGCACCCCGGACATCTGCAAAGTGAGACCGAACGGCTGCTCCATCCTGCTCTTTATTTTTAGCCGTGTGATTCTGCTGATCCAGCGTTGTCTCTGAAGGCCGGGTCGCACAAGGCTGCCTTGCACACTCGCTGTTCTTATTTGCTGTTCTTTCACGTTTAAGCACGCATCCCCAGCTGCATCCTGAGAGTGCATACCTTTTATTTAATTCTCAGGACTTGGACCAGATCTTTCTGACCTTTGGGGACATCCCACACCACGGCCCGGTTCTGCTGGCATGGGTTCTGTTGCGTCACACGCTGAACCCCGACGATTCTACTCCAGTAATCCGGAGGATAGGGAACACCTCACTGCAGCTGGCTGTGTTCCAGTACCTCACCACCATGCTGCAGGCACTGGGCAGCACTGGCAACAATGTGAGCTGGCAAGCTCTTCGTGCTTTCTGGCCCAGAGCTTCCAGTACTAATATCCAGTACATTGCTCTGTTGGGCCTCCTGCTTCGATTTGTTGTACTGAAGTTAGACTTTTGCTTGTGAGAAGATGGTACTTTAGATCTGCTTTGGTAAATTCCTGGTTTTGTGGTAATTTTGCTTATTAACTCCAAATCTGATGGAGTGGGTGGGATGAAAGCCAGCAGACAAATGGATTACACCTGTGATGTAAATGAAGACATTTGCTGTAATGGGCCTGTTCCCGGTCCTGGTTATTTATGCGTCTGTGAACCGTGCACATGCACCCTGCTGGCCTCCGTTCAGCCCCGTCTCCCCCTCCTTTCAGTGCACCGCCAGCACAGCCCGCATGTGCATTTATGGCCTCCTCTCCTTCGCCATAACCTCCTTTGAGGAGGAGACCCTCGGCAGTCAGCAGGTTGGACCCGACCCGAAGGCAGGCCGCATGTCTTCCATTCTCTGTATAATGAAATCCTTGCTCCTTGTGCTCGGGGTTGAGACCAGTATTTCCTGTTTCCCCAGCACTTGATAAGCTTGGCCTGTGAGGTGCTCGCGGCTCCCAGCTTGGCGGAGCTCTTCTGGGAGACGGTGAGTCCCGGCAGGATCGGGAATTTCCCAGCAGCGCCTTGCATGTTTCTTACAGCCCGTTGAAGTTGGAATGTGCGTTTTACATTAAAGTCATTTGCGGTTTTTATGGAGTGGTCACCATAAATCACGGATCACAGTACTTCTCTTTGCACGCGGAAAGAAGCCGGAGATGGGGCTGGGAATGATCCTGGACGCCGCCATGGGGATGTTTCCCCACAAGATCGGGCCGCTTCTCCAGCTGCTGGCCGCTCTCCTGTCTGACAAATCCACAGCCAAGAAGGTACGATGGGCTGGTCGAAATCGCCTCCCCTAGAGGGACCGGCTGAGTGCGGCTCTGGTTAACACAGACCATCTGTTAATCATTTCAGCTCCTTTTTTGAGTCTCCTTGATTTATAACCTCTAGGTGTACAGCTTCCTGGACAAGATGTCTTTCTACACGGAGGTCTACAAGCACAAGCCCAACGATATTTTGTCCCGGGAAGATGAGACGCTGTGGAGGAGACAGGTGCCAAAACTCCTTTATCCTCTCGGTAAGGAGCTGCGTCGCCTCCATTGCAGACTCCCGAATGGCCAGCCAGCAGAGGGCGCTCCGTGACACTCCTGTCTCCATGCTGTTTGTCCCCTCAGGCCTTGGCCAGACCAACCTGCGCATGCCTCAGGGCTGCCTGGGCCAGGTGGTGCCCGCCGACCAGGGCTACGTGGTGCACTGGCATTACTCCTACAGCTCCTGGACGCTGTTCACCTGCGAGATCGAGATGCTGCTGCATGTGGTGTCCACAGCAGGTGAGCTGAGTCTGCCTGGGGGGGGCGGCGGGGGGGGGCGGGTTGGCGAAACATCACATCACAAGTTCAGATGCATGTATGAGCCATGGAACTGCAGCAGATTAAATGTGCACTGTAGTTCGATACTAACCGTCTCGGTGAAGGCGTATCATGGGGACGTTTGAATCGTGGACAATCTGATATCGTGAAATGACACACCCATAACTCTGCCTGTCCCCTGCGCTCTTGGCTGACAGACGTCATCCTGCACTGCGAGCGGGTCAGGCCCATCCTGGAGCTGGTGCACAAGATCATCAGTACAGACTGGACCGTGTCCGACTGCCTGCTGCCAATCACCTCGCGCATATACATGCTGCTGCAGAGGTCAGTGACTCGGTAACCTGCTGAAGACTAAGACCTGCTGAAGACTAAGACCTGCTGAAGACTAAGGCAGGGTCCGCTGAGGTTCTGTAGCAGTTACAGAAAAACTGAGCCGCTGAACTTCATTTGCTTTCGTTGAATGTGTATGACATGGTTACTTTCGTGTTATTTCATTTCAGTGTTATTTAACCTGAAATTAATTTTGAAAATGGTTTCAACCGTTGATTTTGTCTAAAAATAACCATAAATCTGTCTCGTCGCTGTGTGTCTTGGTCAGACTGACATCGGTGATCAATCCTCCCGTGGATGTGATCGCGTCCTGCGTGAACTGTCTGATTGTTCTGGCCACACGGATGCCAGGGAAGGTATGTGGAGCTTGTCGGTCTGTGTGTGGGATCCGTGGGGGGGCCTCTTTGAAAAGGCCTGTCTGATGATGCCTGCGTTCCCTTCCCCACGCGTAGGTATGGTCCAGCCTTCACCACACCGGCTTCTTGCCCTTCGCCTCCACGCCTCCCACCAACATGGCACAGTCAATCAGGTGCGTCTCCCCCCGCCATGAACCACTGGCGCTCCGGGTTTTCCGCTGTGGGGGGAGGAGTGTCTTGTGGTGGCCTCCATGACGACAGGGATGCAAAGAAATGTCTTTATAGTGCCTTGAGGGCTTTTGAACCCCTTCTTTTCCCACTCCCTCTCCCGTCTAGTGCCGAGGGCATGAGGGCAGGTAACTATGGCAACCTCCTGGTCATCATCGAGCAGCCTCGGGGAGAGTATCCAGTAACTATCGCCTTCCTGCGCCTGGTCACCACCCTGGTTAAGGTAACTGAGCCCGTCAGTCTGTAAATCATGTGATGTTCAGGTGTAGCCTGGCCGTGTCTTCAGACAGCCTCGTCAGCAGACCCTTTGGACGCCGGCCCTTTAATGTCATCTTTATCCCCCCAGGGTCAGTTGGGAAGCACCCAGAATAAGGGGCTGATCCCCTGCGTGCTGCTGGTGCTGAAGGAGATGCTTCCCACATACCACAAGTGGCGCTTTAATGCCTATGGCGTGAGGGAGAGGATCGGTGCGTACCGGCTGGGCTCAGCAGCTATCAGACTGCCCCGTTACTGTTGCACACTAATGCATTTTCTGTCTGTGGATCTTCTGAGAAAATTGTTGGTTCGTCCCAGTGTGGACAGTGTGCCCCCAGTGGATAAAGCCGCTAACTGCGTCACCTCCTCTTTGTTTTGAAGGTTGTCTTATCCTGGAGCTGATCCATGCGATCCTTAACCTCAGTCCGGAGGGGGAGTCTCAGGACAGGTAACGCCATTCTTGCGCTCGTCCCCGACTTTGCCATTCGTGGTGGTATCAGATGTTAATGTTTCCCCCTGACCCCACAGCTCCCCCAGCCTTCAGTCGCTGTGCATCTACAGCCTGACCAACACGGACGCGGGGCGGGCGGTCGTGAACATCATGGGTATTGGGGTGGACACCATCGACGTGGTGCTGGCGGCCCAGCCCAGCAGGTGAGGCCCGTGAAGCCAAGTGCACCAGCCGGCGCCGCCTCTGCATAAAGTGTGCGTCGGGTTAACGCCCCCCCCCCCCCCCCGGCTCCCCTCTCGTCACAGCGGGGGCTCCGAGGGCCCTGGGCAGGTCCTCATCCAGACCGTGAAGCTGGCCTTCTCCGTCACCAACAATGTGATCCGGCTGAAGCCCCCGGCGGACGTGGTGTCGCCGCTGGAGCAGGCGCTGACTCAGCACGGTGAGTGACACCCCCTGCTCCTCAAGCTGCCTGCTCCGTGGGCAGGAAGCCAGCGAGGCTTCGTATGCCAGTCTAACACGCTCATGACCATATGCGGTCTGCTGCATGCTGCCTATAGTATTGGTAATAGCCAAAATAAGTCTGCCTGTAAGCTTGGTAACCTGCATCTCGTCATTAACGCACAGTCTGTAAATCCGCAGTACTATAAACGCATATAACCTGCCTCTTATGTTACTGAGGAATACTTTAGTTAATAGGCTGCATTATTACAGGCCTTACGGCTCTTGAGTGGCCCTGTCTGGTATTACTCTGACTTGTATTACATGGGTACTGGCTGGGATATTCCTAATCACTTAGCTATGAATCGTATTGTGATCTTTTATTCCTTTTAATTTGCCAAGTGCTCGCTTTGGGCTAAGACACGAAAATGCCTGGCGTTAACGAGATGCTTTTGTTTTTTACTGGGATGATGCCTGTCTGCGTAAAATTACAAGATTTATTGTATATTTTCAGGTGGCCATGGCAACAACCTGATTGCGGTTCTGGCAAAGTACATCTACCACAAGCATGACCCGGCGCTGCCACGGCTCGCCATACAGCTGCTGAAGAGGCTGGCAACGGTGAGATGGGCAGCATGGCGCTCCGGCACAAGCGTTTAGCGGACCGGGTCGGGTTTTCAGGATGAGGCTAGCTGCCGGCTCCCCTCTGGCTTGGATGACGTCCCGGCACTCACGCTTAGCTTTGGGGATCCCACGCCATTGCCCAGGTTGTCTCGGCGTCAACTGTAAGTTTACGTGGCCCTCGCCCCCGCAGGTGGCCCCCATGTCGGTGTACGCCTGCCTGGGAAACGACGCAGCCGCCATCCGCGACGCCTTCCTCACGCGGCTGCAAAGCAAGACGGAGGACATGAGGATCAAGGTCATGATCCTGGAGTTCCTGACGGTTGCCGTGGAAACACAGCCTGGCCTCATTGAGTTGTTCCTTAACCTAGAAGTTAAGGATGGATCTGATGGGTCAAAGGTGAAATCCTGGTCTCCGCATACTCAGAATGTTTTATTTATTTACCTGCATTTGTTTTTTTTGTCTGCAACACAATTCTCCTTTACTATTATGGGCACAGCCTTGGCGCATGCCCTGCGTGTCTGTCATGTTTGCTCTGTGACTGTGTTACTCCCTGCTGCATGCAGGAGTTCCTGTTGGGCGAATGGTCCTGCCTCCAGGTGGTCTTGGACCTCATCGACTCCCGGCAGCAGGGCAAGTACTGGTGCCCGCCTCTGCTCCAGCGGGCCGCCCTGGCCTTCCTGCACGCGCTGTGGCAGGACCGGCGAGAGAGCGCCATCTCTGTGCTGCGCGCCAAGTGAGAATCACCCCCCCCAGCTGTGTGGCCTGATGTTTGGTGCTGTGATCCCTCTATGTCAAAGATCAGTACTGACCAAACCATTTTGAATTGGTTACATAAGGAGTTCATTACATGGATAAAGTGGCTTTGAAGTGTCTGTATGTAAGAAAAAAGCTGTTACTATTCTTCATAATACAGTTGTGATGGCTACTTTATTAATGTCCTGCTAGTGTCTTAATACAAAGGATACTGCATATTCTGTGATTATCCGTGTCTGTGGAGTGGATTGGTAACCAAGCTGGAATGTGTAACCCCCCCCCCAGAGAGAAGTTCTGGGACAATCTGACGACCCCCCTCTTTGGAATGCTGCCTCCCCCCTCGGACACAACTGAGGTAAGACTTCGGTCTCCTGGGGCTGGTGCTGGGGAATGAGCTTCAGTATGGTAGTGCGTAAGAGTGGCTCTGTTCCCGGTCTCCTGGGGAATGAGCTTCAGTATGGTAGTACGTAAGAGTGGCTCTGTTCCCGGTCTCCTGGGGAATGAGCTTCAGTATGGTAGTACGTAACAGTGGCTCTTCGTCCTGCTCAGCTCACTGTGCTTGCGATGTAAACGCAAACCAGTAAATGTATTAAGTCAGCACCTTCTCAAGCTGCCTGTTTTTAATGAGATTCATTAATACCGTTATCCTGTCTTTCCAGCCTTCTGTTCTTGAGACATGTGCCTTTGTCATGAAAATTATTGGCCTTGAAATCTACTATGTTGTCAGGTAATTTCACATATTATACCTCTCCATGGATAATGTATCAGTTGGCCATTGTTTTGATGGTTTCAGCAGAATTTTGGCTGTGATTTTTG
Source organism: Paramormyrops kingsleyae (assembly GCF_048594095.1). Lineage (NCBI taxonomy): Eukaryota > Metazoa > Chordata > Actinopteri > Osteoglossiformes > Mormyridae > Paramormyrops > Paramormyrops kingsleyae. The sequence continues at coordinate 23,243,362 of NC_132803.1, forward strand.
AGTAATGCTGGTTGACCTTTTGAGTTGCTGAGTTGCTTGTTTCATCTGTCCTTTTGGTCTAGCGGTTCCCTGGAGCAGTCCCTGAAGGACACCCTGAAGAAATTCTCCTCCGGCAAACGTTACGAGTACTGGTCGCAGTACGTGAAGTCCCTGGTGTGTCACATGGTGGAGACGGAGGGGGACGGCATGCGGTCCTTTGCCGAGTGCCAGATGCTCGTCTCTGCCTGGAGGATGTTGCTCATCCTCTCCACCAGCCATGTATGTATTTCCCAGCACTGTAGCTTCCCGTCGCTGGGGGACGTGGGTGACACCTTCCCGTTGTAGCCTAACGACGTGTTTCTTCCGGCCAGTCTGATGTGATGCAGCTGACGGAGGATGCCACCCGCCTGAAACTCTTCCTGGACGTGCTGGACGGCACCAAAGCCGCTGTGAGTATCTGGCAGGGTACCCCCTGCCTGTAAGGCCCTGTATGCCCCTGTTGGTCTGAGGCTCAGCCCGGGCTGTCACTCCTCCACAGCTGCTGGTACCCATGTCCCTACCTTGCCTCCGCCTGGGCTCCATGATGGCAACCTTGCTGCTTATCCTGCTGAAACAGTGGAGGAGGTCTGTAGTCACCCCCGTGGTTCTGACTATGATTGTTTGGGTTATACGAAAGATGGTTTGGTGGTTGGCCCTGCCAGGTAAATTGGCAGGTGTTTTCTGGCTAAAAGCGTGCGTAGGACTGACTATTCCATTCCCCCACAGTGTGGTGGCATCGGCCCCCAACGTGTTGACCCCACTCTCGATGATGCTGGAGAGCGTCCTGCAGGCAGACCAGCAGCTCATGGAGAGGACCAAGGCCAAGCTCTTCTCTGCGCTCATCTCAGTCCTGCAGATACAGGGCCTCAACAGTGAGCACCTCTGGCCGTGGGACGTCACCGTGTGGCCGTCCATCATTGGCCTGTGACCGCATTCCCCTCTACGTCCTCTAGGTGGCGAGATCTCCCAGCTCCCGCAGCTGCTGCTCTCTGTGTGCAAGACCGTGCAGGATGAGGCGCTGGCTCTGATGGACAGCACGCGGCACGTGGCGCTAACGGGGGGCGCTCCTGAAGACAAGGACAGCATGGAGACTGACGCCGCGCCGCGGCTACTGCATCAGGACCAGAGGGACGGGGTGAGGGACGCTCGGCACGTGACACTTTGAGTCTTAAAATATTCCTTTAATCTGAATTTAGTCATTTCCTTGGGCCCCATTGATTCACCGGTGACTCTGAACTCCATTGCTGGTCTTTCTATTCTGATTGACCAACTGTTGAGATCATGCGGTTCCTCTGAGATTTGCGAGGACGCAGTTGGTGCCCTGGCTCTGTGTCTGCCTGCGTCAGGTAGATGGTCTGGCTGATCCTCCTGCTTCCCCCAGGTGTGTGTGCTGGCCCTGCACCTGGCTAAGGAGCTGTGCCGCCTGGACGAGGATGGCGAGCACTGGCTGGTGGTGCTGCGCAAGCTGCCCATGCTACCCTCCATGCTCAGCGCCCTGGAGCTCAGCCTGCGCCTTAAACAGAACCTCTACTTCACAGAGGCCGCGCTGCACCTGATGCTTACCCTCGCACGCACCCCGCAGGTAGGGGGCATCCTTGGGGCTATCACTGGCTAAGGGCTACAGACAGGACTCAGGGAGGAGGAAACTCCTTCAGTCACTGGGAGACCAAAAGAGCAAGGAAGGAAAGGGTTACTTGTGGGAAATTCAGCAAGCAACTCCAGCCTGCTATTTTCCGGGAAAGCGGGCTGGTGGCGTAGCTTGAACATGAGGCACGCGGCATGGAAAGGGACCTGGCTAAAGCCGGTAGTCAGTCAGCACTGCTGTTAGCATTCCTCAGTCACTGAGGCTGATCAAACCCAGCGTATTCATGCTGCTCAATTGCCTGGATTGTCTCGCCAGAAGCGTGCTGGGCTTCCTGTGTTAGACATTACATTACACTGCAGCTACGTTTATACTGCTGGGTTTAATTAGAGCAGACAGGAGTTTTCCTGGAAGGTGGAGAGGGAGCTTCGGAGGAAATGGGGCATCTGCGAGGGCGCCTCGGGGGAATGGGGCATTGGTGGGGGCGTCTGCGGGGGAATGGGGCGTCGGCGGGGACGCCTCGGGGGAATGGGGAGTTGGTGGGGGTGTCTGCGGGGGAATTGGGGCGTCTGCGAGGAAATGGGGCGTCGGTGAGGGAATGGGGCGTCGGCGAGGGAGCTTAGGGGGAATGAGGCGTCGGCGAGGGAGCTTGGGGGGAATGGGGCGTCGGCGAGGGAGCTTGGGGGGAATGGGGCGTCGGCGAGGGAGCTTGGGGGGAATGGGGCGTCGGCGAGGGAGCTTGGGGGGAATGGGGCGTCGGCGAGGGAGCTTGGGGGGAATGGGGCGTCGGCGGGGGAATGGAGCGTCGGCGGGGGAATGGAGCGTCGGCGAGGGAGCTTGGGGGGAATGGGGCGTCGGCGAGGGAGCTTGGGGGGAATGGGGCGTCGGCGAGGGAGCTTGGGGGGAATGGGGCGTCGGCGAGGGAGCTTGGGGGGAATGGGGCGTCGGCGAGGGAGCTTGGGGGGGAATGGGGCGTCGGCTGGGGAGTTTTACGGTAATAGGATGCTGGCAGGCTAGAACTGCTGAGCCACGTCTGGCAAAGCCCCGGAAAATAAATGAGACCTGGGGAATGGGAACTATCATTCAGCCAAGCTCAACACGAGCAGAGCCTGCGGTACATGTGTGAATGAAACTGGAATATTTCTGGAAAGGGTGCTGGAAATTCAGACGCCAGTGGTGCCTGTGTTTGGGGAACAGTCATCCGCATGAGACCTTCAAGTGTATTTTCAGGGCTTTATGTGGAAACACCAGTGAACTGAAACTGTACCTTTGTACACAAGGAAAACAAGAAATCCTGTGTGCCAGTCTCAGCTGTTAGGAGAATAGTGATACTTTATTCATTGTCGTGGCAAAATTCTCTCTATCTACCCCATCTTACACTCCATGACACATACACATGCAGGTGAGAGCAAGCTTGGGGGGGTCACAACACGGGGTCAGCGAGTATGTAGCACCCCTGAAACTCGAGTGTAAGGGTCCTGCTCAAGGGTTCACGGTGGCATCAGTCTGCTGGCCACGGGATTTGAGCCTATGACCTTCCGGTCGAGTCCTAACCATACCAAAATGCCTGTTCAGCTTTTGTTCCTTATTTTACAAAATAAGTATTTTTAATAAATCTGCATTCATGAGTAAAGCATATACAGAAGAATTAGAATAAAATGTAATAACATTTGTAATTGCATTTTGAATAGCCTATGAAGCCTGCTGTTTCTTTGGCCTGACCCAGTGTAGTGTGATGAGTAACGTGTAACGTGTAACGTGTGCCCCGCCTCGCAGGGGGCTGCGGCTGTGGCCGGTGCCGGTGTCATCCAGAGCGTCTGCCTGCCTCTGCTTAGTGTGTACGAGATGAGCGCTAACGGAGCCTCGCAGGTAAGGAGTCTCGCGGACCCGCCTCGCCGTCACACTCTGGTACCGGCTGAGCTGTTCAACAGGCACGTTTCTCCTCCTCCCTCCTGGTCCTCCAGAACCTGGGCTTCTCCCGGAAGTCTCAGGACACGCCATCCTGGCCGGGGGTGTACCGCCTCTGCCTGTCCCTCATGGAGAGCATGCTCAAGACGCTACGCTATGACTTTGTTAATGAAGCATTAGACTTCGTAGGCGTCCACCAAGAGAGGATACTCCAGGTATGCACTGCTCGTAAACTTTGAGCTAGATTAACATAGGGACTATGTGCATTTAGCATAGCTAGCGTAACAGCATAGTGTGTAAGTACAATATGGACTGTAAGGACAATATGGTTAGCATAAGCCTGCCTGTTTCTCCCTCAGTGTCTGAATGCTGTGCGGACAGTGCAGAGCCTGGCCTGCCTGGATGAAGCAGACCACACCGTAGGCTTTCTCCTTCAGCTCTCCAGCTTTTGTAAGGAGTGGCAGTTTCACCTCCCTCAGCTGCTAAGGGATGTGCAGGTGAGGCTTAGCGACCCCCCCCCCCCCCCTCCCTCGTTAGCTTAGTGACCTGTTACTGTCGAGTTACGCTAAATTACGTCGATGGGTCACTGAGTGCCTTTGTTCATCATTTACCCTGCAGGTTAATCTGTGTTACTTGTGCCAGACCTGTACATACCTCCTACACAGCAAAAAGATGCTCCATCATTACCTACAGGTAAGGGGGCTCTGTTTTTATGTCACTTCAAAATGAAGACATATTACAGCATTTAAGGTACTGGTTCCCATTAGACATAAATTAGCCTTCCATATTACTGCAGCCTCACTCATAATCTTTAAAGGGTATTCCTTCTAATATAGGCTCATCATAACTAACTAATCTCTCAAAGCAAACTTTGGATTCCTTGTCTGGCAGTAGGAAGCTGTGTATTTACAGTACTGCAGTTTATGATACAGTTCATGGTGTTTTACCTTCACCTCCCTCGTGCTGCAGACTAAGAACGGTGACATGCTGCCCCCCGGGCCCCTTCCCCGAAGCCAGCGTGCGCCTCAGACTCCGTCTAAGCAGGTGGGGGTGGCGGCCTCGGCGTCAGCTTCGACCTCAACGTCGTCATCGGCGACGTCCTCAGCGCCCGCCTCGGCGGGCTCTGCCCCAGGGGGCAGCGAGTGGGAGGAGGCGGAGCAGAAGGCCCTGCTGGCGGTGCAGTGCAGCCTGCTGAAGATCCTCAGCAAGACCCTGGCTACGCTGCAGCACTTCACGCCCGACTGCTGCCAGATCCTGCTGGACCAGGTAGCCCTCAGGCTGGTGATGTGCCGAACACATCTCTCTGCCCCGAACACATCTCTCTGCCCCGCGAGATCTTAAGAAGGAAAGATGACACTTCAGCAACATTTGACATCAATGTGAACCTCAAAAATATTTCCATGTTTTTAAATCCAATTTGCTGCTTAAAATGTTACATGAAAGAAAATTGAACACATTGTCGTTTTCCCACAGAAACAAATCTCGTATGTGACAGATTTGTTCTGTTTCCCATTTAGTCCCTGGACCTGGCGGAATACCCCACCCTCTTCGTGCTGAGCTTCACTGCGCCTGCCTTCGACTCCGACGTTGCGCCGTCGTTCGGGACGCTGCTTGCCACCATCAATGTGGCGCTAAGCATGCTGGGAGAGGTGACTGGCAGCATTGTCTTCGCCATTTCCTACTTAATAACCGGTGGTATTCTGAGCTAGTTTACAGCTCTGGTCATGTTAATTAAGGGATCCCCCACGCTGATTATAATCCCGTCTGGCATTTCTAGGTTGAGAAGAAAAAGGAGCCTGCTTCCATAAGCGTAGGGACCTTTGCATCATCTGAGGAAGTTCAGGCTCTCAAGTAAGACATAGAATGAATGGTTATATTCCGTATGGCGTGTTATCCGTCCACCGCTGGCTAAATCTGGACTCCCATCCCCCATGCAGGTCTCTGCTGATGTTCACCATGGAGAATTGCTTCTATGTATTGATCTCCCAAGCTGTGCGTTACTTGAGGGACCCCAGCGTGCACCTAAGGGACAAGCAGCGGATGAAACAGGAGCTAAGCTCAGAGCTGGTAACCCACTGACCTCACTGCTCCCTAGTGCTGCTCCTTATGGTTTACTGCTTGGTGTCTGAGGGATAAGGCGTGTTCACGTGATCCTTCTGTCCCTTCTCCCTGCAGAGCACTCTGCTGTCCAGCTTATCTCGCTACTTTCGACGGGGGTCCCCTTCTTCTCCGGCCAGCGGGCTGCTCCCCTCTCCGCAGAGCAAGCCCCCCACGCCGGGGGCCAAGGCAGTGCCTGAGGGCCAGGAGCCCTTTCTCCAGCTGGTGCAAGCCTTCGTCCGACATGTACAGAGATAGGCGACTGTCGCCCCCTGCTGGGTGATATTTAGCCGTACTCTGATCTCCGGATGCTGGAAGTCAGTGTTATGTTTAAAGGTCACAATTTCCTTTAAAAATCCCCTGATGGGATTCAAAGCAGCTTTTCACCTCTGACAGGTACTCAATCTAGGTCAGGGGCCTCCACCTCTGGTCCCGGAGAGCCTGCCAGTCTGCCTGGCTTCTGATGAGCCACACCTGCGGCTCTTCAGAAGCCAGGTAGGATAGAAAACCTACTGGACGGTAGCTCTCCAGGACCGGAGTTGGAGACTCCTGGTCTAATGTATAGTCACACCAGTGACCAGCAAAGTGTAACCACCAGACTGACAAAGAATGGTGACTTTTCAAGCTATCAGCAGAATTCAGTGAAGTGAAGGTCGCAGAACTGACAGTGCTGTTGCAGTGACATTTGGGGAATTTGGTGCCATTTGCTTTCTGGTTTTTGTAGGCAGCCAGACTTCTGATACATTCGAATGCTGTTTCTTTTTTACCACATAAGGCATCACTAGTTCTTCTGCTGAACCCAGTGGTGTAATTTCTCCCTCCCAGTACTTGAGGCAGCACAGTAACTTATTGTAAGACCTTTATGTTTCTGTTGGGTTTATTGCAAACTGACATCAAACTTGAAACGCAGAATGATATTAAGACCAAATGTAGTCACATCTGTGGCTATCAGCGACCCCTCTAAGGGTATTTTTCATTACTGTTATCCAGTTCTTAACCAACCGTTATGGATCAGCCATAGAAATACTTGGAAAGTTTTATACAAAGGAACAGAGGACATTTTTGGGAATGTTTCCCTCTCAGGCCTTTATGTGTGTTGGATTAGTCTCAAAAATCTGAGTGTTTTAGTTCAAAGCATATGTATATTTTTAAGTGGCTTTGATTACGAGTTAGCAGCATCTCTGCACTGTGGGCTTCTGGGTAATTAACGAAGCCATGCTTGGGGAAGTGCAGTGAGTTTCCTGCTTTTGGCCTCCGTTGTCGTCTTCTCATAACTACAATATCGAAGGGATGTTTCAATTAAGACCGTGCAGCCCCTTTCACTCCCGGCCAGTCCCGAAGGCAATTACACCTAGTTTTATAGGTTTTACTCTGGTCCACTGATGACTAGGCATCTTTGTGAGTTCTGTTGATGGTTGGATTGTTCGTTGCCAGGGGTATTTGATCTATATAAAGTATGTAAGCATGTTACAAATATAAAAATTTTAGTACTTCACACAAGTATGTCCCTTTTGCTAAATGTATTTGTGTAGTGATTTGTGTGAGCTGGGGTACTGTCTTGTGTATGTACTTACGTATACTATAACAATTGTACTGTATTGAAGGCCTCTGTATACAATATTTGGAAGCATTCAAGATTTGTACTTTTGAGGTATTTGTCAGGATATAGGTTGTTTATACTGAAATAAACTTTTTTTTAAGAACACACTGTTATTGTGATTCTAAAATATATGGCCAACACTTGACTCCCCTTCCAAAGAAAATGTAAAAAAAAAAAATTGCAGGACCTACCCTGGTTTACTGTACTATTTTATACAAAAGTAGGTCTCATTACCAAGTTCCCTGGTTGTGATTGAGATTTATGAAAATCAAGAAATGCCTCTTTAGAAGGTTTAAAGATGAGTAGGAATTGCGTTAACTCTGTTTCAAAAATGCCTGTTTGAGTTCATACCCATTGACATCAACTATGGAAAGGTTCTATAACTGTTTATAGTAATATGCAATAAAACACAGGCTAAAGGAATGGCAAACATTTAATGTACTTTACATACATTAAGTCTTAACCACTGTATCCAAGTGTGGGCCATGGTATGTACTGGTATTGCGAAAATAGATTTGTCAAATTGGCCTCTAAATTAAAAGAAAAACACACTTCTATGTTTTATATATATAGATATATCTATATATCAAAAGGGAAAATAAAAGCTAAATACAGATTCAATATTTACAAACAGAAAACTTCTACATTATTGCTTTGTAATGATTTACAGCAAACGTATTAAAATAGGTCACAAGTAAAGGTGCAAGCACTGCCTTATTTTCAAAGGCACTTCTGAAACTGTACCTCAACATTATTACAAAAGTACAAACGGCAAGTTCACAGCAGGAGACAGCGGGGAGGTGTTTGCTTAGCAGGAAGGAGAGGAACTTGAGGTGTGACTGTGTTGCTCAGCTGCTGAATTGGAGTGTCTTGCAGAATGAGAGGGACAGACACTGCCACACCCCCTGCATCTGAGGAAGCTCTACCCATTGGCCGGGACCTCCTGGGTGCAAAGGGAAAGATGAGTCATTTGTGCCTGGATTTTTTGTTTTTTCTTCATACATCAAAAATGAATGCAAACTACCACAATTATAGAATGTATGTTCAAAAATCGAAGTAGAGCATTCTTTGGTGTAGGATGCGTTTACCCTGGATGCATTTACCCTGTCCTGCAGCATGAAGCGCATGCTTGCAGCATGCATCTCATGGCACAGTAATGCAGCTGAAGACTCCACAATGGAAACAACCTCAATGCTCAAATTACAAACCCATGCATGGAAGGGACCTCCAGATTAAAAAACTGACCTTTAGTTGGTCCTGGTAAGCCTTTAAGGCCAAAACGTGCACAATAATTTGTCTGTAATCGCTCATACAAAAACAGGTGCCATGTCAAGGGGGACAAAATAAAATGATCACAACAAAACTCCTAGTAAAATCTATATAAAATTTATAATAGGGATATTCAAGTTGTACATTAAAACATTAGTTTTAAAGAAAGTCACCATAAATATTGACTCAAACTATAATTAACCAAAATTGAATATCATGGTTATTGAAATCAATGCAAATGTGAATCACTCACCTCTAAGTTACCTCTCGCTTTCTTCAGTACATCATGGGTTAATGACACTATGAGGAAAGCATTGAAAACTACAATGAAATGTAAATTTCTCTTACTAAAATGACTTCTGTTAAGTATAGGTACCAAACACATACGTGATTTATGTTCACTTACGCTGCTCAATGATGACCTTCTCCATTCCCTCCTTCAGCTGGTTGGTGTTGCGAAGCCTCTTCACTGCTCCCAACAGTAACCTGTCTTGTTCGCTTAACTTGGCCTTAAGTCGCGCGATTTCATTCTTTAAGGCCTCGTCCTACATTTTGAAATGAGAAGGACCACAATTAAACAATGAAAAGCATCTGCGTGGTGTAATTGATGATAAGGCCAGAAAAGCCCAACGGAGTCTGGGCCCTGTGCAGGCACCTGAATGCCCTGACAGCCCCCAGCACAGGAGCATGTTGGAATGGAGACTCTCCACAGCAGCCTAAGCAGGCGAGCAGCTTCCTCCAGGACCTGCTGCATCGTATTGATGTTTGTAGAAAAGCCTTTGAGCAGCTGCTGATCTAGAACCTGACAAATAGGAAAGAGGTAAGTTTGTGCTGAGTCAGTCGGCCATCTTGCCTCCTCTTCACATCCGTCGCACCTTCACGGGAGACTTGGGGCATTTTTCCACTGCACCAGATGCCATGCTTTTGGTACTTCGAGAAAGATGTATAAATTCGGCGTATCCTTATGCTTCATTAATTAGTTTAGCTGAGCACACCACATGCAACTGTTTTGGTATACCATGAAAGCGAAAGTAGCATACTGAAGTCACGGAGAAGAAAGGAACAGCTCAACAGCCACAACACCTTTTAAAAGAGGAGATATTGTGGTTAAACAGGGTAAATGACGTTGGCAAGTAGCGGCACTTTTTGCAGTCTATGTTTTTTTTGCTAAATATAGTTTTCATTCTTATTTCATTTCACAAACTATTTTCTTTTATTTAGTGTCCGTTTTTTCGTTTCAGTTTTAGTTTACGATAACAGCACTGGGCCCCAGGGTTGCCAACTCACACACATTCCAATTCTTGTCTTATTCCATTATAAACCTAAAATTAACCACATTGAAAGCTTTGGGGTAGTTTAATAATCGATACTTTATTGATCCCCGTGGGGAAATTGTCTTTACGCCTCCCTCAACTTGCCCTTTGTAGAGTAAGCTGGCAGTGAAGGGCAGCCACCCGTAGCGGCGCCCAGGGAGCTGGAGGGTAAGGGCCTTGCTCAAGGACCCACAGACGTGCTGAGGCGTTTGAACCGGCAACCTTGTGATCACAGGCACACAGGCTTAGCCCACTGAGCCACACACTGCCCCTAAATTTGCAAACCCTTTTTTGCAAACATACTTTTACAATTTCACAAATTTAAAATCTCATTCCATCCAGGTGAGCAAAGTTGATAACCCTGAGTCCCAACAAGTCTAGCACGCATGAACGCGTACACTGACGCCGTCAATCAACGCAGAATAAGCCTGTATTTTACCATCAACATTTTCTTAGACACTTATTCAAAGGGAAGCAGGTAGACAAGTTTATGGTTTTAATGATGAGTGTGTTTAGTAGTTAAAAGGACAAAAGCTCTCCGTACCAACACAGAAAACACTTTTGCTAGTTTTGCCTATTCTGGCGTTCCATCATCTAGAATAGCGCCTGTGTGTTTTCTTTTCAGGTGCTCATGCATAGCACTAGTGCCCCTGTAGTATGTCATCACACTCTGCAAGGTGTGCAAACCACCTTTTTGTTTCGTGATAATTTGAACTACTTCCATAATTACGGAGTGATTTTAAAGGATTTATTCATTATAATGAAACATTTTAGAGGTCATAAAGGTAATTTATTTAAAATAATCTTAAAAAACAAATGTGTCAATTTAAATATCGATTTTTACGCATTTTCAGCGTCTACGTCATTGACAACGTTGACTAATCGTAGCAGCCCTAGTATATTCAACAAAATACTTTTTAATTTCTTGTCATGTCATCCAGCTGTTTTTGTTGTATATGTTCTTACAATCGGGGGCGGCATGGTGGTGCAGTGGTTAGTGCTGCTGCCTCACAGCAAGAAGGAAAAGTGAAAGTTAGTGCAGTGGAAAAGTGCCCTTACTGTGGATTTTGAGTCCTGCTTGGACAGAGCCTGGAGACACTCCTGAAGGTGCTGTTCCATCCTGACAATCAACTTCCTTCCCTCAGAAATCTGCTTGCGCAGGGCATTGTGGTCCTCGATGAGGCCAAAGACGTGCCGGCCATTTTTGTTGGCCCAAAGGTGGTGGCCGGGGACGAGCCGGGCTGGTTTTGTGGAGGTGCTGTCTGCAGAACTTCCACTGCTCTGAGACATACGACCTGAACTCCTCCTCACCTCCCCACCGATATCTAAAGCCAGAACAGTCAGCATAAGTTTTTTTACAGCAACACTAAAACTTTCCACTCTAATTTCCATATTTCTTAACCAGTAAAACATTGTTATGTGGATGTTAAAAACTGGTCTACAAAGAGCTATTTTGGGCTCCTTTACTTCTACCAGTGGAAATCAAGCTTTGTGTAACACACCATAAAGGATGTCTGAGGAAACTCTGACAGATGGAAGGTTCAAGTCACCGACATCTTGCGCTGAGGATTCATCTGAAACATAAGCCATGGCTTTAGCAAGTCGGCAGCGGCCCGGCACAGCGAGACGTTATCACGGCTGCTCCGTACCTCCCCCACGGCCGCGGCAGGGGGGCCTCGACTCCGCAGACAGAAGGTAGTTGATGTTGATGGTGGAGGGTGAGGCGTCCTGCTGGGTGGATCCTCTCAGCAACTGCTCCTCCAGCTTCTGCCGTAGGGCGTTGTTGGTGTGAATACTCCTCTCCAGCTGGAGCCGGAGATGCCGGATCTCAGAGAGGAGCTCGTTCAGGTCCAGGCTCCCGGCCCCCGGAGTCGGTGCTTCCTGGGAGGGATCTGACACGGACAGACAGAAAAATACGATCATGTCAATGGCAACCATCTCCAAACTGATTGTTCACCTTCATACTTATTCCTGATTAATAAAATCAAAGTACTATTAAAAAAAAAATGGGGGGGGGGGGGATGCAATTCCTGTTACTGGAAGGTCACTGGTTCAAATCCCACAGTCAGCAGAGTGGTTTCACTGCTGGGCCCTTAAGGTAGGCCCTTAAGGTAGGCCCTTAAGGTAGGCCCTTAAGGTAGGCCCTTGGCTGATTCAGGGACAGTGAGACCCTGCATTCAAAAATAAAAATTTGTTTTGGAAACAAGCGGCTGCTAATTAAGTATTTTCTGTATCATCATATGATAACAGCCAGTTATACGTGTTTCTATGTATAGTTTCATTACACAAGGTAATGAAAGTAAGAAAAAAGTGAAAAGTGAAAATAAAAAGATCTTCATGACAGCTGAAGGCCTGGGGAAAACAACACAGACAAAGCAAACTGTGTATCACTTCAGAACAACAACAATCTCATAGAAAATAAGAGAAAATGACTGTCACACAATTTTTAAACACCTGACATGCAGTTCAGTGAAAGAGCTTTAGCATAAAACCTGGACCCGGGGGAGTGCAGGGTAATGGTATTAATACTACAGGTACCAGTATTAGTAAGCAACAGTAAAAGTTTCCTGCTCACTTTATCTGCTTTCAGCTTGTATTAATAAAATATATTTTGCCAAAAGATGTATTACTGCTTTGTACAGTAAAACTGGAAATACCAACTAATATTGTCTATTTTTGTTTAGTAATATTTATATAAATCAGAAAATATGCTAAACATTATATTACTCAGAAACAAACTAAATTCTTTGAACTTTATATACAAAAACAAATATCCAGTAATTTTCCATCATTCTAACCTCAAACCGAAACATTACCGCATGAACATTTTTAATATTTATTGCCTTTGTCAAAGGGCACTGACTGAGGACAAACTGAATAACCATCAGATTCACTGCTCCTGAGCGGGACAGACACTCAGGTCAGCCAATGAGACACTCAGGTCAGCCGATGAGTGTTTCAGGAGCCATAGAGCCAGATGACGAGACATAAAGAGCCAATGAAATAAAATGTTCTTTTACTTCTTTGGCAAAAAGTTCAGTGTATGTACGAAAAAAATACCTACAGGAACATTAAATATACGATAAAGTTAATAAATATATTGTGTATGGAAATGACTGATTTTGCCAGGAAATAGCAGATGAGCTACACTGTCGTTTAGGTCACTAACAACTGCTGGTTCATGTCTGATAAATAAGTAACATGGACACGTCCCAGAAGTGGCCCTGCCACAGTACCCTCCATAAAAGCGGAAAGGCTGTTCTATTTAAGCTATTTAAGCTTCACAGGTGGCTTAAAGCTCTGCATTTACATTATTTTTTAGCAGAAGCTGTTATGTAGAATGGAGATGGTCAGCCTGTTCCTGGGGACATCAGGGGTTAAGGGCCATGCTCAGGAGCTGCTGGTGACATCACTCTGCTGTCCAGACCCACAGAGCCACTCGCCACCCCGAACCCAGGGAGAAGCTGCACTTGTGACACGCACCACGCTGTCTGTCAGCCGCAGTCCTCGTCTGCTGGCTGACCTGCAGCTCCATGCGCAGTGACTTCAGGAGGTGCTGGCTGTCCGTCAGCTGCTGTCTCTGCACGCTCATCTCTGCCTGTATCCTGTGGTGACAGAGAGGGGACGGGGTTACCATACGGGGTACTGGGAGGGGGGGGGGGCGGTGGCTGGCACGCCCGGCACGTCGGAGGGCACCCGCCTGTGGATCTCGTCGCGGCCGCGCTGAACGGACTCCTGCAGCCGCCGGTTCTCCTCTGCGGTGCCGGTCAGCCGACTCTGTGTGCGGACGTTCTCCCGCCTCTGCTCCTCCAGCTCGCTCCTCAGCACCTCCAGCCTGGCCGTCCTCCTGGCCAGAGACTCCCGCAGCTTCTCGCTCTCCCTCTGCTTGTCTGTCGCAGGACAGGAGTCGCACATTCAGCCCCAAAACTGAGTGTCTGCTGATAAGCTCAAACCCACCAATCAGGTGGTTAACTGCGTTTCTCTGTCTTAATAAATCACGCTTATAAGTCTTAGTATTTATATTCTATTTATTTTACTGTCCTTTACACTATGACCGATGAGAATGAAACTTCAGATAAGTGTATGACATCAAGCATTACCATCTGCTGTGGGACTGACCTCTGGCGGCTGTGCTCAGCTGCTCCTTCAGGGCCTGGTTCTGGCTCCGCAGGAATCGGATCTCGCTCGCCAGCTGGCTCTGCTCCTCAGCCCCATGGATGAAGATATTTGTCGCTGCTGAACATTCAAATAGAAGCCAGCAGAGGCACATTAATGGAGATTAAGTTATGCTGTTTGGAGCAGAGGTCAGGCAGGACTCGGGCCTGCGGCCGGCCCGGGGAGGGACTCGGCCCGTACCTGGGTCTCTCTCAGCCTCGGCCAGCCTGCGCTCCAGCTGGTCCCGGAGCCGGTCATTGGTACGAATCGTCTCCTCGAGCCGTAACCTCAGGGTGCGAACTTCCTGGAGGTGCTCGGCCAGAAGCTCTGCAGGGGGGAGTGCAGGGGTCAGTACTGCGGGGGGGGAGTGCAGGGGTCAGTACTGCAGGGGGGAGTGCAGGGGTCAGTACTGCAGGGGGGAGTGCAGGGGTCAGTACTGCAGGGGGGAGTGCAGGGGTCAGTACTGCGGGGGGGGGAGTGCAGGGGTCAGTACTGCAGGGGGGAGTGCAGGGGTCAGTACTGCAGGGGTCAGTACTGCAGGGGGGAGTGCAGGGGTCAGGAGTGCAGGGGCCAGTACTGCAGGGGCCAGTACTGCAGGGGCCAGTACTGCAGGGGTCAGTACTGCAGGGGGGAGTGCAGGGGCCAGTACTGCAGGGGTCAGTACTGCAGGGGTCAGTACTGCAGGGGTCAGTACTGCAGGGGTCAGTACTGCAGGGGGGAGTGCAGGGGCCAGGAGTGCAGGGGCCAGTACTGCAGGGGTCAGTACTGCAGGGGTCAGTACTGCAGGGGTCAGTACTGCAGGGGGGAGTGCAGGGGTCAGGAGTGCAGGGGTCAGTACTGCAGGGGTCAGTACTGCAGGGGTCAGTACTGCAGGGGGGAGTGCAGGGGTCAGGAGTGCAGGGGTCAGTACTGCAGAGGTCTTGAAAAGGGCTGTAGCGTCCCTCTGGGCCTTGGCTGAAACACGAGGCCTCGACAGCATGCCCCACCTGGACTCATGGCCGCGGCCTGAACCCGGGAAGCATCTGGCTCCGCAGCTCGCTCTGTCACATCAGGGGTCCGCTTCAGGGGACATGGCTCAGGCTGGACCTCATCCTTCTGGGCCAGGATGGAGCAGTGCAGGTCCAGCTCGCTGCGCAGTGTCTCGTTCAGTTGCTCGCTGCTCCTCAGCTGTTCCAGCAGCCGGCTGTTCTCCCTGCGCAGGCCATGCAGATGGGTCTCCAGCTCCACCCCACCTCCTGAGAGACAGGAACCACAGTGTGGTGATGCAGCACTGAACATCAAGTCAATGTCAATTCCAGAACATTCTATCTTCTGGTACATTTGTACAAGTTTTAAAAATGAAGCATCCCTATTATCAAAAACACAAAAAAGGTGAGCAATTGAAATGTATGTGAGGCAGCATTTTGCCCTGATAATATACACACAAGCCTGTCAAGCCCAGAGTAACATTAATAAGCAGAATTTCAGATTTTTCCTTTTTCTTTTTACCTGGTCTGATATGCTTTCTGGATGCTGCAGAAGCAACGTTGTCATGGTGACGCACTGCAGAGTCCACAGCAGATACAGATGCAGTGCTTGTGGCTGCGAGGCCTGTAGCAGAGACCCAGAAGAGACTGAGAATCATCCTGTCTGTGGGCCCCCCCTCAGTGAGCTCGTCCAGACTTCTGCTCATGTAGCATAAACATGCATGTTACAGTGACTATCTACACAACCACACACTTCCTCTGCAAATATAACAGAAATTCCACCATGTACTTTTAAATCGGGTGATAATGCATTTTTTCTGATAGCCAGCCGACAATCTGGAGCTCATTGATCTAAAAGGTAAATACTGGCACTAAATAGTCTCATAAGTATGGCTGATGACCAGTAGTAAATATATAAGTATGTTTTGATCTTTCCTGATTTCTCCATTATTTCTTTCTTTTTTTTTTTTAAACCCCTGTCGTGTCAGGCTGTTTAGCAAGCAGGATGTTAGTCTGGGTGCTATACTGTGCCAACAGTTTTTATTTTTTGCCAAGTGGAGCTTCGGATTAAGCTCCTCTTCTTACTTGAGAAATACTCTTTATTCACCATTTTAGATTATTGCGCCATTAAGCCGCAGCCGACAGGGAAAGTTAACTGAAATAGGAGAAATAAAGAGAGAAAGAGGAGATGGAGAGAAAGAGGAGAGGGAAAAAGAGAGAAAGAAGAGAAGAAAGAAGGAAAAAAAAGGGGGGGGGGGGGGGTCAGATATAGAGAGAAAAACAGGGAGAGAAAAATAATAGATGACAACTTAAGAAAAAGTAGAGCAAAAGGAAAGAGTAACAAAAGGACAGCATCTGCATCTTAGTGCTGGACAGTGTATCATCACACCAGCTGCTGTATCTGACAAACAAGATCCAGGTGCCACACAAGAAGTATACATACAGAGAAACCAAAGGTACCATTATGACAGGGAATACGCTTGTGCCAGTATCTGCTTCTGGAATGAAATACATTAATACCAAAGAGAAAAATACATAAGCAGACCAACAGGAACACGGTCTGGATATCGCCGCACCAGTATCTGCATCTGAGAAGAAAGGAAGGAAGCCACACACACACACACACACACACACACACACACACAGACACAGACATACACCCCCCCCCCGATCTATTTTGCATGCTGTTTGGAGCAGAGGTCTCCCGCCACCGGAAAGCACGAGCCAGGAGCCCCACGGCCACAGGTGGCAGTGCGCCGGTTCCCCCCTGGGGGCCGGCCGTGCAGGCACGGATAGAACCCGGAGCCCGGTCCACCCGCGCACCCCGCAGGGGCCCCGCCAGCCCCGGGGAGACCTGCCCCCCCCCAAGAACCCCCACCCAGGGGACCAGGGGGACACCCTGAGAGCCACCAGGCACACACACCCCTGGCTACCCCGACCCCCCCTCCCCCAAGCCCAGACCCCCCCCAACCCTCCCTCCCCCAAATCCCCACACTACTGCCCCCACACCGCCCCATCATCCACGTGCTCCCCCGTTCCAGGACAAACATGCAGACACACAGAACCACACATACACATACACACACTCAGACACACCAGCCCGTCTTTGAGGTCCGGCAGCAGATGCCCTGGACTTGCCCAGTTGACGGCCCCAGAGGATGTTCCCCACCCCCCCAGATCGCAGGCGAGCGGGCACCCCACCGGAGACCGGCCGCCCCGCCACACCCAGGACCCCCCAACCCATCCGCCCCCCACCCACCTTGATCATTGATGGTGTACATGTCTGTGAACTAAGGTGTCGTTAAAATATGGGGGAGCATACGGGGAAAGGACACCCACCGGCCCCCCCAAGCCCTAAGTGTCTAAGGTGGAGTTAAAATAGAGGGGAAGGGAGCTGCGCAGTCCAGCTGCGGGCTGCAGAAGCAGCCGACCCAGGACCTGCACAGCTCCCCCCGCCCTCCAAAGCCCTATGTGGAGGAGTGGTGTGACGTGGATGTATGTCTAAAATGCAGTTAAAATAATGAGGGGGGGTGAGTGGCTAATCATCCCCCCCCCTTCCCCCTGTGTGGTGTGGTGTGATGTCTTGGTGTGGCGTCTAACGTGTAATTAAGAGATGGGGGGTGAATAGCTGATCACCCTCCATTACCTATGTGTGGTGTAGGTGGATGCAGGCTGGGGGGGGGGCTGTGGGGTAATAGGTGATAGCGCCGCAGGGCAGCGAGCATCAGGCAAGGCGCGCCCGGACACACGGCGCCAACCCCCGGGGGGGCAGCACCGCCCCCCGCCGCAGCACCCCCCCCGCCCCAACCCTAGGAGGTGTCTGGGGCCTCATCTGCGCCGGCGTCACCGACGAGCCGTTCACACAGATACCCACATTCACCAAACACTCACCCGCACCACCCCATCACCGACGTGCTCCCCCATCCCAGGCCATACATGCAGACATACAGAACATGCAGACTCACCAGATACACACACCGACACGCACACACGCACACACACACACACACTCATCTGGAGGCCCGGCAGCAGATGCCCTGGAATTGTCCAGTGGACGACTCAGGAGGATGTTCCCCCACCCCCCAGGTCGCAGGCTAGTGGCCCCCCGCCGAGGGCCGGCTGCACCCCGCAGACACCGACGCCCGCCAGCCAGCACCTGCTGCCCCTGCCATCCCCCAAGTCCCCCAGTCCACCCACCACCCCCCTTGATCATTGGGAATGGACATGTGTGTGAAACTAAGGTGCAGTTAAAATGTGGGGGGACTCAAGTGGGGGATGGATACCCCAGCCAGAGCTGCGGGCCTCCCCCCCCAGCCCCCACAGGCCCTCAATGTCTAAGGTGGAGTTAAAATAGAGGGGAAGGGAGTCGCGCCGTCCAGCTGCGGGCAGCCGAAGCAGCCGACCCAGGACCTGCACAGCTCCCCCCACCCTCCAATGCCCTATGTGAAGGAGTGGTGTGACATGGATGTATGTCTAAAGTGCAGTTAAAATAATAAAGGGGGGGTGAGTGGCTAGTCACCCTCCCCCTTCCCTCTGTGTGATGCAGTGCGATGTAGTGGGTGTGGCGTCTAAAGTGGAATTAAAAGAGTTGGAGGGTGACTAGCTGATCACCCCCCAGTACCTATATGTAGTCTGATGTAGGTGGGTGTGGGCTGGGGGGGGCCGTGGAGGAACGCAGCAGGGTAGCGGGCATCAGGCACGACACGCCCGGATGTGCAGCAACAACCCCCACGGTTGATGAGCCACTCTCACACAGACACCCACATTCACCAGACAGACTGACCTGGGACCTGCACCCTCTGTGACCTGCCCCGGTGATCACCCCCCAGAGGCCAGCATGCCCAGGGGCTGCCAGAGCGATAATTTGTCCATTATTTCAGCTTAACAAGCTAAAAAATATAACATGTTGGACATACGCATTGTCAATTTTGGACATATGCAATTGGGAATTTTCACTAACCTCAGTTTTGGTTTACATGCACAAAAAGACTACACTGAGTTATTGATCAGACTTATTTCTGGTAAATAATACTGGAAAAAAAATCCTAACATAAACACCTGTATTTTTCTATCACTGCCCATGTATCTCTGCAAAATAACACTAACACGATATCCTAAGCACTTAATAAACACCAAGACAGTTCCCATGACACGCAATCAAAAATAAAAGGAAAAAGAAATGACACGTGACAAAGTGATAAATTTCCCCAAGAAGCCACTTAACAGTCGGATATAACAAGACGACCCGAACAAGATACCTGAGCCACTGTCCTTCCACGCCTTTTTCCACCGTCCACGCAAACGACTTTTCTGTATGGCTTTTGCCTCATGTTTGTCCATTTCCTGGTAAAGCTCAGTATAGGGCCGTATAGCTCGCTATTTAACTGTCTGTACATAAGCCTTTCACACACCTGCGACACACCATTCCAACTGAGGGCCACTCTCTCTGCTTTGGGAAGGCTATTAAACTGGATACACCTGATTAATAATTCATAGGTAACTGTACACCTGCCCTATCACTGTCCTTCTTAGTGCTACATATCACTTGATTTTGGGAAGAAAAGGCATTAGTGGAGTACCACTGTCATCATAATTACCCCAACCTATAGGTGGCTTATAAGTCAAGGAAATGGAACCAAAAACAACACATTCATTATTTGTATCCAAATAAATCATCTTATGTGTTCTTTGTTTCTCATCATAAATGACTCACTGGCTCTTTAGGTGATTTTACTTTTCAGTTTTGCTGATACACAGTGACGTGACAGTCAAGCGACAAGACAGCCAGCCTTGGGAAAATGTACCTTGAAGCAAGTGGCTGACACCGTGTGTCTGAAGCGGGATGGAGCCGGAGCCGGAGCCGGAGCCATCGGGAGGCCCATCACCATAGGGAGGCCCATCACCACAGGGCGGCGGCCTGTCACTGGGGGAGCCCCTGGTGGACAGCTCGGGCGCGGAGCTGTGGTGGCTGCTGGGGGAACGGCCTCGCAGCTGACTCTGCAGGTCTTGGATCTGATGCTTTTTCTCATGTAGCTCCCGGGACAGCCTGCGGCACAGATTCAGCGCGTCAGAGGGGGGATCTGCACGGGACGGGGGACGGGGGACTGCCATGAAGACACCAGGGCAATGTCAGAGACACAGGCGACTTCAGGCTTTGGCCACCCTTATAATTTGTCTCATTACTCTGATATTATTATTCTAAATCCTCTTCTTGAGGGCTGAGCCCCCCCAGGGGTCACATCCTAGAATGGCCCCTGGTCAGAGCGATGTTAAATAATTAACACCTGAGCTGACATTTCCTACATTACAGGGCTGATACAGACTATGGAAGAGCAAAGTGCATAATTAGCCAATGTGCAGATGTTTCAGTCCATGCTGGACTTTCATCAGTGAAAAAAGGAGCAGGGCAGGTTGGGTGACTCTGTGTATGAGTTACTATATCGATGCACCTAACTATGACATTCTTCCCATAGTCTGTATCGGCCCTGTAATGTAGGAAATAGAAATACTTTAAATCGAGACTCCATGTCTGTATTCCCTTTGTTCTCTGCATGCCAGTCCTTCCTTGCTGAACTTATGCATACAAGATTAAAATTCTGCTCTGACAAATCATGTTACTGAATCAGGAACTGTTTCTAATGGACCCCACCTAGAATATTGTGTGCAGGTTTGGTCACCATACCTTAAGAAGGACATTGCTGCCTTAGAAAAGGTGCAACGGAAGGCTACGAGAATGATTCCTGGTCTTAGAGGAATGTCTTATGAGGAGTGGTTAGCTGGGCTGAATCTGTTTAGCCTTGAGCAAAGGAGACTAAGGGGGGACATGATCCAGGTCCATAAGATTTTAACGAGTCTGGATGCTGTTCAGCCAAATGGCTACTTTAATATTAGTTTAAATACTAGAACTCGTGGCCATAGGTGGAAATTAGTGGGAGAACATTTTAAACTAAATTTCAGAAAAGACTTCTTTACACAGCGTGTAGTTAGAGTATGGAATAGTCTTCCTGCTAGTGTAGTGGAAGCTAAAACCCTGGGTTCCTTTAAATCAGAGCCAGATAAGATTTTAACAACTCTGAGCTATTAGTTAAGTTCTCCCCAAACAAGCTTGATGGGCCAAATGGCCTCCTCTCGTTTGTAAATTTCTTATGTTCTTATGTTCTAAAGGTATAATTAATGTGTGCTTTCTTATAATTGGTTTAATGTTTCCATCAAGAGTTAAAATGACTCTCCTTTTCATTCATTATGGTCATTAGGTAAGCACAACATTATTCTAGAAAGCCGCTTTGGTTGGACATTTTTACTGACAAGCCTAGACGGCTCATTCGCCAAGATTTACAGAGCAAATAATGTGCCAATAACAACATTAGCACTCTGAGCACCAACCAGATAAGTAATAGCTTTGCTGCACGCTACTACATTTTTCCTACAGTCACTAGATACCAGTAAACTAAAAAATGAGCATCTGGCAAACTGCTAAGACAGACTAAACAAAAGCAGGCAGCACAAGCATGCTCTCACTCCAGCGCCAATCCCAAGACACAAGACTCACAGATCCAGCTGTTCCTTAGTGACTTCTGCTAAGTTCTGGTTCTGCTGCACAAGATATCTCATCTGCTGCTGCAGCTGCTCCCTTTCACCCTCTAACTGTGATCGCAGGGAGCTATCGAAGCCGTCACGTGAGAGACAGGGGGGCTCTCTGCAAGTTCACAGAACCCTTTGAATGGCGCCATAGAAATTGAAATTCCTATTCTAAAAACACTACAAATACAATGTCCAAGAAGGGACAAAAAGCACAACCAGAAAAAAAAACCTGAATGGAACAAACCTGGTGCCCTGCATTTCATATGGGGGTAACACAATATTTGAAGGGGCATGAAAATATACTCTTAACCATGGACTCTTACTTAATGCATTAAATAACAACAAAATACTTTTGTTCATGATTTGAACTTGATTAGTAACCGTGGTCCTAGTAAGTTACTAAGGAACTGTACTGTAAAGTGTTACCCAGCCTGTCTCTCTCTGAAGAGAAACGGTGTGATAAAGTTCTGCTTCAGACACTCTGCACCCTGGAGATCACTGGGTAGCCCAGCACTGGATGCTAGGTGACAAAGTGACAGCTGGTGCCGGGCGCGGTAGCATTTTAAAGTACGGTTACTTAGTAGTAGCTCAGTTACTACTCAAGTACAAACCATGAACAAATATAGTTTCTGGTTAATTAATACATTAAGTAACAGCTAGTTCATGATTAATTATGAGTATAATAGCATATTATTTGTACATCTCAAAAAGTAATGGACCCATATGGATAGTGTTTGCCACCGCATATCATCAATTAATTTAGTTTACGAGTAAATCCAAAAAGTTTCAACCACTTTCAAAACTTAAACTCATTGAACCACTATATTTAAATGGCCTCCCCTCTAGCTATTGATTAAATATAGAACTGTTACAAAATGCAACCACAGGTTTTTTTTAATTCCCCAAAGCACAAAAGCCTGCACCTGTACTTGCACTGCCTGATGTTCATGTTACACATTAACAGCTCTCTAACATCTGCTAAATGTTATTCTTAACATTGGAAATAAAAAAATTACAACACTAAAAGCCACTTTGTTGTCCTGCTCTTAAACAACATTAAGCATTAATAAAAAATCTTCAGAGGAGAAAGTGGTACAGTGCTGGCAGAATGAAAGTGGGGGGGGAGGGAGAGAGAGGGAGGGAGGGAGAGAGAGAGGGAGGGAGGGAGGGAGAGAGAGAGGGAGGGAGGGAGGGAGAGAGAGAGGGAGGGAGCTTTGTGCTTTAACATAAAGGGGTACAGTGAAAGAGAGATGGAGTCAGAAACAATTGTACAGGACAAGGAACATCAAAAAGTCAAAGTCCCACCTCTGTGCCAGGTCAAGAACAGCTCTATCTTCGTTATCCAAATGTTTGTCTCCTACAAGACAGTACAGAAGATTGACTATGAAAGCCTTGTCTTTCTCAATCAGTTTCAGCTCATTACCCTTCTCCCTGAGCTTGAAGGGTAATTACATAGATGGTGTAATCGATTTGGTGCTAAGCACCATGGGAAACTCCTCTGGTAATAGCATCGCTTGCATGTGACCCACAGGTGTTAATTTCTGGAGGTCATCAGAAGGAAACAGCTGATGCTGTCCTTGTTTAATAATCTGCCAAATAGAACGTTACCAGAAAACGCTAAGGGGAGCGTAAAGCTGACCGCCTGGGAAGAGCGCACCGTTCTCTAGCCGTTCCTCTAGCTTCTCCAGCACGGTCAGGCTCTTGTCCAGCTGCTCGCGGACGACGTCTCCCGTGTGGTGGTCTACATCGCCGGCCTGGAGCAGCTCCTCGAACGCCCTGCCGAGCTCCTCCAGCTGCAGGCGCTGCAGTGCGCCAAGTTCCCGGCTCTCCTTGATCTGCTGCCGGAGCTGGGACAGCTCCCTGGCCTGAGACTGCACCAGCGAGTCCATCCTGCAGGAAACGCCAGAGGCGACACCAGAGCACCCATGAGCCCATGTGGGCCAGACAGGCCAGCACGCTGAAGGACCCCCAAAGGACGAAAACTACCGCCCCATTTCAAGGCAGATTCCCCTGCTCAAACACACCTACTAAACGTGGCAGTAAGGCGGTGAGCTGAATAAGGTGAGGGAACCCGGATCTACGGGACAACCAATCACATCTAAACCAAAAATCCACAAACAAAACAACCAACCTTCAAACCATAGGTAACAATTACCAAAATTACATTTTGAAAACAACACGATTTTCTCAGCAGATCCTTTTCAACTTATTTAAATACTTATATACTTATATATTTAACAGTATTGTTCTAATACTTTCGATTCACTTCAAAGATGCCCTAGAAACCAAGAAACATCTTAAAAGCAGACAAAATCATATATTAAAACTGTACACAATAAACTGTATATAATAAAGTAAAACAAGGGTGAGGGTCAGAATGCTGGTATCTGATTACATTTTTAGTTACAGTTTTTCCTCAGTCACTTTGGTCAGATTTCTCGATTCATCCTTAACATTTGAAAAAGTGCATTTCTTGAAACAATTTGTACAAACAGAAACATATGATGGACTGATTACCTGCAAAAGCCTGTAACTTTCTCAAAATCCTTAGGTTATCCCTCAAAAGTAAATATTTATGTCAATGAACTTGTCAGTGCCACCAGAACGACAAGCCCGTGTCATTGTTCATCATCAAGACGGTTAAAATGCTTAGCCATGTTGTCAATGTAACAGTGCACTCTGAACTTTCCAACGTAAACTATGGCTAAGGTTTTAATGATAATGACTGAAAATGCACAAAGGTGTACTTTTTCTGTATGACATATCAATTTCAACAGTACAAAGTTACGCATACTGTAACACACATTGATATACACTTGTACACACTGTAAGCATGCATACGTGCGTGTGCTACAGTATACATATAGTGTATCATATAAAGTGTATTTACTGTATACTACAAAATGCAAGTGGAGTGCTGTAATATTAAGCACTGCAGAAAGCATACAGCACAGTGCACATTGCTGGTCTACATGCCTGCCGTCCCTATGAGAATGACTGAGGACACCGTAGTTCTCCCGAGATTGGCTGCAGTCTTTGACCGGCCTCGACCATAAAGGCCACGACTGCGGCCCTTACAGTATTTCCTCAGGAACGCGCCTCTGTTCTCGGCCTCTTCTACCTCTTCCTCTGTTTTGCCCCCCTGCCTTTCCACCATGCAGCCTCACTCCTATCATTTTTATTGGCTTTTGTCCCTGTTTTTTCCCCCCTGTTCATTTCCTTGTTGTTCTTCCACTGTGAAATTGTAACATTGTGTTTTGCTCTGTTAAAATATGTTTGCCAACTGCAGGGTAATGAAATGCACCTCTGAGCTATTGTAGAGAACTGGTTGATCACTGGTCTAATGCTTTAAACATTCCCTTCCAGTGGGGGGTCAAGATTTCCCGGAAAGCAATTAATCAGTTTTTTTATAAGAAAATAAAAAAACTATAATAGAAATATATAGAGAATATGCTTGAATGATTATGACAACTGCTTCAATCACGCATGTAATGACTTGTACAAAGAACTTATACCTAGATGTTTTTGAGGGTAAGACTATTCAGAGTACCAGCACAATACATTTTGACTAACATGTCATAAACGATTGACACTGTAGGAATTAGCAAATGATCGTACATAAAAATTTGCAAGACATTTGCAATTTGACCAAAAGAATGAGACTTTGCATTTATGATGTGCACAAGTGACTTGATGTGGAGGTTGGGCAAGTAGTTATGAGAATTTCATTTCTGATCTGAAAACTATACTAAAGCGACTGAGAAAAACTGTAAATTAACTTGTTGTAGTTAATATCACAAGTCAACCACAGAGACAAAGTAGACGTTCTAGGTGGAAGATTACACAAACATCTAAGGGCCTTATAGTTTTGGAGCTTCCCATTTATGATGTGCTTTTTTTTTTCTAGTAAAGCTGCGAACATGCGAGTAATTTACCGTGCTGGTGAAGCTGATCTACTTCGAAACTGAATTTGTTGCAGCTGTTCTGCCAAATTCTTGTTGCGGTTCCTCTCTTTCTCCAGCTCAGTGCTAAGGTTGGTGATATGCTCCATCATCTGCTTCTCGTCTTCATCTTGGCTCAGGATCGTGCCCTCAGAAGAGAGGTCCTCTTCATAACCAATACTGTGTCTCTCCTCCTTGGTCAGCTCTTGGCTGTGTTTTTCAAAGGCCGTGTAGTCGGACACGAAAGCCAGGAGATCGCTTGATTGGGAGGTTCGATGCAGGAGACTCTGCAGATGCTGACTGACTCTCTGATGGGTTTCCAGCTGCCCTTTCAGCTCCAGAACTTGCTGCTTCAGGTGCTCCGGGTTGTCTGTAACTCCGTAGTCTTCAAACATCTGCAAGTTCTTCAAGCTGAACTTTGGGGAACTGAGGGTAGGTGAGCTTGGGTATGATGTACTAGAGCTTGTGTTGAGGTTCTCCGTGGAGGAGAAGTTACCATGGATCTGCCCAAGCAGTGATGGGATGCTTGTACCTCTGGTATGATGCACGTCCTGATCATTGTCTACAGTACCTGAATAAAAACACAGTGGTGATACAATTTCAGTAGTACAGAGAAAATTCTAGACCTTTTTGCAAAGAGAATTAGAATGTAAAGGGGATCATAGGCAGGGCCATGCCAAAGACTGGGGATCAAGCATGCAGGAATACAGATGAGAAAGGTTCAAATAAATGAACACCACAATTCAACAGGTGCAGTTAAGTTATACAAGAACCGTATCTCAACAGTCTCATGGCAAGAACTGCACTGCAGAGTTAATTGGCAGCAAAAGCCCGGTGGACGGTGTCATGCCAAGGACTAAAATTGTGGATTAGTTAACATGCAGCAAGCATGCTGTCTACCTGAGCTACTGTTCTCTTCCCTATCCATTTCGTTTTCACTCTTTCCACTCGTTTCGTAACCCAGGTCCTGTAAATCCACCTGTACCTCTTTGTCATCTTGTCCTAGAGCCATCGCTACGGGCGACACATGGAGGTTAGCGGAACTCGTTCAGTTGAAGGCTGAAGATGCATCTCGCCGCACTTCTTACATGCTCAGGCTTTCAAACGTTTACATCATGGTTTATTTAAAGTCTTCTTTGCTCACTTCTTATAAACATAAGCTTTTTTTTCCTGAACGATGTGATGAACTCATTCAAATTACAATGTGCGTGTACCAACTTAAGAAAAAAGCATAATCAGCAAAGTCGTAATCACTCTTTCCGAAAACAGTTTCCCCCCCCCCATGGTGAACCCATGGCTATGGTGTATGAGACCAATACGCCTCTTCCAGCCGCCCATTTCAGGAAAATGTTTCTCCATTTGCTACTTCTTAGATCAGAACGTCATACCAATTCAGCACATAAGTTTCAGGTTCTCCCCTTAGAATTTCTATTCTAAAAAACAAAAATAACACTACAAATAAAACAAAACAAAACATGGAGGCAGTATTAAGGTCATCACAATTCAGGATCTCCGAAAGGAGTGCTCAAAAAAACTAACTGAATATTATGCTGGATAATTATTCAGGAGTCATGGATAGCTTTAGAATGGAGCAGTCTACCACATTCTTTAACCACAAATACATAAAATATGATAAAATATATCAATATATCTTCCCAGTATATCCTTTGAGCATGTCAATACATACAGAGTACTATTTTTTCTAAAATCTAAAACCTTATTAATGGACAGGAATCTGATATTCACTGAAGTGTACTGAAGTCAGTAGAGACATTTCTGCTGACGGTCCATAAAATAATGTTAAGCTGTACCGCTTTTAAATTGATCTTCCTACCTTTTTGGTTTCCAACTTGTTTCTCCTGGATGGACTTCTGCATAGCGATGATCTCTTGAGCAGCGGCCAGCTTCTCCTCAAGTTCTTTGCACGTGCGTTCTCTTTCTCCAAGTGCCTTCTGCAGGTTTTCCAGCTTCTCTGGAAGATCTGTGGATTTTGGACTTGATTTGCCTATTCTCAGCTCATTCTGATACTGCTTATTTTGCGTCTTGAGCTTTTCTAGGGCTTTCCGAAGGTCTGAGATCACCTGAGCACTTCCTGTGAGAGCCTGCTGTAGACTGCTAATGTTCTGATACAAGTCCATGTGGTGGCCCTCACTGTAAGCTGTTCTCAGCTTTTGAGTACAGTATTCTAGATAATGTTCTTGCCACTCAGCCTTGTCTTGAAAAACTTTTTGAAGTCTTTGTAGCTCCTGCTGAAGGCTCTCTTTACTAACTGGCTTCTCTGTGGAGTTACCCTGAGTGTAGCAAGCATTGAGTGAGGCCAAGGCTGACCCAGCAGTGAAAAGGCATTCTGCAAGCTGCCTTATTATTTGATCTTGCTTTTCATGGTGCTTAGAGGGCTTTTCAATATGCTGGTTTTGTGTCCCACATTTTGAGCACTTGTCCATTTTAATCTGCCCCCCCTGAGCCTCTCGCTGCTGTTGCTCTGAAAGCTTTTTAACATCCGTCAGTTGTCTGTATGTGGCTGAGTCACTATCTAACAAGTCTTGCTCAGTAGTACCACTGCTGGTGCGCCCTGGTATGGCTACCCGTCCCGATGCAGCGAGTCTATCCTGCAGCTCGGCGTTTCGCCGATCCCGCTCCCACAGCGCCTCCTGCAGCTCATCAATCTGCCGCTGCAAATCTGAGGCCGAGTCCTGAGGATCTACTGCCCCAGGCTTCGACTGATCCACAGACACACCGATCTGCTGAAGAACATTCTCAAGCTTGTGCAGCAACCCTTGGGGATCACTGCAGCGGATCTGTGTGTCTGCACTAGCCCTGCCTGCTGGGAAAGCACTCAGAGAGGCTAGGGCAGACTCTGCGACATGAAGGCAATCCAACAGCTGCTTGTTCAATGCCTCCTTTTCCTGAAGCATTCTCTGAAGCTCCCAGTAGTGGCTGTGGGGGTCAGACTGAAGAACATGGTCATTTTTTCCTTCCTTATCCATGTTACAGGCAGTAAGATACTCTATGGTGGATTCTGCAGCTTGTAAGGCTTCAACAAACTCTCTGTTCAGCTCATCTTTCTCCAAGAGCGTTGCCTGTAACTCCTCACACTTTGCAGCCTTCTCCTGGAGCTGGCCAATCACACGTTCTTTCTCCTGACATTCGTAGTGGAGTAACTCTAACTCACTGAGGAGTTCAGTGCCTGTCATCTGCTTGGCTGTAAAGCCTCCAACCTTCTGGATGTCTTCTGCGGACCCCGGGCAGTCTGGCCTCAGTGTGGATTCTTCCTGTTCAGAAGCCCAAGACTCAGGCTGCCCAAGACCTTTTTTCTCCATCTCAAGGACCTCCTCTGTTAAGGACTGCAGCTCTATATCAGTAGCTTGACTGCCAGCAGGTCTTTTAAGGACCACCTTATCATGCCTTATGGGAACAGGGAGGCGTGATTTTCCAGCCTATCAAATAAAGAGCTATAATTAATAACAATGTTCAGTCACAGATTCATATCAGAACAGGGTTGTATGGAGGTGACATACTCACAGCAGGTCTCAACGCTTTGTGCTGAGCTGGACTGACAGTGGCCTCCTTTGAGTTGGAGATTACTGGCTGGGATACCTTTTGGTGCGCCTCCTTCTGCAGGCTCCCAGCTCTCCTCTTGGAGGATCCCAGCTCTGCTTTCAGCCGCTCAATCTCTCTCGCCATGTTCACTATCAGATCCGGGTTAAAGGTGGCCACACCCTCGGTAGCAGAGTTGAGCTCCAGCTGATCCTTAAGCACTTTTATTATCTTGCGTTGGCTCACTGCCTCAGACTTCATCTTTTCCACCATTTTCTGAAGATCTCTCTTGCTGTCACTTTCTCCTGAGCCGTCTGCGCTTTCTTTGGACTCCTCAGACTGCTCCTTCTTCAGGAGCCCCCTCAAAGCAGCATTCTCAGCTTGCAGTCTCAAAATTTCCTCCCTGAAGCACAAAGCAATTTCAATCATATATCTAATGTTCAAATTAGGTTATAAATCTTACTTTAAAATACCTGTAAACATTTCCCTCTCAATAACCAATATATTTTTGAAAACGTATGTCTCTGATGATTGATTTTTCTCCTTGCTTTCTTGATCATACCAATCTTTCAGATTTAATGTTCTATTAGATCGTACTACAACCCCATGAATATTCCCGATACACTCATATCGCCTACATAATGCATTAATCTCACCATGGCTACGGCTGTCCAGTGTTCAAACAGAAGAGAACAGGCTGTTCACGGCCCTGTCTCACCTGAGCTGAGTCACAGACGACAGTCTTCTCTCCTTGAGGAGTGACAGGAGCTCCACATCCCTGCTCAGACCCTCCTGGTGCCTGTCACGCTTACTTTTAGCGGCATTGTTAAGCTGCCCTCCCTTGCTTTGGGCCTGGGAAACCCCGCTACTTTGATGCTCTGCTACCGATCCTTCCTTAGACCCGTCTCCATCAGAAGACTGGCCGTGCTCATCGCTCGACTGAAAATTTTCCAGTAGAAAAAGAAAACATTATCAGCTACATTCATGCCACTTAATACCAACTCATCAGCATCATACATTTCACATTAAATGCCTCCACATTCACTCACCGGATCCCAAGCAGCCTGCCGATGCTCCTTACTAAGCGTAGAGGTCTTGCTAATGCGAGCAACTCCATCTAGATTCTTCTCGAGATGCTACAGTAATGGAATGGAGCGTGACACACATGGCTTTGTAAAAGAAAAGGCAGTGATGGAATGCAATTCATAAACACCTCACGAGAAAAGCTGCATGACATGTGCATAATGCAACAGAAACCATAAATCTGTTTAATGGAACAAAAAGATAAGAGAACAGGGATTAGTTAACAGATGTTGCACTGAAGTGAAAGACACAATTGTTACTGACAGAATTGAACAGAAATTTAAGTGACCAAAACTGATCCGATCTCAGACAGAACCTTATTCTCATAGGCAAGCTGAGAAACATCTTCATCTTCCTTTTCATCAGGTTTGGCATCTGCTCTGCTGAGTAGTGAGGCCTTTTTGTGATGATCTTCATTTGATGCTTGCAGTCGTTTGATATAATCCCTGAGTTCGAGGATCTGAGAAAATGGAAATATATAAATTAGCCTTGACCTCAATGCTCAGCGTAAAAAAAAAAAAAAAGACAATTAATGACTGGGAAAATGTAACGACGATGAAGTCATTTGATGAATGACTTGGGTGACGCACCATTTGTCGGAGTTCTGGCACTGAAAGATGGCCCAGTTCCTCATCTAGTTTGTCTTCCACACAGATGCTCAAGTAGGATGTCTGATCGGCCAAAAAGCTAAAAGTGTCAGCTAAAAAAGAACCAATTAAACAAATCAATCAAATCAAGTTTATTGGGTCACAACTAAGAAGAATGCGCTACAACAGAATGCATTCTGGGAAACACCTTACCGGTGTCGCTGGTGCCGCCCACCCCGCCGCCGCGACTCTGGATGGCACCAAGGCGGGCCTGCAGGGACACATTCCATCGCTGCGCATCTTCCAGCTGCTGTCTCACACTCTCCAGTTCCTTAGGGTCGACTGGTTCTGCCTGAGACTCACTCCCTGAAGACCCACACAGGGCAGCAGTAGAGCACAAACTCAATCAGAAATACAGCAAACAGCCATGATAACAGAAAGTTCAGTTCACACTTATACTGCAGGGATGCCTTCAGAATGGGTTAGTTTATTTGCAAGTGTATCTCCAAAAACTATTTATTTATGATCGTAAGAGCCAGAGAATACAGAGCATGTGAATTGACAAAGCTGTAATGCTTAATTTGATAATAATAACAATAAACCCTCAATCACACAAAACAGTGCAGAAATGAGTACACATTGTAGCTCCATAACGCATTCCTAAGTAAAACCAACTATCATGCAAGTAACGGTCAGAGCCCATGTAAAATTCTACCTGCTGTTGCATATAGCTAAATGGGGATATGAATGTTGGAAGGCTAATTTAATCACACAGCTTTAAAACAGAATAATTAAATCACAATGTACACATGCAGATAAACTCGTGCTTTGGAATAAATTCAGCACTGAGCTTGGATTTCTCTTGAAACTGGAAAGGTGTCGTTGAATGAAAAAGGACCGAAATATACTAAACTGATTGTTGTCATGTGATCACTCAAGCCACTCCTGACTACCAGCAGTATAAATAGCCAGTGAAGTACATCCAGATATTTAGCTATTTATACGCCTCCCTGGGAAGAGGTGAGGAAAGGGCACTGAGTGACAGAAACCCTGACAGGATTACAGGCACTGGAATTAACTGGCAGGATCTACCCGCAGCCTCTGCAGGGAACAAGTCGCATTTTATAGAATATGTGCAACCTATATGCTCATAGGGGGCAATGCTTGAGCATGCATGAGGCCAGACGGCTGCAGCCTTATTTTTAAAAATAAAAATGACGTCACACCAAGTACATCTTCATAAGTAACAGTGATTTTTCAGTATACTAAGCTTATTTTCTTTCATTATGGAAAGGTTTTGCAGTTTAAGTCAGGTTTATAATGATACTTGGAATGGAACGGTTTGCTTGAGCTTGGTTACGAGGACTCTTGGAACAGCACTGTGATGTTATGCTGTTGTATTTTACAGGAAATGAGAAATGAGGAGGCTTTGATAATGGAGATGCAAATGATGAGGAAGATGATTGGTAAGACACACAGACAGACGGCATGCTTTATTCCACATCAGCCTTGTTTTTAGAAACCTTTATTTTACAAAAGGGAATGAAGGCCTGCAAAACAAAGAGGCAGCAAGAAACAAAACACAGGCATGCATGAAGCAGGCAGGACAAACGACAGATGATATGGCAGGAAACAAAGAATGAATCTATCATGGCCTCTTCAGCATGACTGCCGAGAAGCAGGAGACAATGACCTGAAGAACAGACATGCTGACGGCTGTGGAAGAATCTGCACACAACTCAAAGAACTGAACAGTGGAAAGACGAGAACATGCAGCGTTTTAGAGGAAACACAGCAGACTGTCGGAAACTGCTGGAAAATTGGAATACTAGAGAGACACACAAAACCGGAAGCAGTATACAGTGGTGCACACTGTGATGGAAGACGAGGGTGTAATCAGCTGGTGAAGCAGACACGACCTGCAGAGGACGCCAGAGAGCCCCGGCCGGCCCCTACGCACGGGACTCCCCGGATACCGCACCTTCTCTCTGCTTGGCGCGCTGCAGCTCTGTCTCCAGGTCCCGCCGCAGCTCCTCGTTGTTTTGCACACCCTCCTCCAGCTGCTGACGCAGTAGCTGCACGGCAGCCAGCTCCATCTGCAGGGCGTGCAGGCGCTGGGCACTGTGTCGCACACGGGGCAGGGGGCAGAGAGAGGGCTCACAGAAACCTGCACCCACGCCTCATTCACAGGCACTTTCCACGGGACTGCATGGACCCGGATAATTTACCATTTATAAATGGCACTCTCAAATAAAATGACTATTACTGTAATTATACTGCCATGCACAGGCAGAAGACAGTAACCACGGTGAATCTGAGCTTTTCTGTATGTGCAGAAGGTAGGTAAAAGGTGAAATGTTTTCTTCAAAGCCAAACAGAACTCAAATAAGATATTTTGCCGCAAGATAAAACAAAACCTTAGAGACCTGATTTCAGCTGTAACTCAATTTTGACAAAATATGCATTTATATAGCAGTATAATAATGCAGGTTTGACTTGGAAATATGAAGCGATAATACCAACATCCTGGACTGGTTTAGGAGCATTTAAAGACGACTAGCGAAACTGATCTGGGAAAGTCTGGCCAGACACGAGTATGAGAGCGGTGCTGTGGTACCTGTCTGATTCTTTAACGGTCCTCACCAAGCTGGAGTAGAGCTGCTGTTCAGCCTTCAGGGCCCGGTTCAGGGCCTTATGCTCAGAGAGCACCGAGGACAGGGCGGGCGTGGCCTGGGCAAAACCACGCCAGTTATTTACAGCAACTGCAATCGACAACAGTAACAGACCGACCTTGAAACTGCACAAGCCTAAAGTTTAAAATGCTGAATTTGTACCTCCTGCTGGCTGTTCCCACCAATGATGGTTCTCTCTCTCTGCGGGAGGCCAGGAAGGGGTCTCTCTTCCTTTGGTTCAGCTGCCCGAGCCTGGAGATCAGACACTTCATAGTCCCTTGGCTTTCTGAGATGCTTATGGAGATCCTGCCAGCAGACACAAAAGTCCAAATAAACACCTAAGATTGTACCAATCTTTGTGGAGACAAGGATCTATTAAGCGTTTGCTTTAGTCCAGCAGAGAGCAAAAGCACAACATTAATACCAACTGGAGAATTCTTGCATAATCGTCCACTTACAACACACACTCCACAGCGTACTTCGTCGTTTGCCAGAGAACCCCGAAAGCGACTCGACTGCATGTGAATCCTCGAGACCTTTAGAGAGACTCATTACCCCTGCAGGTCGAGATCCAGCAGTAAATTATCACCTGGATAATCTCGTCCTTTGTCTGCAGCACAGCTGTTAGGGACTCGATGTTGGCGGCTTGGGCTTCACTTCGGCTCTCCAGATCTGCCAGCGTGGACCGCAGCTCAGCCAATTGGACCTGGAAGAGACGAGTGGCCCCTCAGTGTGCACTATAAATCAAAAGGCCGTTTAACAATGTTATAATTCATCCTGGAGGCTTGTTTTGATTTTCCTCCCAAACTGCCGAGAGTGCGGCAGGGCACCCACTGTCACCTGCAGCTCACTGTTTTTCTTCAAGGCTTTGTTCAGGGCTTCTGTCTGCTGTGCCAGCTCCTTCTTCAGAGTCACTGCGCTCTTCATCAGTTCAATCTTCCCCGGCTCGGAGTCTTCGTTTTTCTTCAAAAGCACAGCTGTTCGGCGAGAGGGACGAGCAGGACGGCCACCCCGAGTTACAGCTGCTTCTCGGAAAGGGACGGCACGGCTGACCGTCAGCCGAAACACCGCCGGCTGGGCATGCTCACCCTCCTCCTCGTGCAGACGCTCCTGTAACACCTGAACGGTCCGTTTCAGCTCCACCACCTGTGGCACCGTCACCTCCGTCAGTCTCAGCTCTGTCAAGAACTTCTCTCTCTCCTGGCCACTCTCCACCAGTTTCTAATAAATAAAAAAATAAGATCATGTCATGAGACAGGACATCTAGCACATTCCATTTTATACTTGATAGTCATCAACTTATCTTTATTATTTTTAAAAGCATTATTGTAGCTATAGCATAACTAACTGTAAACTATAACAGTTTAGTCAAAATGTGGCTGCCTAGGATATTTTGCATAGTAAAGCCTGTGAATGTTTGCAAACAATGGCACAGAAAGCCATTGTGCAGACTGGCTCATTTTGAGCTTCATACTTACATCAGAACCTGTTATAATGGCCGGATTTTTGAGACGAACAGGAAAAGGCTGGTGGGGTGGACACACTCACATTTATCACGGTGTCCTTTTCGGCCAGCAGGCCCCTAAGCTCGGCAGTCACCAGGCACTTTGCGTGTGCGATCGCCGAGCTCTGCTTCTCGGCCTCGCAGAGCTGCTGCTGCTTCTCAGCGAGCTGCTCCTTCAGGTCTCGCACTTCCTGGGCACGTTCAGCCAGGAGGCGCTTATAGTGCTCGGCAGAATCCTTCAAAGGAGGAAGAACGCTCTGCCAGTCAGCGGAAACGAGGCTCTGACTGTGCTCGGGAAAAGCGATTAGAGCTGACGGCAACATCTCACAGTACCTTGAGGAGCTGGTCTTTGCTGCTGATGGTCTTCAGAAGTCCCTCCACAGCACTCTCGTTGTCCGACACCAATCTCTCTCGGTCCTTCATGACTTCAGCCAGCAAGGCCTCCGCCGCCTTCTGCTGCTGGCCAAGCTGCTCGGATACGGCGCCGCTCTGTGTCTTGCTGAGGAGGGCGCGGTTCATCTCCTGAGAATGAAGCATGTCTGTCAAGAGGAGCTCTGCTTTGGTCACATCCTGTCATGGAATATGCGAGACACTCCAGCTTACATCCAAATCCTTGGATTTTCCCTCGAGCGCTTGTTGCAGCTGAGAGATGATGGCGTCCTTTTCCCGAAGGGTGCGAGAAAGGTTCTCCTCCATCTCCTGCTTGGCCCTCTGCTGATCTTTGAAGCTGTTGGCCAGGTGCTGGAGCTCCACGTCTTTTTCCTTAATCACAGAATCAAAACTCTGGGGAGAACGACAGCAGGGATTCAGCAAGGGAGACCAGCCAGGAAAGAGGAGAGCGCTGAAAGAGCAGGCGCCCGCTGAGCGCCTAACCTACATTAATCGTCTCCTCGTTGTGCGACAGAAGGTTGTTCAGTCTTTCTAGGTCCCGTTCCTTTTCACGCAAAGACAGGTGGAGCTGGTGAATCTCATTGTCCTTCTCTTCAATGGCAGCAAACTTTTCATCTAGGGCTTGCTGCAGAAAAGGTAACATAATAGACCTTGGCAACTGAACCACAAAAATTAGGTATGTATACAGGGGTGTATATAGGGGCGGAGCCACAGGGGTACTGGCCCCAGGTGAAAGCTTATTGGCCCCCAGTGTCCCCTCCCCTGTCACTCACTGATTTAAAACATATCATTGGCTAATAAGGCTGGTCCCTCAGTATACATTATGGCCCCTTGTATGGCCTCCCCCAAATAAATCCTCGAATTGCTCCTGTATGTCGGCAAACTTCCATGGAATATTGCCAAAAAACTAAATAACTTAATTCACCAACTTTCACCAAATATAACGCTTATGAACATAACAATACACAAAGCATATTTATCTCAACTAAAATTTCTGTCTCTGCTATCTTTCAAAATACAAAATCATGCTGAAGCAACATAACCTGCATTTCTGAAGATAACAAAACTAATATTAGGCACTGACTTCACTTTCATAAATACACTGCTAACATGAAATAAAAGGTATTATATTGGAGAATGTGTTAACCACAAAAGCTCCGGCCTCTTGGGAAGTCGCCTAGATGTGGCGGGAAGGGTCACCTGCAGAGCACCCTCCTTCTCCCGGAGACGTTCACGCAGCTTGGTCAGCATGTCCCCGCCGCCCCCAGGGCTTCGCCTCTGCTCCTGATCTTTGATCATGTTCATATACTCCTACAATCAGAGACTGGTGTCACCAGAGGGCCCGATTTTCAGCCAGCCCCGCTAGCCTGGCCGTTTCTTTACTAAATGTCACCTGTAGCTGATGCTCCTTGTCGCTGAGGCTGCAGGTGAGACGCTGGATGGTGAGCTCGTGGCCCTGCAGTGCCCTCTGGCTCTCGTTCAGGAGGCTCTGGTAGTGCTGCTCCTGGGCGCGCTCTCTCTCCCCCAGCTCCCCCTTCAGCTTCTTCAGCTGGTTTTGGAGGTCCTGCCAAGGAAAACACGCAGATCAGCCCAGAAACGGCGAGGTCCGAATGCTCGCTGCCAGTCCAACACAAATAAACCACAAAGCTCTGTTTAAGGAGAGGTGCCCTTATAAAATGAGGAAGGTATTTTTCCTATGTTATCTGCCCGTTGTTCCATATGCAGGACTGGCCTAAATCAGAACAGGATCCATGGTTGGGGTGGTTTTCTAGAGCACCTCTCGCACGCGGCGACACGGGAAGCCACCCACATTGACAGCTTTGTCTCCCTTCTTCTTCAGCTGCTGCAGCTCCTCCAGCTCCTGCTCCAGCTGCTCCTTGGCTTGCTGCATGTCCCCCACATCCTTTTCCCGAAGCCGAAGGGCTCGCTGGAGCTTCTGAGCCTCCAGCACCTTGCCGTGGTGTTCCAGCTGTAGCTTCTCCAGCTCTGCCTGCTTATCCATCAGAAGATTCTGATGCTCCTCTGCACCCTGGAGGGGGCGTGGGGGGGGACACACACACAGATCACCCTATTAGAATCTGTTGTTGGGTGCTAAATATAGTCTGAAAGCTTTCTACATGAAGAAACACATTGCTTATCATAAGCCACATTTTTAAAGCCCCACACATTCACTTAATCTTCATCAACAAACTTGCCTGGTATTTCTGGATCTGGGCCTTGTGAGCAGCCTCGCGGGCCTTGGCCAAGGCTGCATCACGGTCCTCAATCTCATGACAGAGCTCCTCCATCTATTCAACAGAGGAGGGTGAGGCATCACTACAGGTCAGGAGATGAAATGAATCAAAGAGTATTTATTCAGGCTTTGCTACAATCAGTCACCTCCTTGTCCTTCTGCTTCAGGAGCAGACTCAGGCCCTGGATTGTTTTGTCTCGTTTCACAGCGTTCTTCTTCTCTGAGGCCAGCACCTCCTCGCTTTCCTCTAGCTTCCCATGCAGAATCTGAGAAGCAGACGAGACAATCGCTTAGGGTCTTATGAGACGAGGCGACCGTCAGCCTATACAAATCGCCCGTCATTCTCTGCAGCAAGGCGCACCTTGTTTTCATTCTCTCCATCTTCCAGAGTCTTGGTCAGATTCTTGATGGTAGCCCTGGAGCTGTTCAGGTCATCTGTTATCTCCTTGGTAAGAGCTTCCATCTTAGCGATGTCATTCTGTTTTTCCACAAAGGTCTGAAAGGACATTTAGCATAAATGTGAATATTGATAGAAACAACAAAAGCACAGTAAAAATGAAATAAGGTCCTATAAAGACATAAAAAGACAAACACAGGCACAGAACTGCTCGCATGTTAATACAGATGCAGCCTTGTGAAGCACATGGGCTTTTGATCAGGTTACCTCAGCTTTAAGCACTGTGTACTCATCGTTAAATGCATCTGTCAGATCTTGTAAAAGATCCCATTCTGCAGCCATCCGGTTTCTGGCTGTTTCCGTCTGGCTCCGAGCTGAAGCAGTACCGGACACTGGTCCCAAGGGGAAGGATCTCATAAGGATGGGTATCTTACTCTTCGGCTGTGATAAGAGGGGCCTTCTCGGGATGCTTCGAAGAAGACTGAGGACATCGGAGATAATGGAAGTCTGAGTAAAAGGGCTTCCCTGTAGATGCCCTCTCTCGAATCTGGCCCCGGGATCAGGAGGAGCGGGTTGGGGGCCGTTCCCCTTGGCCTTCTGCACTGCAGATCCTGATGATCCAGGAAGGGAGCGGGACTCGGAACATTCTGAGGTTAAAGACTGAATGGAGGAGGAGCGCTCTTGATACATGGCTGACGTGCTGCTTTTGTTGAGCTCAAGCTCCATGGACATGCTTTGGGTGGGCAGAGGCGTCGGCTTTGAGCTGGAGCCTCCTATTGGAGCCTCAGTTTCTGATACCAGCGCAACCTTGGATAGCTGGTCATCACAGCTTCTTGCAGGCGAGGGCTGCTCCTCTGAAACTGACCCCTCTGAAGCGATTTGAGCTTCAGTGCTGGTCCTGGATGAGCTCTTGGTGGGCGCACCATCCCCTTCAGCCGGCATCACGCACTCATTGTGTTTCCTGTACAAGTGGGCGATGCACCGTATCAGGTTCTCCTTCTCCACCTGCAGCTTCTGCTCCTGGGCCCTGTGAGCCACGTGAAGGCGCCCGATGACCAGGCGGCACTCGAGCACACGCTCCAGCATGCGGGCGCACTTGCCGCAGAGGAACTCGCAGCGGCCGTCGCGCGCCACCTCGCAGCCCAGCACGTAGGACAGCGCCGCCTGCAGCTTCGACCTTCCCGAGGGGCTGAATATCCAGCGGCAGAGGCTGCCGCGGAGGAGGCTGCCGCAGACTCGACAGGGGTCCCTCCCGCTTACGGGCCCAGTGTCACGCGGGGATCTCCGAAGGGACGATAGCAGTGTCTCCCCAGACATTGTGGGAAGCAGAATGAGCAGCTAGCAGGGCGAGGCCTGCGCTAAATCCGTTAATCCCGTTGCACTGGCTTGATAGGTACGCTTGTACCCAATCCTCGGCATTACAGTGCTGACCCCTGTAATCTCCTCGTGACAGCACAGCCACCCCTTCCGACCACTGCGTGTCACTGGCAAAAGCGGCTAGATGATGGCCTTTAGCTGTAAGTCATCCATCAGATGGCGCCACATGTCTGGCTTCAGCCATAATATTTTGACTTTGTAGGTCAAAGCACTGACATCTCCCCATCACAAACACTGCAGTAAACGTAATAAAATCTGTTATGTTTTGCTTATTAAGATATTTTAACTTGTTCATGGAACTTGAATGATTTACATATTGACCTCAATTGAAAAACTTACACAACTGCATAAAAATGTGACTTTGGATTCCTACCATAACAAGGTCTGGTTTCACCAACAATCCTCTCCACTCAAAATACTTCAATAATTCATTCCACATAACCTGCTTACAAAATTCTCTTCAACTACAGTATTTTTTTGTAAGCAAGGACACATCCAGCAGTTTTCAACAACAATCTCTCCTTAAACACCCCAGTGATTTCACTGCCAGACACTGCTTTGAAAGGTCCAAGAGGATTACAGAGATTAGGACAAAACCATAAAAGTGAAGGCACACCGAAGTTCAAAATGCATGTAACATCGGGTCATTTTATATGACTTCTTTCATTTTCTTTTACACCAGTGATTTTGATGAGGGGAGTAGATGCTATGTCTTCTACTCAATCTGAGACACAGGTTCCAAAACATGGCTCCCTGGCCAGCAGAGGCACGCACACAAGAACACAGCCTCCTTTCAGAGCGAGCAGAGGAACACAGCTTCCGAGACACAGCTCCCTGGCAAGCAGAGGCATTCACACATGGGCACAGCTGTCTTTTATACCAAGTTGAGGAACACAGAGCCTCTGGCAGCATATAAACAAACATGGTTCATGCTGAACAGAAAAAGAGGTTGTTGCATGTGTTCCGTTTTTCAAATTTGTTATCAGTAGATATTCCTCGGATGACTGTTGTGTCATTGTGAAGGGGATTACACAAGAAATAGTGACAAACACACGAATGCAAGAGAAGCTGAACAGTAGGGCTGCCACTAACGACTATTTTTCTATGGATTAATCTATAGACTGTTATACAATTTTCGATCAAACAATTAATTTTCCACCAGAAAAATCAAATTCAAGAATTTTATTGTAACAACAAACCATATGTTATTGCAGATAATGGACGGCGGCTTTTTGGCACTATACAAACAATATTTTCACCCACAATTTGATA
The DNA here is from genome assembly GCF_048594095.1 of Paramormyrops kingsleyae. Taxonomy (NCBI): domain Eukaryota; kingdom Metazoa; phylum Chordata; class Actinopteri; order Osteoglossiformes; family Mormyridae; genus Paramormyrops; species Paramormyrops kingsleyae. The sequence goes on from NC_132803.1 coordinate 23,283,844, forward strand.
AGCAGATTAGTAATATTTCTGAAAAAATAATGAGATGTGCACTGTCATACCCAAAAGTAATGTGTTTAAAATAGGCATATCCTTATATTTATTAAATTCGGTTAGCAGAGCACGTGCAAAGCAACTTTTAAAAGAGGAGATATTGTGGATAAACTAGGTAAAAAGACATTGGGGCTTATTATTATATATTATTATTATTGGTGGTGTGGGGGTACTTTTTTGCTAATTAAAGTTTTTTTTTGGTAAATGTAGTTTTCATTTTTACTTCAGTTCACGGATTATTCTCTTTTATTTAGCGTCCGTTTTTGTTTCAGTTTACGATAATAATACTGGTCCCAACAGGCTCAATGAGCACGAACACACATTGGCACCATCAATCACCACAGAATTCTAGCCTAACTGTTTTCCCAAACACTTATTCAATGGAGATTCTAAGGTAGCAGGCAGACAACCTTATAATAATGAGTGTATTTAGCAGCTACAAGGGCAAAAGATATTAAAAAGCTCTTGATACTGACAGCCTCAGGCCAACGCGCTGCAGAAACAGTGACACGGCCTCAGGCCAAAGCGCTACAGAGGCAGTGACACGGCCTCAGACCAACGCGCTACAGAGGCAGTGACACGGCCTCAGGCCAACATGCTGCAGAAACAGTGACACGGCCTCAGACCAACGCGCTGCAGAAACAGTGACACGGCCTCAGGCCAACGCGCTACAGAAACAGTGACACGGCCTCAGACCAACGCGCTGCAGAAACAGTGACACGGCCTCAGGCCAAAGCGCTGCAGAAACAGTGACACGGCCTCAGGCCAACGCGCTGCAGAGGCAGTGACACGGCCTCAGACCAACGCGCTGCAGAAACAGTGACACGGCCTCAGACCAACGCGCTACAGAAACAGTGACACGGCCTCAGGCCAACGCGCTACAGAAACAGTGACACGGCCTCAGGCCAACATGCTGCAGAAACAGTGACACGGCCTCAGGCCAACGCGCTGCAGAAACAGTGACACGGCCTCAGGCCAACGCGCTGCAGAAACAGTGACACGGCCTCAGACCAACGCGCTGCAGAAACAGTGACACGGCCTCAGGCCAACGCGCTGCAGAAACAGTGACACGGCCTCAGGCCAACGCGCTGCAGAAACAGTGACACGGCCTCAGGCCAACGCGCTGCAGAAACAGTGACACGGCCTCAGGCCAACGCGCTGCAGAAACAGTGACATGGCCTCAGGCCAACGCGCTGCAGAAACAGTGACACGGCCTCAGGCCAACGCGCTGCAGAAACAGTGACACGGCCTCAGACCAACGCGCTACAGAAACAGTGACACGGCCTCAGCACTGCAGACGAGCCCCATCCCCCAGGGTCCCAGCTGACCCATCACACAGCTGCTGGCCTCCTCAACCCCACTGACAGACAGACATTTATTTCCCTTCAGCACACACTTTGGATCACAGATTAACAAATGAAATACCTTTAAACTAACCTGCAGATCTCTTTCATTTTTCACCTTCTCACGCCCAAGTTCCTCTTTGAGAGTCTTTGGAGGAGAAAAAAAAAACACTGTGAGCCAACAATCCAAACAAAAGTCCACATCACAAAAGACATTCAACTAAAGGTCATACTTTGCATCCAGCAAAAAAAAACACACATTTTATATAAAAAGACTAATTGGATCATCTCTGTTAGTTTAACATGAGCTGCAGCAAAGCCACACTGCAGTTACTAAACCATTTAAGATGTACTTTGTGATGAAATGCCCACAGGTCAATGTGGCATCCATGTAAACAGCCAGTATAAATGACTTAATGCATTTTCGCAGTTTGCTTTGCATTTGTGTTCACATTTAATCGATCTGGACAGTAGGCCACCCCCACTGTTTCAGGGCCTCAGTAATTAAGCCTTCAGTTTAAACTATCGTGTTTTGTTTATGATTGTCCTTCACGCATGGTCAAAATAAAATGTCAAACTATCCTTTGTTTAAAACATCACTCCATAACGCAGCACAAAATGGCTTCCTCAGCTCTTCTGTACCTTTTGTAAATCGTACAAACGTTTAAAAAGCAGAAGGGCAAACGCACACCTCCAGCTCCTTGTCCTTCTGAGCGATGGCTTCAGTCAGGTCTCTCATGTGTACAGAGGCAGGCTGGCTCTCTCTGCCCTCCCCAGCGATGGCCTTCTGTAGCTGCGCAACCTCTGCATCCCGGTTCTTCAGGGACAGTTTCAGCTGCTCAATGATACTATGGCAAACAAAAGAAATGGGAACCATAAAATAAGGTTTTCAAAAAAAGAATCTACACCAGTAGTGATAAGACACCATTTAGCAGCTAGCTAAGCGGTTCTGGCTTTTTCATAGCACAAACGCTCGTGTGGCTGGTCTTACCCATCCTTCTCCTGCAGGACATGGTGCGCATCCTGGGTGGAGACAGGTGTAAAGGTGCTGGACAGGCTGAATGCCAGAATCTGCTTCTCCATGTCTATGTTTCGCACCTTCTCCTGCTCTGCGACAGCTGCCATCTTCTCAGCCTCCTCTTCAGCTGCCTTCAAACTCTGAGTTAGAAAGGATCCACAACAAGCTGATGAGCCGGATGTGAGGACGCGCGCGGCAGCAAAGCGGCCTAATTACCACAGGCTACCTCACACACCTACAAGATGAAAAGGTGCATTATTCAACCCCAGCCCTAGGGCAACATCAAAGAAAGAGACAGACCTTTTATATCAGGTATTGCAAAGCCCATTTCCCACAGTGCTACCGTTTAGCTGTGTCCGTAGTCAGCACAGATTACCTCCTCTAACTGCTGGAGCTTCTTATTGAAAGTGTCTCGCAGCCGCTCCGCCTCTCTCCTGGCCTGCTCTTTCAGACGCAGAATATCCCCCGATTCCTTCCCGGCCAAGTTCTCTACAGCTTTCCTTTAAATAAAAAAAAGCATCACTGACCTCTAAGCAATAATGTGAACGTATCATATTCTCCCCACAAGGTGTCTGATTATACATCTTGCATACTTTAAATGGTTTGAAATGGAAGCCCTTCGCACTTACGAGGCCGAGACAAGGAGCTCCTGCTTTTCTGACAGCTCTCGCTTCAGTGACTCCACCTCCACCTTCAGCTCAATATTCTGACAAAAACCATAATGATCATATAATCTCTGACATCAGAAGTACAACTTCACAGTCTTCTGGTGCAATGGCATACAGAATTCACAGATGATGTGTATCCATATAAAGCCTCTCTCCCTAACCTCAAATAGAAAATGATGTTTTTTGTAAATAGCTGATAAAAGAGGATAGTCAGACTATTTCTGACAGTGGTGGCATGTCATACAAGTCTCAAGTCTGATGTGATTTTGTATTTTAACTTAACTTTCATCTCAGCTGTGCACCAAGCTATTGGCAGCAAAGGTGGCTGTTTGCTGCTTCACCCTCCAATTAGTCCTGTTAATTTGCTGATTTTGTGTGCCCTGGCTTATTCAGGAAACTTGTATATATATAGGTGCAGTATATTAAACTTTATTGGAAACACACACCAATAAATTTATCCTGAAAAAGTATAGAATTTACTATTCTTTTGCACAGTAATTGGAGGGAGCATTTTCACTGCATGGGTTATGCACAATATACAGTTCAGAAAGCAAATTATTTCAGGAGAATGTCCAGTCACCGTCTTGTATACATCCTCGGCAGAGTCGTATTTCTGTTGTGCACGCTCTTCCATAAAGTAAATGCGAAGCTTCAGGTTGAAGTTCTCTTTCTTCAGATTAGTGATTTGCTGAAAAAACAAAACGGTGTGTTTTATTTGGTCGAGTTAGTGCTGAGTTGGCACGCAGAAGGCTTTCTACGGTAACTCCCATCAGCCCAGAGTGTACACGCCGCGTGGAAGCTCGAATTACAGGAGAACACATCGCGTGTTGTGCAGTGCGGTCCAGTCCCATTCCCAGGCCTGTGCTGCGTAATTCAGCATCATCTCCCTCGGAAGGCTAATGAATTGCAGGCCCAGGAGGCTGCCTGGTGTGGAGGAGGGGAGATGGAGGCAGCAGACTGTGTACCATTGTTCTCTGGCTGATTTTAGAGGCCACATCTGGGCTGCTGGGTGACAGCCCCACTCCACAAGACCAACCCACAACTGAGACTGACATCATGCAGCAAAGTGACAGACAAAGGGAGAAAAATGGATCTACTGAGACATCAATCAAGCTATGAACATGCTCATAAATGTGACCTAAAGGGCAGCATGTGAGCTTATTATGCCACAGAATGACAAACAAGGAACTGATTCAGTGAAGGCAGGATTAACTTTCTTCTTCGCATTTAACTATTAAAAATTAATAAAAGGTAAAGACTAGTATACCATGCTATGCAAAATAAATATATAATATATAATAAATATAAATATATAATATATGCCATATAAATTCATTCAAGGCAAGAAATCTCTTTAGAAATATCTCCTTAGTGAGTCACGCAACACTGTTTGGTTTCTGCATACTGGTGAGCTGTTTACTACCCAGTCTAAGGGAGTTAGGCCAATTTTAACTGGCAAAAAAACAATACATACCAACAACTGCTACCAACTTTTGGTTTCAGTTTTGAAAGACAAAAAAACCTTCTTTGGCTTGTATTCACTTACATTTTCATAATCTTTCATGGTGTGAGCTTTAACTGGCGACACTCGCTCTCCTGGAAACACGAGTTCTAGGAAGAAAGAGAATATGAAATAAAAAAAATAATTAAACCTTCTTCAGTTACATACATTGACACTCACCGTTGCTTAATTATTTAACTTTACTTAGTACATTAGAATTAGGCAGAAACATTCAGAACAGACTACACTTCCAAATGTAAGATTAATGATACAGATATACACCATATCACCCAAATTTAACATGTGCTGCCCACATAACACTTTGAAGAAGCCATAGAAACTACTTCCAATTACATACACTAACACCATCTTGAGCTGACAAAGTGGCATAAATTTAAGTCCAAACTAATAAGCTACCAGAACCACATTTGCAGTAATACATACAGGGACAGTTAAGAACTGAAACAAAGAACAGCAACCATGCAAAATGTGGTTCATTTATCAGTCACGTTAAAGCATGTAGCCACTAAATGTAAAGTAGTCACATTAAAAACACGTAGTATAATATTTCAGAATTTAGATGCATCCACGTTATCACAAAGCTAGAATGAAAACTGAAAGGGTGGAGGATTTTATTAATCTGAAGAACTTTTCTTAATTTAGCTTATTACAGCTTCACTGTCAGTTGCCAACAAGACAGCGGACCGTTCAGGATACCTCAGACACATGCCGTACAGAAATAAGCAGCTGGTTTTTCATACAGGCATGCTTCTGGCTTTTGAAAACAATAAAACCACGGTTTGTATGACAATGCAGCACAAAAGCGGAAACAGAAAACGGCAAGACTAGATAGAAAGACAAGCATTATGATTTCATTCACATTTACAATATACAAAGAGAACTAATAACTAAAAACTGAAAGTCTGATTTAAGCCAATGCTGCATGTCGTCATTGCAGGTATATTACTAAACCACAGGCAAACGGAATCTAGTGATAGACAAACATCTCTACCTGCCATGCTGTCCACAGGAAGATGTCCGTCGTCTGCCATCTCGTCGAGTCTGGACAAGCCAGTGCTGAAACAATATGATTGCGTCATTAACTTTCAACCTGCTTAAATTAACTCATTACCATTTGGTTGACCACAGAATAAACAATGCACTGAAATAAGTTCCCCCTCTTATATGTAAATACACATTTCAGTCAACTATGTTACTGTAAACTAAATTCAGGAAAGTCATATACTGAATAGAAAAAAACATTTCTGAATAGTATTTAACATTCCTGTAAGGTTCACACACCCGTTACAAGCTGAATTCTTATTGTCAATGTCCCGCAGAATGGCTAAGCATGCTGTCACTGTTTAACAAACAGTCATTGTGATCTCTATAAATCAAAGGCCTTTGAGAGCCAAGGAAGATTCGCACAGTTCAATGTCACTATACGGCACAGCTCCATTTTGGATCCTTCCTCCCTTGCATGACGGCGCTTTCAGCATCACAAGGCCAAGAGCAGCAATAAGGTCGCCAATACTTTTAAATTATTCTCCTCTGTCTCAGACTTTTAGCTCCGCAAACACAAGAACGATCACTTCCTTCCGCTTTTCTACGACAGCTTCACCTAATGCTCTTCCTGCACTCTACCCATAATCCACTGCAGGAGCTTAACAGGAAACACAAACTAAACAAGCAATATCTGATTCATTACCAATTAAAAATAAAGGGACAATGATAATGTTAATACTACATACTTTTTAGTTATTGATCACCAATGCAGCTAAATAAAAATCATTACATTCAGAATGTTTTAATTAAATCCAGTATTAACACAAAAAAATTCCAGCAACATAATATTCTGCACAACTGCACAGATTGATGAATATTATCGCAATTTAGTGCATCTTGACCATTCCTGACAAAGCTTTTTGACCATCCATTCAGAGGCCCTTAAGCTAGTTTCCCCAATGGAAGGCAAGGCTTTCTATTCCAAATGCTCAAAATGACAAATTAAGAAAAAAAAAACGTAAGAAAAAAAATAAACTGAAAAGACTGTTACAAAATCTCAGAACACAAATTACCTTTAGCACACTGACAAGCTTTACCAGAAGGTACCATGATTGTTGGTTTTCCAATTGCCCTCTTTGCCTGAACATAGAAAATCAATGTTTCAGCCTTTCTCCATACCAGGAACCATCAAGGTCACAGATAAGCCACAACTAGAGCTTCCCAATTTCATTCTGACATTTAGTGTCTGGTGAAACACTGGGTCATCATGCAGCTGACAAGTTCTCTCTTTACAATTTGCACAATGCTGTTTATATGTTTCACTTTGCCACACACCTCACTTTCTCAATGGGGACCTAAAAGGCATCAGTACAGTGAGAATGACATTTGTAATGTGTAGAAGAAACTGGACAGCATGACAAAAAGTAGCACATGAAAGCTTTTAGAACAGACAGAGTGCACTTTGGAACTGCAATTAGGGGGACAGTGGTAGAAGGAAGGTCATGGGACAAGAGACATAAAGGATGGGCATTGCAGTTATGCAGCTAATTTTATGGATGTTCAGGCCCAACGTGACAGCCAATGGTTGGGGGTCGGTGTCAAAATAAAGAACATACCAATATGTACACGTAAAGTGAGAACCGTAATTGATTGGCTGAAGAGTCCTCACACCTGGGTTTGAACAACTGACCTAAAGGTTATTCCAAAAACCTGCATACATACTGGCCCTTTGCGGATAAGATTGCCCACCCCTGCTATAGATCCTAAGTCAACCACATGAAAATATCAACAATAAGAATGTTCAGATCATATGTCTGCCCCTTCTATACATCATATCACATTCTAAAAGTGCCCCCCCCCCCCCAAGTAAGACTGAATGGAAAAAAAGAACAACTTTTCAGGCAACATTCCGAAAATGCTTAATTTCTTTGCAGCTGATTAACCAGGCCAATCAGATGAGCTACAGTTATCACCAGTCAAATGTGAGCCATCAATACAGTTAAGGAAGCACATTGACTGGCCACGTTTCCATGACCATATAATGTCTATGCATGTGTGAAATGAATTACATTGTGGATAAATACAGCTTGCTGTTAATTACCTGTTACAGCATACAGAAAATGTATATGTAGCATCTATCTGACTGAATACATGTGAAATTTAAATAAAATAGGGCAAAACAAAACCAGAAAAAAGAAAAGGCATTAAAACATCATCTGCAGGTGTCCCGTTATTTGTTTTTTCCTAAATACAAGGCATGTATCGCACAACGGTAGCTATGGTGCTGCCATTGTGCCAATACATACACCACACCGAATAAGTATTATTAGCCAAGTGTCAATTGTACATTAAACCATTTAGAGGAAGACTTCAGAAACATCTAGGACAACTTAATAGAGAACCGATTATCTCAGGTTTCAGGATAAGGTAACATACACCGCCCTTATCATTAATGCATTGAGGTACAGCAATAGCCATCTGGCTCCTCAGTACAAAACACTGAGGTTCATTACAGGGCATGGTGCTTAGGTACTGATGTCAGATACAATAAGGGTCCTGTTTGTATCCTTCAGCACCGTACCTAAAATATCCAGCTGTATAAATGGAGAGGGAACAGCTAAACCACACAAATGGCTGTGAATAAAATATTTGGCAAGGAAAACTGTAATGAAATTTGATTTGATCACCCAGTGTATATTTACAAACCATCTTAATAGACTTGCAAAAGAGTCAAAAGTTAAATGATACTAAACTAATTTCTTAAAAGGTCTTCACGGCCCAGCATTACCTGCCACAGAACCACCACTGTCTGCTTGACAATGCAATGAGGATCAGCCTTTTAATACCAACAGCATATTCTTAAATTCATAGGTTAGGGGCTAGATTTATCTCCAAACACATCTCACTGACATTTGTGCTTTGAAAAAAGAAAGGGAATATCCTTCAAATAGAAGATAAAGGAAAATTTGTCATTATGTGTAGGGTTATACATACAGTTATATATTTTAAAATGTTTGGATCTATTTAAAAACTACATACTAGGCAGATATTTCAACAGGCAGTAAAGAACAAGCGGAAACTTGCCAACTAGCTTGTTTTAAAATTTTAATACTTCCCAAACTAAAGCGGCAACTAAACAAAGCAACAAAATCCGCCCCATCAGCGGAAATCAGCGACTACAGGCGCATGTAAGTGACTTAAATAATTTAAAAGTCAGTAATATCAAAAACAGCATGCTAGACATCACTAATCATTATCTACACCTACAGGTACGATGGGGAAGACGTACTCTCACGACTAAGGCTTACCTCTCTCCTGAACCGTCAATAGTTTAGCTAGATCCGTCAAGGACAGAAGACTGACATTATTATTATTGTTAAGATAATAGTGTATATTTGCACAAAGCCAATAATCTTAAATTGATAGAACAGTTTCTAATACAATGACAGGCTGAACATCCGGCTTCCTGATGAACTGATTACCTGGCAGTACAGACAAGCTAATTTTAGAGCATCGCTAGTTGTTCTCAACATAAAAAACGAAGGATTTAATTGGTGTAGAGAGCTAACGAGCACTAACGGGAATTGCTACAAGCCAGTTATTCTGACTTATTAGCCTTTGGCAGCGACACAACTTAACAAGTCAGCTATATTTAGAGTATGACATTGCCTGTGGTCCAGTGTTGTTTTCCCATTCACTGCATACGTGGATTTTGACAGCATCTACATTTCGTGTCAATTTTCTGAATTAGAAAAATATTATCCAAATAAACGCAAGTTATTCGTTAATAACCCGTGTAATGCTTCGATTTATATACCCACTCTTACTTTTAAAAATAAAAATACAATAGGACATTTAACACAGCGACTTTTAAACAGCTCGCAAAAAATCCCAACCACGTATTTTAACTTGATACGTAAGAATATTTTCTAAAATTAAATGTTCACTGTCTAAAAGAGGTAAGTAAAGGACCTCAAAACAAGTGTTAATCTCCTTGTACCGTTTCCAGGGACTCTAAATAGCTACCACGTTGTAAAGCTATTCCGTTTAAGAAGCCGAAAGTCAACAGTTAAGATTTAAACATACACCTACGTACAAGACATTTACAACACTAATGTGAAGAAGGAATTCAAACCTTATAGTAACAATTATATTACCCTAACCGTTGTGTTTGGCTAACGGAGTGTGTCAAAAAGCTTTGTCGCTTACCTCCCGTTCATGTCTATAGGTAGAGTTGGATCTTCCCCCACGACGGAATCCATTGCTGATATATTTTATGTGTTTACCAGTTAGACCGTACCCGTGTATAATTAGTACCGCATATTTCCTGGGGTTAGTTTTCCAAAGCTTAAAACATAAGGTGAAAATTCAAAGCGATTGCTACTACCGCCATTTTACCATGTGTGACGTAGCCATCGGTGCAACGTTGGAAGCCACGGGTGGTGCCGATTGGACACGCCCACAAAATCTAGTACTGCGCGGCGATTGGCTGTCAGAATGTCTTTCAGACGTTGGAAGTGGTTTTGAAAAGGTTACGTCTGTGGCGCGTAGCAGCCTGTGGTTCCCAGTTTGTTGCGGTGGGGAGTGGTCTCCATAAATGGGGCAGCAAAATGAAGCACTTCATCTTTATGTTGCCCGTGTATGGGATAGTTCAGGTTCAGTCGGCTATGGTAAGGAGTTGTTGTAAGGGATCTGACAGCGCGAAAATCTGCTTGATAAAATAATATATATTTTTTAAATCCTGAAGTTAAAAGGTACTCATAAAGAATCCATATAACGTGTGTGCTGTAAGGGGTTGTTATCCAGATTTGGCCTCCAGAAATACACAAAAATCGGACTCTGACTACGAACAATCCTGCCATTTTTTGCTGTTTAGCTTTCAGCAGGATACATAACTTGATCGACATGAAGATAATTTTATGATTTCTCTTTTTTAAAGTTTAATGGTATAGTTGATAACTAATGGCAACGTGTTTTCCTTTTTCATTGTAACAGTAAACAAATCAGAATTAAAATTCCCAGCACGCCTCATTAACTTCCCGCCTGGCTCGAAAACTGCCTGAAACCAGTTTTTTTATGTTAAATTATGTAAAGCATCCCTGCCTTTCGCCCATAGCCATAGGCTCCGGATCCTCCGCGATCTTAAATAAGACAATTGGTTTCTGAAAATGGATGGATATTAATTATTGTCACAATCTTCGCTGCACAAGGACATTGGATTTTCGATACTTGAAAAACAGCGAGTTTTGCAGAAATCCTGTTGACAATTGTTAAGGAGAAACCGAAATAATCTTAGAATCATTAATACACGCGTTTACTACCCTAATAATAATCACCAGTCTGCACCGGTCCCCGCCATCTAGGTCGGCGATTCTCAATCTTTCGGTCGCGGCAAGTTCTGAAACGGTCGGGAGACGGTGTTGGAAATATAAGCATTTTAAAACTAGCAAGCACCTTTTATTTGAACCAGTACAGTGATACGATATGTCGCGACTGGGCTGACATGGTAAAAATTGGGTCGCGGTGGAAAAAAGGTTAAGAACCACTGCCCTGTGAGGCCCCGCTCCAAATTAAAGTTGCCAAGATGATGATAGGCTAAATACCCATAAGGTATTAAATAATTTATTATTATTATAACTGATTGCGTCCTTTGGCTAAATGAGGAGAAGGGTCTGTCTGCGGATTGCAAGGCAGGGTCGGATCGTGTAGTTCCGTAACTTCTAAGAGGAGGTGTGTCTTCTGCTTTTCTGATGATAAATTACTGCACATCTCATTTTTTAGCCTTAGCCTTCCGTAGACATGTTGATAACTAGGCTAACTCAACTCAGCCAAACACTGGTTATTTATGTAGCCCGTCTAGACGATTTCTTTCCTGTTCAGTTCTATTTTATTGAATAAAGTCTACAAGTTAAAGCATAATACATTTATGTTTGTACTCAGTTCGTTTATGGATTGAGAGTCCAGTTGATGCTAAACTTCTCTATTTCGTTTCACTATTTGCATTTATGTTCTAACAGCGATTGCATATTTCTCAACCACTTTGTGGACAAGGTCAGACATATTAGGTCAAATATTTTTCCTTACCCTGCCACCCTCATGATACTCTCTCACAGCTTAGTTTTGGGTACTTTCCATCCCATCAAAATATCACCGATTTGGTAAGCAAAATGAAACCCTGCTCAAGCCCTTTAGAAGTTTTGCCATGTTTTATACTGTACAGCCAATCTTTCCATTTACAGTAATGTAATGTTTTTGATAAATGTGCAACATTTTTCTGAGCACAGAATCCAAAAATGGAATTCAAAAACGCACTCATATGCTTATATGCAAAAATAAAAAATCACTATGTTGAATTTTAATCCGTCCATCTATCTTCACTGCAATCTTAATGGATAAGAGGTGACTGAAAATGAAGGGCCACCTGGAGCCAATGACAGAGCAGTACCTTTGGCAAGAAGCCAAACACCAGTTCACCCAGCCTATCAGAGGGCACACACACTCACACACTCTGGGACACCAGGTCACCTAAGTGCACATCTTTGGACTGTGGGAGGAAGCTGACTTACTCAGAGGAACCTCATGCATCACAGCGGCAGTGCACAAAGTTTGCATGCTGAGCGGAAGGCTGAAACAGAGCCCCTAGTGTAGCCACCATGCTGACAGAAGGAGAGACATGAAAACACCTTCCAGCCGATTTCCTGAGCACCTCAGTATGTGGTCACGATGGTCCTGGTCATCTCTGGTCATGGTCGCACTTTTTTATTTTACACCGTAGATGAAAAACATATTATTCTCAAAGTGGGAATAATTATTTTACAAAAGATGCAACTTCCTTCCCTTAAATTTCCTGTATATTGTTTTTTTATCCAATGCCACTAGATAAATAGCATTGCCAGATTTATAAAAGTCTGTTATAAACCTCCAGAGGACCAAAACATAAATATCGAATTGTGATATTTTTATGAAAGAGTAGTAAACACTCCAGTACTGGTGTAGATTTCAAATATTTATTGAACATCTGAACATAGTTAATGCAAGACAGGTATTGGAAATGGCATATACGAGAAAGCGGTAACGAATGTGGGCAAACGATGACATCATTCTGCTTCTTCAGATTGCGATGATTTGGTTTTTTTTAGCTGATGTTTCACATACAGACACAGAAGTCAATTCACAAAGAAGACACGTAACAGCAACCAATTCCTCCCAAATGAGTGTATCAGTGTGAGGTATTCTGAGCTCAACTAACTAGTGAATTTGACATGGAACGTTCACATATCGTCAATACCTTTCTTTAAAAATCATAATAATAGCATAGAACACAGTCCCCGTACAGTACAGTTTGATTATCATATAGAAAAATACAATGGAAAACAAACAAACAAAAATATTGCAAATAAATTTGTTCTCTGGAGCTCCACATTTACACATAAAATAAAAATCTATAAACTCCAAGACCAGTTGGGAAACTGATACATAAAGCTATTAAAAAAGAACTCTTGCCTTAATAAAGAGAACCTTGTAAGGTTTACAACATTTTGACAATTAAATAACTTTAAATTAGAAAGGGATCCACTGTATACAACAAAGCTTGCATAATTATACACATTTGTTTTAAAAAAGCTTACTATTGAAAACTAAATTTTCACTAATATCTTTAGATATTAATTACAGCTATAAGGGGATTTGTACAAAAGAACAGAAATAATGTTGTTTAAAAATGCTTTCGAACCCTAAGGTGTTTGGATGCAACATGTTAACTGAAATGATTTTTCTTTTTTTTAAATGTTTATATAAAAATATTCCCTTTAGAATACAGTAGGCACTTAAATGAATGCCATTTTTGCTGAATAGTTCAGTACAAAAACTGGCTCCAAAAGACAAACCTACCACAGTCTTCATCTTCATGTTAGCTGGTGCTGTGGAAGAGCACCAGGTTAACATCTTTGTGTTTTTTTTTTCTTGATTTATTGAGGATTTTCCCCGAGCACCATGGATGAGAGTTGGGAGGTAGACCGATCCTATGACACCTGCCCAGACCCACATATGCTGTCCTGCGACAAAGACCCACACCAGGAAGATGTGGATGCTGAGAGGCCTGGGGCGTGACTAGCTCGGGCAGGCTAGCAAGCTCCCTTAGATGCTTTGATGATGCCTTCTCAAGAGCTAGTAGGACATATCCGTCCCTGCATCTCCCAAGCCTTTAAGCACGCAAGTACACACCAGGTATGGAGAGACACGGGTGAATTTACCTGTCCATGGCCCATGTGGGTACATGTGTAATGAGATCACAAACAGGCAGCCATTAACTTCACCAGTCTACACAAATACTGCTAGACCTCCATGTAAAGGATAGGAACAAGAGCTAGACTTGGAGGACAACACATACATCAATGGAATAGTACCCCTGAATCGCCTAGAAAAATAATTGCCAAAAAAAAAAAATATCAAGACTCTTCTTTCATTTCTATTGCACTTGAAGATTTTTTTTACACAAGATATAAATGTGAAAAGTTTTGTAATAGGGATAACTATATATGTACAGACATGTACAGCTGTTCCCAGTTACTTTAATTCCTCTCTTTAATAAGATGTAGATCCTTGGTACTTAAAATACATGATACAAATAAGTTATCATATTGTCCAACAAAGATTATTTGGCAGATTTTCCTCCAACTATCTGTGACGTCCAGGACTTGTCTGAACAAAAGAGAAAAGTTCCTGAAATGCACATGAACTTCATTTCCACAATGCCACCCATGTGCGAGAAATCCCGATTCCTCAGAAAATCCCGATTCCTCAGAAATCGCCCCGGTGCCCCATCACCCGGGCCACATGTCTACTTGACGGGGTGTCAGAGAATGCTGAAAAGCAGAAGGAGGATTTTTTTTTCCCTTGGGGGGCTCCTACTTCCTCTTGGCCCAGGGAGAGGAGCTCTGCCTTGTCACAGCCTCCTACAGGAAGCAGACAGGTCCTACCTCCAGGTGGTAGTGTGTCCCAGGCTTGGTATCTGGCAGATTGTACACTTTTACAATGGGGAGCAGATTGGGGTCTTGGGTACGGAATGCAAAACGGGTCTGATGCCAGCGTCCATCTTTAATCTGAAAGGGAGAGCGACATTGTTATAAAGATCGCAGATGGTTGGAGGTATCGTTCTGGTATTGGAGTTTGGGCAAGCTGCTGCATGATTCCATATAGCTATTAAGCTTTCCCATTTAGGCTTATATATCGAAAACAGAAGAAAGGACAATGCTACTTCATTCATCCATCTTCTGATTGCTCAGCCACTAGAGGGCCGTGAGGAGCCTGGTGAATCTGCCCAGTCCATCACAGGGCAGAGCGCAGCCTGACCGGCATGCCAGTCCGTCACAGGGCAGAGCGCAGCCTGACCGGCATGCCAGTCCATTACAGGGCAGAGCGCAGCCTGACCGGCATGCCAGTCCGTCACAGGGTGCACACACACCCACACTCCCTCATTATGGGTAATTCAGAAACGCCAATGTGCCTGCCTGTGTAAGGGAACCAGATTATCCGGAGGAAACCCAAACAGCATGCAACCAACGGTGGGATTTAAAACCCCCAACCCCAGAGGTACAAGGAAACAGTGCAACCCACGGCACAGGCCACTAGTCACTCCAGTTACTATTAGAAGACCCCAGAACTCCACAATATTCTTTTAAGTGGTGTTTAAAGAGTTTCGGTTAAAGCAGTTCTGTTGAATACCTGGCAAAAATTATATGCAGCATGCTGTACATTGTTGGTACAGAGGGTAATGTTATTACATGAGATTGAATAACAGTCCAGAATGTACTTTTTTGCCTTGTGTTTCTTAAATTAATTTGTGAATTATTTCTAATGTAACCAAATACACAGAAAAAATTTTAACACACACTCACACAAAAAATGATTTATTTATTTGTTTGTTTGTTTGTTTGCTTGTTTCCCCAAATGGACACTTAGGAGAAAATCAGACATACCCAGCAATCGTCTTGGAGAACTTCGGGTCTCACTGCCCCGCCTACATCATTGGTCTGGCCATTCCAAGCCTTAAAACGCACAGAATTCTGGGAAGGTTCTTCAGAAGCACCAGATCTCCACACTGGCATATTCAGGCAGTGGATGGTAATGTGCTGTATGGCCTCAGAACTCAGCAGGTGCAGAAAGTTTATCTGGACTCGGCCCGCAGCGATCTCCAACTTCATGTCCACGAATAATGAAATCAGGTAAATGAGCAGTTAGATTGACCATCATGGTATGTGGATAGCATGTTGAAACTGATATACAGGTGCTCCTTGACTTACGATGGGGATATGTTTCGATGAACCCAATGTAGGTAGAAAATATCTCAAGTAGAATATCAATATGATATGATAAATAAATAAATAACTACTGTCACTGAGTAAGTAAATACTGCAACTGACTAAATGACAGTGATCGGAAAGTAAATAAATGAATACAGGTTTATTTGTATATATTTGAATTTGAAAAAAAAAACAGTGTTAAACACTGTATGAGATGTTTACGCTCGTGATCGCTTCAGAGACTGGGAA
This sequence comes from Paramormyrops kingsleyae, assembly GCF_048594095.1. Taxonomy (NCBI): domain Eukaryota; kingdom Metazoa; phylum Chordata; class Actinopteri; order Osteoglossiformes; family Mormyridae; genus Paramormyrops; species Paramormyrops kingsleyae. The sequence continues at coordinate 23,299,971 of NC_132803.1, forward strand.
TGTGGCTACGTGGATTCAGCCATCGCCCGGCATCCGTAGAAAGTATGGTACGGCGTATCGCTGGCCTGGGATCAGAGTTCACAGTTTGGTGACTACTGAATGCGCATTGCTATCGCAACATCGGGAAACCAAAATATCATAAGTCAAACCATTGTAAAGCAAAGAGCATCTGTATTTTTAAGGACAATTCATTCATCAAAAAAAAAATACTACCTTTGAAACAGTCAGTGGTCTCAAACAGGTCTGTCCACCACTAGTAAAATTGCAGGTGACTTCGATGGCATCTGAGGCACATCCCAGATTTGGATCCACCCAGTAAGTACCTGAGATATTAAACAACAGACACTTTGCATGCATACATGTCTTCTGTTCCATATAGGCAGCCCAAAATGTGCAAACATGGACTCTAAAGCTGTGTTGTGTAGATGAGCTGTACAGCAATAGTGCAGGGCAGTTAGAGAGAGAGCCAGACGCACCATCGTTCTGCCTTTGCTCACAGTCCTTGAGGTCTCGACAGATACGGGCGGGATTGTCGTGGGTGCCTGCTGGATTCTTCAGTCTATGCACCAGGTTAGTGAGGTAGTGGAGGGTCTTAAAGATCTCTGTTCCCTGGTCCAGCATGGGAAGGTCCATACCCTGGTGATTTTGCTGGATGGAGAACAGACAGACATCGCAGTGCTTTACGTGTCGTAGAGGCAACCTTTTCAGCTATTGTAGACTGATATAACCCTTATTCAACAGGCCCCAATTTCATCCCTACCAAAGCTTCGTACAACCCAAGCACATAATTACAGATAATGAGCAGTCATATCTTTTCATAAAGAAATCATCTGTTAGTTTCTTTGCCAGATGCGGCTTGCAATAGGAACACCTCCCCAAATCCGAACTTGAGAAGGTACAGTAACTGCAGCAATCATTAAACGTACCTCTTTCCTGAGTGCAGTGTTTGTTTCGATGAACACTTGAAATGCAGCCTCAAGAGTTTCATGTTCCTGAGTAACATAAAAATGACACAATGCAAACATACTGCACATATTATAATATTACAAAACATCACAATAACAATGTGTCTGATTTGATTACTAAATGCATTTAAAGTACTTAGTACTATCTGTAGTACTACATCTTTTTAGGTACATATTTCTATTAGCAGGAAAGCTTTGTGTAAACTTGAGTAAAGAAAGACAGGACTACAGCTGGCTATATTGCATATTTCACAGCTTTTATTTCCTGCAATGTTGCTTTACATCAGGGGTGTGCAATCTTATCCAGAAAGGGCCGTTGTGTGTGTGGGTTTTTGCTGCAATTTACTAATTAGATTATTAATTAGAGGACTGATTGGCTGAAGAGTCAATCTGGGTTTGAACAGCTGACCTACAGGTTATCCCAAAAACCTCCATACACACCAGCCCTTTGCACATAAGTTTGCCCACCCCTGATTTACATTTTTAATTGCAATTTTAAATGAATTTGGAAGAAAATCTATTTTCTACTGCTAACAATACAACAGCCAGTAGCTGTACTGATATAAACAGGGATATGAATGCCATAAAGGACAGGAACTTACGAATGCCAGGGGTACTCCTGGGCGGCCCTTAATATCAACGAAAACACAATGATTACAAAACATTTCATGCAACAGACTTGGTGACAAGCTCTAAAAGTCATTTTGTCACTGAACTATTTTATGGCTAACGACTAATCCTTACAAACCGCAAGCCCATCGTTACAAAGACTGACTTTCACATTGGGAACAGGCTAATATATCAATCAAAAGCTTCCATATTGTATGCACAGATAATGGACATTTAAGGAGGTCAGAGAACTTACTGGAGGTCCGGGGGGGCCACGTGGTCCAGGAGGCCCCTACAGTCATTTACAATAAAAATATACTTCAATGAACATCCATAATGTAAATTGAGACCACCTTAAATAATTCTCTAATCTATTTATAGTATAACCTTAACCAAAGAAGCCTGTGCTTTATACATCACCCTTGAACATTTAATACATATTTACTTAACAATAAATTCATAATTAGTTAATAATATTAGGAACAAAACATACCTTTGGACCTTGAACACCCTGTTGAGTAGAATAAAACGCAATAGATTTAAACACCCCTGCATTACTGTCGTAATCCAATGTTAATTATGCAAACTGTGATGCAAATATTTGAACTCAGAGGCCATCAATAAATCTTCCCTTAATCCGCTAATATAGTACACTATACACTACTGCTATTGATAAGGCAGCAGAATCATAGATATACTGACCATCTCCCCTCGACTGCCTTTGTCTCCCTTAGGTCCCTAAAAGAAAAACAGAATTATATTTACAATTTACATATATATCTATATTAGCTACCTGAATGGATGTGTGTGAGATACCTACTGGAGTTCCACTGGGCCCAATTATTCCAGTTGGACCTATGACACCTTGCTTCCCCTAAAAATGGAGGAGGAAGATTGGGTCACCCTAGTACGTAGTATCGTTTTCCAGGCTTATCACATGCAAATCGTCATGGAAATATGACCCTACACCTTTATATTGTTAACACAATGCTCTGCTGGTTGAGCTACAACAACAGGGCTCATAATCCACAGAGATTCTTTAGCTGACATGCTACATGCCGCTCAGATCATTTTTGCACCCTTCCAGAAGTACGCATTCTTGCTCACCATCAAACCCTGTGGACCCCTGGGTCCCTGTATTCCTACCGGTCCCACGTCCCCAGGAGGCCCCTAGAAACAGTATAGCAACATTAGTCAGGTGAAGAAGAACAACTGTTTATCTCAACAGGCAACCACACGATGTGGGAAACGTTCCGTTGCGCGTGTAGACCTCTTTTGTTTTGTATAATAAAAACTTTATTTAGGCATGAAAATCTGAAGCCAATACCTGTAGAAGTGTATTTTGGAATAAAATATGCCACTTTTCAGCAATATTTAAGCAGGCCACTGAAAAAGTTATTTTAATTAGTTCATTTAATTCATCACAGGGTATATGCTACTTGTTAAAAGGAAACAGGATTGCCCATTGAACACAGCTGTCTTTATTTTCTTTATTATTTTTATTTACTAAAAAAACACCCTTATATATTAATAGTAATTTGACATTAGTGTAATCCTTTTAATAACTGTTATACTGACATAGAAATTATATTTAACAGAGAGGGTTATTCTCTATTCTCATTCCAGCTTCTTTTGACAGGCTTTCTCATGAATTTATTATGACAAAAAATAGTCTAAACAAACAAACAAAAAATAATTTAAGCAGTAATAGTTTATATCTCCTCGTGTTCAAAAGTGCCACCTATACTAAATGTGGTAAATATTCCAGGAAACAAAAGAAGAATTTCTTACTGCAGATTCCTTTTAGAAATATAAAATAGGCATACATTGATTACACTAGCCGACATCAAATTTGGTGAATAATATCAAATGACATTTTTCAAACACCCTTCATAAACAAACATTTTTAGTATATTTAGTTTTGCTCCAGCACATCTAGTTTTTCTGTAATTTCGACTTTTTTTCATATACAAAAATATTGTATACCTAATAATGTAATTTTGATACTAGTCATGTAAAATGTCATAGACTCATTTTTTGTGCAAACTAGTCAGCAGGGTTTACAGGCAGCTTGCAGTTATATAAAGTTACAGGTATGCTGCTCCAGGTCCACTGATGCCCGACCTTTGTATGCAGAACTGTGGTCCGCTTTCCGTACCGGAAGATGGACCACAGATAAGAAGGTTGCTGAAAGACAGTGTATTTGCAGCCAAAATGGTGACAGTGGAGAGGCAAGCCTGGGAAGAATTCATTGAAGTCGTTGATGGATTTCTCGGAAACAAGAAGTCATCTGACTATGAGGTTCACGTCAAGGATATGATATGTCATTTTCAAGATCTTGGATGTAGCATTTCCTTGATTACTTTCCTGAAAATTTGGGTGAGTATAGTGAGGAGCAAAGTGAGAGATTTCACCAAGATACCAAGGACGCTGGAATGTAAATATGATGGCTGATTATTGTACAGACAAAATCCTGATGCTTCATACACAAGAAAATCATACCGGTAACAGTTTTGTGGTGCTAAGTGACCAGCAAAGACACTATGAATTGTTTCTTTAATGTAACATTTGCTATAATTTATGTTGAACTTTAATTGTAAATTGTGACAAAACCAGACGTGTGGCGGCAAATTGGAAGCCATATTCTGAAACTACATAAAAAACTGTAGAACATGCACTTGATTTTGTTGAATCACCTCACAAAATTTTTTTTAATGTCGGCCGGTGTTATTGACATATATCTGTGATATATTTTAGTTTATGGGCATCCATTCATCTTCCGTAATTGCGCATCCAGTATAGGTTTTAAAGATACATTAAGTTTTTATATAAAATCACATGATTAAATATGTGTGCTTCCATCACTTTGTAACAAAGTAGTTTTGTTATTCTGCTTTATGTATATATGGAGCCTTCATTTCTACTAGTGGAGAACTACCAACCAACTATATATAAATAAAATAAATATGTCAGAAATTGCTTAAAGTATACAGTACAGCTTCTGCGAGTACTTGCTCTCATTTTTGTACAGAGGCATGATGAGGAGTTTGGGTCTCCTAGCAAAGCTGGCCACTGCAGTAAAGCAGGATTGCCAAGGCCGCCAGCCACTGACCTGGATTCAATTTTGTATCCTTGTGTAGTTTCATTTTGTCTTTTAACATAAAAGAAATAGAGAAAAGTAGAAATGTTTTCCCTGAGGGTGGCATTCTAAAATTCATTGGCACCGTAGACACTAACATTGTTTAATCCTCAGGGATAAAAACTTGCCATCAAACAAAAACCATTTCAAAATAAATGGAACTTTTCAGGCTAGCAGGGAAATGTGTCTTCATTAAAAACCCAGAGATGCCCAGGTACCAGAGCAATGAAGAAAAAGATGGTCCTGTCTGTGTAATGTTTCACTGCACCCCTTAATCACTCGTTCTCCACGCTGACCTAAATAAAGAGCTTCCCCTCTTCTGTTTTTAATTGCAGCTCTCATTTTGTCCCTGAGCAAAATTAGATTTGCTGGTACGCCGCTGTTATATGTGTGATAATCATTTCACCAGAGCAGTCTAATAAGGACAAAGTCATCTGGGTGGCACACAGCTGTCTTCTAATTGGAGGAGGGAACAGGGAAGCAAAACTCTAATACAGGATGGCAGATCTGCCAGAAGACAGCAGTAGGAGCAGCTAACGAGGACGAGTCAGGCAGAGCAAAGGTTGGCCACAGCACTGGGACAGCTGGCCAGAGAAGGAAAGTTCAGGTCCAGAAAGTATAAATCCAGACCAAGGTTTTGTTTCAACCAACCACTTGAGTACTCTGTGACTATGACTCTTTATACTCAACTGGTTGGTTGGAACAAAACCTTGGTCTGGATTTGTACTTTCTGGACCTGAACTTTCCTTCCAGTTCTGCAGCTGACACATTGAAAACAACAAATGGGAAAATATGTTTGGTGTTAGACTACAGGTTTGTTTGGGAGGAACAGACCCGACGAAAATAAGCTGTCCATCACCAGTATGGTGCTGCACTAGAACTGGCCGATAAGCAGGCGATCATCTCAAATCACGCTCCATAAATGCCCTTGTGTTATGTCTCCAGGGTTAGGAATGACCTGATCACTCTCGGCACAAAAGATAAACCAAACAAGAGACAAACATTTTCCACTATAAACATGAAGCTTATTTAAGCTTCTGGACAGCAGATGCCTGTATGGAAGACCTGAACCACCTCTCTAAATGGAGCATTTTAATCTGTTAACCTTCATAACCCCAGACCAGAATAATAAAGCAATAAGTGACAACTGTACTGAAAGCAAACATAAACTAATTTAGTGTTCAATCGAAAAATCCTAAGTTCCCAATTAATAAGCTGAAAGATACCCAAAGCTTTTCCAGAACAGACAGCATTTGGAAAACGGCACTTAACATGAGGAGAGATTCATCTGTCACCATCACTTGTCAGGGGAGTCTACAGAAGCTGGGTATGTCATGCTTTAAGATGTACATCTAGGACTGTGTCATTTTAGTACACTTAATATCTTTTTGTTCCATCTCTTGCATAGACACTGTTTTAATAACGTAAACAAACCATATCACTTTGTAGAAGGCAAATTGCACGTGGTATTCACTATTGAGAAATGTTTTGCGGTAACTGAAACACATTTTTCACAGCCGGTTACAACCATTATAGTGCAAATGTGAAGGACAGTGGAGTTTACAGGGTGTCACAGAATTTAAACTGGGACACAGACAAGATCTTCCATAAATGAGACAATATGAACATAGCTTTAGTATTAAGAGCAGATAGTACCTTTGGGCCAAATACGCCAAGAATCCCAGGGAATCCAGGGTCTCCACTATCGCCCTTAAATAAAAAACAGAGAAGGAAAACAAAGAATTGCAAAACAGAAAACAGAAAATAGTCATTAAATAAAATAATGCATTATGATGGTGGGGATAAGTAAAGTGTTATCAATCTTATTAACATTAATATACTGGCATCCCATGCAGGGTGTACCCCAGCCCTGTGCCCTGCGATAGACTGGCATCCCATGCAGGGTGTACCCCAGCCTTATGCCCTGTGATAGACTGGCATCCCATGCAGGGTGTACCCCAGCCTTATGCCCTGTGATAGACTGGCATCCCATGCAGGGTGTACCCCAGCCCCGTGCCCTGTGATAGACTGGCATCCCATGCAGGGTGTACCCCAGCCCCGTGCCCTGTGATAGACTGGCATCCCATGCAGGGTGTACCCCAGCCCTGTGCCCTGTGATAGACTGGCATCCCATGCGATAGACTGGCATCCCATGCGATAGACTGGCATCGCATGCAGGGTGCACCCCAGCCCTGTGCCCTGTGATAGACTGGCATCCCATGCAGGGTGCACCCCCGCCTTCTGCTCTATGCTGGCTCCAGGCCCCCAGTGACCCTGACCAGGATAAAAGGTCGCATTTCTAGATAAATGTCTTGATTCCATCTAAGCGTGTGGTTAGCATGTCACCCTTTTATAGATTTTTCACATAGAGCTTGTGTAAGAAAATAATGTTAATCAGAGTCTATTCAAAATGAAAGAATGAATGAGTGAATGAATGACACTCTGTTGTCATCCAAAAGAAAGCAGAGCACAGTGCTGCTTCCCCGATGCTTGGCAGGCCTCCCGGTGACAGCCGGCATGCTTACAGGCTGTCCTTTGGCTCCCTGGTCCCCTTGCTTCCCCGGCAGGCCCATTCCTCCTATAGCCCCTCGCTTTCCTGAAGGTCCCGTTTGGCCAGGAAGTCCCCTCTCACCCTGCAGGCGCATTACAGTAAGTGTAAGGGAAATGGTATCGCACAAAGAATAGCCTAGACATGGATGAGCGGGTGGATCAAACTGGTGAAAAGGCCAACTGGGTGCAGAGTAACATCTGCTGTACTGGTATCACGCCATGCACTCATTCATAATCACCTTTGGTCCAAAGGAGCCCTGATCGCCTGGCAACCCCAGCATGCCCACTTTGCCACGGTAACCAGCACTGCCAGGAAGTCCAATGTCCCCGTCGTCCCCCTGCTCGCCCTGCGGCGAAGAGACAGGAGAACTGAGAGGAGCGCCTACGTGGGGCGGCTTGCTGTCAAAGCAGCGTCGCTGTCTGTCAGACGGTGGGTGAAATGAAGCAGAAGCCAGGAGCTGTCCGCTGTCCTCTTACTGGCATTCCTTTGCTCCCGTCCTTCCCTGGAATTCCATCAATCCCTGGATTGCCTTCCAGTCCTTCCCTGCCTACAACTCCTCTTGGGCCAGGGGGACCAACGGGACCCTGAGCCGGGAACCAGAAACAGAAGCATCGGCCGTCAGCTTTCGCGAAATAGTTTGTGCTTCCCCACATGTTGACGTGATGACATCGTTACTATTGTTCATTCATCTGCCCTGCTTTACTGCCTAAACACAGGTTTGCCTGTGATTCCATCCATTCGTGGTACTTCGCTCACAGTGTTTTCCTCAACAATACATGTTCATTTTCAGGTCAGAGATTATACAGCATCTGAATTATATTCACAGATATTGACAAGATCTATCGCAATGCCAGAACTGTTGGGGAACAGAGTCCAAAAATAGGCTGGTCCAATAAAACTGCAATGAAAGACAGAAAGACGTAGTAGGGACAAGTTATTGAAGCCTTGGTCTTACCGGTGTCCCTCTGCTTCCGGAAACCCCTTGTGGGCCTGGCTTGCCTTTCTGACCCTGGATCAGACAGAGAGCACACAACAGATACTTGGATTACGCTGTGCCTTTTGTTAAGCCATTAAAGGCTTCTGCATACACCCAGATCACCGAGGATCCTCTGTTCCCCTACGTCGGAACACATGACACACACACGTGTTCCTCCATGTGTTCAATAGCTTAACGAGTGACATGTGCATTCCAGTACCACTGGAAAATATGTTGACAGAACATATTCCAAAACAGCTTCATGTTGTGATTCATGTGGTTTCGCTGTGATGGGTGCAAATTCGAAATTAACTCCAGATTAGGTGTTTGCATGAACATCATGCAGCAGCAGCAGTCAGAGTGAGGAACTCTGGCCCCATGCGAACATCTGAGAACTTACTTCACCGCCTTTGGATCCTTTTGGTCCCTGCTGCCCAGGAGGTCCAGGATCTCCCTGAAGAAATTCATTGGGACACATCTGTATGTCAACTGCACATGGCTTTTCGATCTCATAAAAGCCGTTAAAGTAAACCACATAGTGTTTAATAATCGAATTACTGAGACACGGTCAAAATTGGCCTAGTGAAATGTTAAATCCAAATGTTTCTGAACTGTGGGAGGAAATGGCAGCCCCCTTTTTAATGTGGGGCGACTCACAAACATACACACAGCTGCGGTTGGATTCAACCCCATTACCATACGGCACTAATGCCACCAGCTGGCACCGATAGTATCAGCTGAGCCACTGTGCTGAATGCGACTGGCTTGCATTATAATATAATAAAAAAGTGAGATGGGAAGAGGGACCATGCAGAAAGTCAGACAACAGCACCAGATCCAAAGTGGTGCTGCTAAATGCCGGAAGCAACATACAAACACATTCCGCCCAGCGCTTCATACTCACAGGCATACCAGGAGCTCCAGCCTTGCCTCTCTCTCCATCCACACCTTGCTGGCCCTACAAAAACACAGAACATAGTTTTAAAAACTCGCCGTGCACACAAACCCGAAGCTCTGCTTCACTATACCACCACGGTGCTCCTGTGACTTACAGGGTAACCTGGGTCCCCGGACTCTCCTCGATCTCCTCTGTCTCCAACAGGGCCCTACGTGGAGGACCAGAAATGAGCGAGATGTCAGCACTTCCCACAGAGCCCCAGCTGAAATAGGGTGGAGAAAGTCAAACACTCACTCTGTCACCCGGAGGACCAGGAGGGCCTTCAACCTTGCCATCATCTCCCTGCTCCCCCTGACAAAGAAACAGAAGGTCTGATGACTTATTCCCTCTAGGGCTGGTTGTCTTTAGGTTAAAAAAATCTGCTGATGGTACCAAGACAGTTATGGCCCAGGAGAAAATATCTGGCAGAAAGTTTCTCTGAAGAGCAGTCAGTGGTAAATGGGGACTTTCATTGATGGCTTGGGAAATTCACAAATTTCCCAAGCCTCACAAATTTACTTCACTAAGTGGCAGGGACTCTACACATGAGCTCACCATCTATTACATTCAACTGATTCAATGAGGGTAATGAATAGCATTAAAGGTTTGTAGTATTTTCGCTGTGCATCAAAACAAAGGTGCTTTATATGAGCAATTTACTAGAAAGGGACTTTCAAAACATTTGACTTTAATGAACAGCCTCATCACAGTAGAGTATATAAACAGTAATTTTAAAGAATTGCAAGGAGACTTTTTAGTTATGGGATTTGAGAAAACTGTTCTGTTGCCCATCTGTTCTGTAATTTCCTGGCAACATGATGACTGCTTGGGATCATTTTCAAAGGCCATACGTTAAAAATGGGAGAAGGGGGCGGGGCTATAACAATGTATGCATTAGAAGAGTAGGCCATCTGATAAAATGTGCTTTCTCTGGATTTCAGATGAAGAGAGCTGTCCTGGAATGACCTGTTCAAATGAAAATGAGCATATTTTTTTATCTTAATTCAAACAGTTATTATAAGCAAAAGTAAAGTGACAAGGTTAACTAGAACTTCCTGCCGTACAGCTGAGAAACTACAGATACATCTGTTTTAAACAAAGCAGCTGCATCACTAAATATTATTAAATTAATCTGTGCATTTCAATCCAGACATAACGCTGGGTTAAATAACAGTTGTTTTCTATTTGAATGTTATTTTTCTGTTTCAAAAGGTCTAATACCAAGACTAATTCATTAGAAACTGCAAAATCATTAATATAATTTGGTTGGTTGATATATTTTTTTACTGAGCTGTCCCATACCCCTTGGTCCAAACTCCATTGCCTTTTTGGCTTACTTGGTTGGTTCTTTTGTAGGACAAAATGAAAAGAGGAACTTTATTTTTTTATTTGTGTATCTGTTCCAAGAATATTGAACTGATTTTGGTCAGATCATAATTTATTAATATGTATAGGAAAATGCATGAGTCTTTCACAAAGGGAATGTTCAAATTCACCCTCCAGCCTCCCTGCATTTATAAATCTCTGAAAGCTGCAGATCTTTGGTAGAAGGAGGACAAGGTTCTAGTCTATGGGCAATTTTTGTTGACTGGTCATGCAAATAGCCTGCCTCTGAAACACAATGCAACTGCAATCTGAGTTACAAACTCAGAAAACAGATAAAGTTAACAAAAAGTAATAACGATGTTTGCATGGACAAATGAAGAGACCCAAGCTTTAATCATGATCTGGTCAGAAGAACCAGAAGAAGATCTGGATGGCAAGACAAGAAACATACTACAGCTGCATAACATATATAAAAAATCAAATACTGTGATGTGATTTTGTTGTAACAAATACTGTGATATCTAAAAAGCGAAAAAGGAATTCAGAAAAAAATTCTCACAAACTTGTCTAGGTGATTATGATTGGCTTGGAGAATTCATGCAGCAGCAGTAAACTGCATACTGATATGAAACATATACTAGATATTCTTGAAAAGGAACAATCATTTAAACTGCAATACTTGCTAAGTTCTGTATCCTATGACAAAGTCAAAATGCTTTTTAGTGAAACCCCTTGCACTATAATTTAGGTACAATATGAAGGTATGAGAAAGCCTGACGTCAACCCAGCCGACTGATGTGGTCCTTTTGATGTGAGAATTGCATGTGGATAACATGTGATGTTGGTATTAATATCACACATTGCCCAGCCTTATAATATACTACAGTCATTTTTAGAATTCAGCACAAAATACCTGCCTTGCGCTGTGATGTCACTCAGCACCGGTACCAGTTTCCGGCTACCGGAAAACCAACACCTTGAAGTACCCAACTTTTCGTACTTTTCTGAAGTACTAAAAAAACGGTACCTAGTGCAGCAGAAAGGTGCCCGATGACAGATAAGCACCCCCTTCCTCTCTCTATCACCATGAGCACGTCAAACTAAATTCATGCTTATTGAGAGAGTGCAGGCAGAATTACCTTTTCACCTTTGGGTCCAGGAGGCCCCATTGGGCCCTGGGGTCCTTGGTGGCCCTGGAGAGAGAAGGAACACAGAGAATACACAGTATTCACATGCCAGCATACAGGGACACAGCAAACCAAAATAAACACTGCTGTCACCTATTAATCACTAATGGTCAGACATCTGAATCATTTTCACTTCTCTTTGACACTGTGGTAGAATCCATCCATTTTCTGTACCCACTTGGGTCACCTGGAGCCTACAAACCTACTGGTGCAGGACAGGGAACAAACCAGGAGGGGGCGCCAACCCATCACAGGGCACACCCACACACATATGGACAAATTTAACTGGTAACTCCAATTAACTTCAGCATGTTTTTGGACTGCAGGGGGAAACTGGAGTACCCAGAGGAAACCCCACGGGGAGAACATGCAAACTCCACACACACAGAACCTAGGTAGAGATTCGAGCCCAGGTCCCAGAGGTATGAGGGAACAGTGCTACCCACTGCCCTCAATACTGGCTCGCAATCCTTGGCTCATGTTTGTCCTCTGATAGGTTTCAAATTGCAAGTTAATCTTCTTCTGTGTAGTGTGATTAAAGATTAAAGATTAAGCAAACAATGCCATGAGGGAGACCCAACAAGGGTGCCGCTCTTACATCATATCCTGCTAAGCCTGGTTCTCCTTGCTGACCCATGCGCCCGGGAGGTCCCTGTTGGCAGATCACCATCGATTAACTCCAAAATTAATGACAATGCTAAAAAATTCAATGAGATTAAGGATTGTTTTATTTTCCAAGCCCTCGCATTTTGCATCGTTCATACTCAATAATCGTCATAATATTGTCTCATTTTTATATTAACAAAGATTGCATACAAAACGTCAGGCTGAATATTTACATGAAGAAATCCAACATCTCAACAGAATAAACGTTCTCAACTTGTTCCCAGCTGAAAACAAAAAAACGCTTTTATCGATTTATGCTTTTCCACAGTACCGCCGATCCGATTGTTCCTCTCGACCCCTTCGGCCCCACGAAGCCTGCTGGCCCCAGCTCTCCTATAGGGCCCGTCTCTCCCAGGTGACCCAGATGACCTTTGGCACCCTGGAAAGCACAAAGTCGAAACCAACAGATGCAATGCAATGTTGCTACAGCGACGTCTGCAGCACAAGTAACAGTCCATATGATATATTTAACAATGTTAAATAATGACTCTGAAATCAGCTGAGGAAAGTGCTGACTTTGGGGCCACTCGCTGTACCTTCTGTCCTTGAAAGCCTCTCTCCCCGATTTTGCCCGGCTTCCCTTCTGGGCCCTAAAAGCAAAGACAGCGATTACAGGCCTTCCCCAGGTAATCAACGAGATCCAATTCCTAAGTCTGTCTATAAATTGAATTTGTAGCTAAGCTGGAAAAGTACATCATAATAACAATAACAATTATAACTACATATGGTGCTGTACTGTTCCTTTGAGTTGACGAGCTGCTAAAGATGTTTTCACGAGCATGACAAAGTAATATGTGCGTTCGTTATTAGGAACCATTGTATTTAACCTGGATTTTTAATATAATAGGCTATAATATGGAAGTGTGTTCATAAGTACAAGTTGTCCGTAGGTCAGGGACTGTCTATACCTCATTATAAATGGTAGATATATGTTAGAGAATAAATGAAATACATTTTAAAAGGTGAGTTGTAGGGACAGAATCTGTTGAGGGTTCACCTAGCTACAAAAGGGGAACCCAAAACACAATCTAAGCCACTGTCAGAGATGATTATGAGGAAGACCGGATGTCTGCCATTAGACACCCCTGAAGCTCCTCTCTTAAGTTCACTGTCTCCAGTGAAATCCCGTGGTTCCTTATACTTGCCAGATTCCTCGCTCATTGTTCCCTGCCTGATTTTCAGTCTCCAGCCTGATTTATCTCCTGCTTAACTTGCTTGGCTCTGACTTTAAGACTTACAGGTTCCTCCTCTTCCACATAACAAGACCCTGGACTGGCTGATTTCTGTTTTTACCCCATCCTATGCCTCACTGTTTCCTGGCTATGGAATTCAGCTCCGCTGTCCAGGTGACTTGTGGATAACAACCTGGTCTTAGGTTGGTGTTGAAGGCCTAACCAAAAGTAAAACGTCACTACTGCAGGCAGAGCATGTGGGGAGCAAATGGCAGCTGCAAACCCCTTACAGAATCTGTCTGGGCAGTGACGTAACTAGGTTACGACAGCTCCAGCCACCATATTAACCCCCGAAAATGGAATATACGTTTCATCACATTTGATGCCAAAAAACAGATCAGCTGTACTGCACTGAAAATACAAAGTACAGTATTATGTGGCCATCTGTTATTTTTCATATCTGCGTATGGAACTGCGGCCATGCGCCAATGAGCTGAATACTGCATTGGTGACAGCCAAGTCATTTGATACTTTCTCAATGACTTTATGGTTCAGTTAGATGCCAGACATTACTGCATTTTCAATAGCGCCATTTAGGATCCCCAGGACATTATCCTTCGCTCGCTGCATGTTCTTGTCTGCGCTGTGAAAAATGTGTGTGTATCCATAACGCTATGCCGCATAACCCTGTGGGTGGCACGGTGCCTAGTGCTGTTGCTTCTTCATTTCTGGGACCAGGGTTCAAATCTCCGCCATGGCTCCATGTGTGTGGAGTTTGCATGTTCTCCCTGTGCCACCGTGGGGGTTTCTCCCCCCAGTCCAAAAGCATGCTGAGGTTAATTGGAGTTACCAAATTGGCTGTAGGTGTGAGTGAGTGAGTGTGCCCTGCAGTGGATCAGTGCTCTATCCTGGGCTGTTCCCTGCCTTGTGCTCATAGGGCCCAGACCCCCTGTCACCCTGATTAAGATAAGTGGTGAAAAAGGATGGATGGAGTCCTGTGTAGGTGCTACAGTTATAAACCAGGCTGTGTGATTAAATCTGTCAGGTAATCAAAGCAATTATGGACACTTATTATCCATCAGCAGATACTGCAATCGATACTGCGGGTACGAGACTGACCCTGACACCAGTGAGGCCAGGGTCCCCAGGCTGTCCTTCCTTTCCTGGCAGCCCGATGACGCCCTTCTCTCCTTTGTCACCCTCAGGACCCATGTCACCTTTCTCACCCTGATGACACAACCGTGTTCATGAGATCACATAATGAAATCCAGGCAGTAATCAGGCTAAACATGAAGCGCCAAACAAGATTAAGGGAGACCAGTGACATTGGTTCCAATTTTTCTATTTCATTTTTCAAAAATTATAGAAAGATTACAGAGCCCCTAAAGGGACATAGGTGATTTATATATATTTTTTACCGTATCTGGTGCTCACCAGATACTAACTGGTGCTCATCAGATACTAAAGTATTTGGTGGGCACCAAATACTGTAAATTATTTTTTTAAATCACCTATGTCCCTTTAGGGGCTCCGTAAAAAATGATACAATGGAAAAAAAAATCTTTTTAAAGTAAAGTTGTACTAGTTTGCTAAACATCAGTGGTGTTTGGGGAATCTAAGCTATGCAGGAAGATTACTTAGTAACTTACCCCATTTAGGGAGCGTCTCTGGTTAGTAACGTCCCCCATTTAGGGAGCGTCTCTGGTCTCCCTTACTGAAAACTGGAACCACTTTTACCGTTATTTTACTATTTAAAAACAATTTCTAATAAAATACAATTCAATTCAGCATTAAATAAAGTCATGTATTAAATATAATGGCATTTTATGTGTAACCACTGATTTATCATATCTAAAGATAAAGACAGCAATATACTCTACCAGTATTGATAAATAATGCAGGAATCTCCATTTGAAAATGTAGTGAATGGAAAAAGAGTTTTTAGACTACTTTTCATATATTGCTGCTGGTTTCCGATAAATTTCCTACATAGTAAATATGAAATATAAGCTGCCTTTCAATCTATGGATGTAATAGCTACAGAGCAATGGAGAACTTGTATAAACTGATATGGCACTTTGCTTATTCATTGTCAACAAAAACATCAACATTACATTTGATTTATTTTGCAGATGTTTTGATGCAAAGTGACATACATTTGAGAAACAGGGTCAGCAGATCCCTGCAGATACTGGGGTTAAGATTTTTGCTCCAATGGTGACGTCACTCTATCGGCAGTGGGATTTGGACCAGTGACCTCCCGGTCACAGACACAGGGTCCAAATCCCCTGAGCAATACACCACATCATGGGGTCTAATACATGACTTTATTTAATGCTGACTTAAAATAAAGGAACTGGAACTTCTTAATTATCTAATGCATTAATATAATTTGAATATCTATTTACATAAAAAAGTTAATATAATTTCGTTTATATATTATATAAAAAAAGATTAGATAGATTGACAGACAGACAGACAGACAGACAGACTGATTCCAGGGGGACATTTCTTACACTACGATACGATCTTGCCAACTAATAACCTATAAAGTTATATTAATATTTAAGGAAAACACAGTAAAATCCTTTTCTTTACAACAAGTTTGGAATATATATCAAAAGAATGAGATCTATGAGCCAGGGAATCGGGCACAAAGATAAAGGTCAATGAACCATGGCACTGGAAATGTAAACATGCAAAAGGCCCTATTAGGGGGTAAAGGCGCAGTGCTGTGCTGCACGTGACGCAGTGTATGGTGCTACATCATGGGAGCCCAGGCAAGGCCTCCAGCTGACACCTTGGACTGATGCTCAGGTTCGGTATGATATCTGCCATTACAAGTCACTCTAATTGAAGGCACTGTAATGGAAGCAGCACTGTACCCTGGGCAGTGGGGGATTGGGGTAAAGTGGGGAATAAGCACTACTAAGTAGAGGCGGAGATTTCAGGTCCAGTATGTAAAAATCCAACCAACCAGTTTAGTACTAAGTGACTGTAACTCTTTATGCTCAACTGGTTGGTTGAAACAAAATCCTGGTTCTGATTTTTCTCCACCAGGATATAAAAGGGCTAAAGAGCAGCTTTAGAAGAGGGACTGGATTCTCACCATTAAAAGGGTCATCAACTGGCAACTGCAAACCACTACATCAGAAGTAAAGCATCATCACAGAAGGGAAAGTCGCAGAGAGTAATCAACACTGGGGTAAAATCACTGCTCCTTTGCTCGCACCTTAGTTCCGTCCGGCCCAGCAGCACCGGCTTCTCCTTCAAGGCCTGGTTCCCCCTGTTAGAAGAGAGTTTTGTTTTCTTACACCGTTCTGTGCACGACCACTACCAGACCAGAAGCCAAAGCAAGCTCGAAACACTAATGCAAACTCTAGTTTAATCATTACATCAACATTAAAAACAGCATGAGTGAGAAACACCTACCCTCTGGCCAATCAAGCCCTGCTCTCCGATGTTTCCCGGAGACCCCAGAGTGCCCTGATGCGCACAAGACACATACAACAGAAATGAAGAAGCTTTAATATGTCTCAGCGTACACACTTTAAGAGTACTGTCCATGCTCAGGAGTGATAAACGCTGATTCAGCCATTTATTGCCCACAGTAGGGAGAGAGTCCTTTATCAGCCAGCAGTTAATAGTTTGTTCTCTGTATCAGTGTAGAAGGACAATTCCTGTCTTTTATTGGAGCCAGGATCTACACTGTGGGCAGTGGTGGGCTAATGGTTAGCGAAGCACACTTGTAATTGAAAAATTGCTGGTTTGAATCCCCAACCAGCAAGGTGCCACTGAGGTACCCTGAGCAAGGTACCACCCCCAAGCACTGCTCCCTGGGTGCTGAATTAGCTGCCCCCTGCTATGTCACATGTTAGTTAAATGCAGAGGACACATTTCGCTGTGGTGTGTCAACCACTGATCACCTAATTCTAAATAAAATAAAATAAATTCTGTAGGTTAATAACCAAAAATCACTCTACTGTCAGAGTCTCTATTGAAACTCAGTATGTTTTGTGCCATAAGGCTTAAGTACACAAGAGGGTAAAGTTTCTGAACAGTATAATTACTAGTACCTGGATGTGATGGGTATAGTTATACTGCTAGAAGATTCTAACTTGGTGTAACTGGCCAGTATAACTCAAAAAGCCAGCCTTCATTTAAATGGCACCTCAGTCAAGTAAATAATCCAAGTAAAGATTGAAAAGAACAAGGAAACAAAAGTAGGGTGAAATTCCAATATGCATCAGCCATTGACTTTCCCACTGTGAAAATCATAGAGGCAGAATTGCAGGATTAGCAGAGCGCGTAACTTCTGAGGATGTGAACACAGTGCCCCTTGTCAGAGACAGGTGTGTTACCTTCTCGCCTGGTTCCCCTGCCAGGCCCAGCTCGCCCACTTTGCCTGGGGGACCCTGTAAGGAAGGATAACACAGTCATCAGAGAACTGAAGACGTCTCGCCTTTCATGAGAGTCCATGTTTGCATTCTCCCTCATCAGCATAAGCGGGACTCAGAAGTGAGATCAAACATGAGTATTAGCTCAAGCTGTCCAGAATGGCATGAGATCTTAGAGATCAAGCAGCACCAGCTTAGAGGAGAGGCGTGTTCCTGTTGGCATGATTCTATCCAGCTGACTGTCTCTGCCTCTTCTTATACGTTAATTACACACATTATTTTGATCAGGGACCCGTTAATGTCCACCTGGCATGGGATCAAGTGGCTGCAGAGGGACCCCGTTACTCCTGGACAGAAGTAACCTTTGTGAGAGCTGCAGTGGTCTTTGGGGGGGGGGCTCTGCCAGGGCCGGCAAGGAGGGAATCACCACACGTCGCTTGTGTACACAGCGTTAGGTCATGTATGAGGTCGCAACATTGTGCAGTTTTATACTGGGAGCTGTTGCTATGGAAAGGTGACCATATTCCTAGTCCATGCAGCATTGCTCACCTTGGGGCCGATCTCTCCCAGGGGTCCAACAGTCCCCGGTGGCCCTGGGGGTCCCTTTAACAAAGAACAAGGGGAAAAGGAACAGATAAGATGCAAATCATGTTTAGCCTTTCCAAGAAGCTGGTTTCACAAGAAGCAGTGTGAAACAAGTGTGTATGCTAGCAGTGATCTGGGGATCAGACTGTGGCACAGATGACTCTGCCCCCCAGCCACGATGCAATGCCCAGAAGCTCTCCCAGTGACATCACTTCCTGTTTTCCTTCTCTTTTCCATGACCCGCCATACGGTTGTAAACAAACAGAGCACAGACATGATCTTGAAGCATATGTGCGGTGACCAACTTTTGTAACATCTTTGTGGTCACTAATTAATTTCACATGATATAGTTATTAGCCGTTATCTTCCTGGTTCCCTCTTCAAAAAAAAAACTATACCTTGGCAAGGATACAAGCACAAGGCAATCATACATATGACCAAGAAAACTCTCGGTTGCATTTCCTTAACGAGAATATTCCCCACCACCTCACACTTATAAAATATTGTAACATATTCAGAGGCTCTCCTGGAAACATCAAGCACAAGGTTTTCCTGTGTCAGGTGGCAGCAAATATATTATGATATATGATATAATATGATTTATATTATGTTTCTATTCAATGACTAACAACATAGCTCTCTTTAAAGATTCTGCTGCCATCTGACAGGAAAACTGTTCAAAAGTAAAGGAAAAAAAGGATGCAATCAAATGCAAATTTGTCTTTCCTGTCAGCCTTTTGAAGGATTTAGAGGAGGAAGTATACACATCTCTTAAAGCTATAGCAGAGCAGATCAGTGATGTACTGAATCCTCCAGAAAAAAAGGGAAACTTGCCGGTTTGCCTGCTATTCCTTTCATCCCTGGGGGTCCGGATGGCCCATGAATGCCCTGAAATGACACAAAAGTACATGTCAGTCAACATATACCCAGGTGCCCAAGTCAGTCTACATATACCCAGGTGCCCAAGTCAGTCAACATATACCCAGGTGCCCAAGTCAGTCAACATATACCCAGGTGCCCAAGTCAGTTTACATATACCCAGGTGCCCAAGTCAGTCAACATATACCCAGGTGCCCAAGTCAGTCAACATATACCCAGGTGCCCAAGTCAGTCAACATATACCCAGGTGCTCAAGTCAGTCAACATATACCCAGGTGCCCAAGTCAGTCAACATATACCCAGATGCCCAAGTCAGTCTGCATATACCCAGGTGCCCAAGTCAGTCTACATATACCCAGGTGCCCAAGTCAGTCTGCATATACCCAGGTGCCCAAGTCAGTCTACATATACCCAGGTGCCCAAGCCAGTCTGCATATACCCAGGTGCCATTTCTTTAACATGGTGAGTGACTCCATTAGCAGTCCGAAAATAAACACAGAAAGAAAACACTCACTGGAAATCCTTGCGGCCCAGTTTCACCTGGTTCCCCAATCTTCCCCTGGAATGTAGAACAAAGAAAGGAACTGTTATGGCAGCAAGCCAAAAAATACACCAGGCGTAATCAAAGCATATAATTATACAGCTCATTTTATTCAATAATACACCTTAAGGGATGTTTGTTACAACAACTGATGTGAAATAGATTGAGGCTGCCATTTAAACACCACCGGCGACTTAAAACAATGACCCAATGAATTGTAAACGCGATGAATTAAGTACCATTAAATAATGAAGGACCACGTAAGTAACGATAATAAAAATCTATACCATAACAAACAAGGGGCATACCTGCTGTCCCGGAAAGCCAATTTTTCCTGGTGGACCGTCAGGACCCTATTCAGAACAGCAAACACTTAAGTACAGTATGATACATTATACCAGCTGTATTAGGTGACATTTTTCCTATCCTGTTTGTATAACATGCGCCTGGTTATGTCAACAGATGCAATGGTTGTAGGATTTGTTGTTGAATAAAATTTAACTAAGGGTTATAACAAGCATGTCTGTATGCAGGCCTGCATTTTCCTAACATACCCCCCACTTTGCATAAAGCATGTCTGTACGCAGGCCTGCATTTTCCTAACATACCCCCCACTTTGCATAAAGCATGTCTGTATGCAGGCCTGCATTTTCCTAACATACCCCCTCTTTGCATGAACCATGTCTGTACGCAGGCCTGCACTTTCCTAACATACCCCCCACTTTGCATGAAGCATGTCTGTACAGAGGAATACATTTTCCTAACATACCCCCCACTTTGCATGAAGCATGTCTGTATGCAGGCCTGCATTTTCCTAACATACCCCCCACTTTGCATGAAGCATGTCTGTATGCAGGCCTGCATTTTCCTAACATACCCCCCACTCTGCATGCTCACAGCACTGGCCAGCACAGTCAGGTCCCCCAAATACCGAGGCGGTTACTACATGTTTATCGAGCATGACCCACGGTGACATTTACCTTTGCGCCCGCCGACCCCTGCTCGCCTGGCAGACCGTCAAGCCCTCTGGCACCCTAGAAGAGACAGCAGGGTGGGTGTGAACAGCAGGGGGCACTCTTGTGCAGCCAGACAGAGTTGCAGAGTCTGGGTTCCGGGTCATTTCTGTCCCACAACAATGCAATGCCAGAGTCCAGTATCTCTCTCACTGTCGCTTACACAAGCTTCAGAAGAATGGCTGCACATTTTTTACGTTTGACAGGTGAGTGATCCAGAGGGGTTAATAGTATCAGTAGTGATCAGCATGTGGTAACAATCTCCAGTAATGGACAAGACCCAGTCTGACTGGTGCTGAGATCCATCCACCATTTACTGTCCCTCTTGGCAGAGGGCAGCTAGGCAGTGATGATGTTTGGGGTATTTCTGCATGACTGTACATCATAAACCACAGACAGACATACTGTACACTAAACTACAGCTGGGATGGAGTGATTAAGCATGACAGACAGATAACATGAAGCTTCTTATTGGGAAAAACAAACAGTTCCTCACTGACTGCTGGGAGGAAGGCTCTTTCTTATTTTGAAGTTCCAACCAACAGATAGATTCCCTGGTAGAACTTAATGGTAGAAAGCCAATGAAAATGGTGCAGCTTTTCTTACGAAAAAATGAAACAAAGGAGCAGGTTGAAAAGGAAAATCAGCAGCTGAATTGTAGCTTTGTTTACCAAGACACAACGCCAAGAATGACACCTTAATAGTGGGTTGTTTCACACAGTGGTGGAGAAACAATTAGAAAAGAATGTGATGGGGGGGGGGGGGGGGCTGGGGGAAATACGATTCCTATCAAATTATAACATGTGCAGACCTTATGAATACATAACAGATCACAGTGGCGTACCCCACCCTCTCTAAAAGCTAAAAACAACCACCAAACGCAGCAAGCACACAGAAAGTGCTTATGAAGTAGATTTCACAGAAATATTGCTAATGAGTCATGATTCTAGCCTCTTCTCTGTTAAAATGAATCATTGCCTGATCCTCATAGATTCACACTCAGCAGTCTCACTGTACCACTATGCATGACTGTGTAGGTCACAGCTGTTTTCAGGATTATTATTGCTACATTTATTATTGTGGACTAATTAAAATATGCTATATACTAAATATACTACCACTGATTGTGTAATTTATGTTATCATATTGTTAATAACTTTGGAAATTTAACTTCAACCACAAGGACAAACGGTGTATTTATTATAAAGAGCTAATGACCATCTCCAATGAGCCTGAAATGTTTCCAACGAGGGCACTGTAATGGCGCTGCTGCTTTGCTCAAACCCCTAAGAGAACATAACTGGCCTCCGGTCCAGCGGGAGGTCATATAAGGGGCTAATGCTGACAAATGGCCATGGCTCTGACCCTCTCGGGGGCTCAGCAGACAGCCCCCCCTGACAATGCGGACTGAGAACCTGACCATTGTCTAAAACCTCCCAACAGCCTTCCACATATCCCAGTAAGCTCCCGAGGATCATATCCCAGTCTTCCCACAGATAAACCAGTGATATCCTCCCGAATTTTACAAGGGAGATGTGACTTGAACGTTGGGCGACAAAAAGTAACGCTGTGTCTGTTATTACATTGTGTGTGCAGGGCAAGTTCTATTGTTGAAACAATCGTATATTACTATTAAAATATCATGAATGCTAGAGCAGCAAAATATCAGAGTATTTCCACTGTCAGGGCCGAACAAGAAAATAACTGCATGTAAGCTAATTGTTTATTCTTTTTGACAAACAGCCTGTAGTGCAAAGTCTTCCCAAGAACTCTGTCAGTGTGTTCCACCAGCCTTCTGTGTGTGCGTTTCTGTTGCTTTTTGCTGAGCAATTCCTTGACACCTTTCTTGGGGATCCTGTGTCACTCACCCCCCTCGCACACAACCCCACACATGAGCATTGACAGTTTAAGGACGATTTCCCAAACCACCAAAAATCACACAGACAGGTATAAACCAAAGGGCACTGGATATGATGGAAGCAAATGTGGAAGTAATTGGCTTTAAGTTTGTGGTAAGTCGTAAGCACGTAAGTTCCTTAGTTACTGAGCGTTGTTTGGACGTGCTGTGGTGGTCACTATCGTGGTTTATTGCAGCGGCGGTTTGCCCCCCTTCCCAGTCTTTCTGGGACGATTTCGTGTTCGGTACATGTTTCCATGATGAAACTCCACGAAAATCTCCCCATTACACTTACATAAAGACTTCAGGCCATGCAGCGCAACGGTGTTTCAAGAGCCAAACAAGTCCCATCTGAGCACAGCGTTGATCGGATCCGGTGCTAACCGATGGAAGTCGAGCCTTGAGTGCATCCGCTACACCTCTGTGGATGGGAGGCGCGGGCCTCAGCGGAATGGAGCCGGCTTCGGGAACAAGAGGAGCGGGGAGATGAAGAAGGCCGCAGCCGGAACGGAACGATGCTCGTGGGAAATGAGCGGGAATTATGCCCGTTGTTTTTGGACGGAGAGGAGACGAGCGCGCTAACAGCACACACTGCACCAGCCCCCGCTTTGCCTCATGGGGGGAAACCGCAGCGCCGGCTACCCATCTGACCAGAGACGGAGTTTACGGCCTTTCAAAGACATTTCCCCTAAACTCAGACGGCCTCTTTGCGTCTGTCTGCATGTGTGCGGCTGGAATGCTGCACTTAAGGCGGCCAGTCAGATTTATCGTGCGAGGAAATGCCTTCAATTATAATTAATTGGAAATACAGTGATTTTACATTTCTGTCCTGTGAAAAGAACATGGTGTCTGATTTCTTCCTTCTTAAGCCTCGTATTACTCCATCCTACCTGGCAGATGGAAAAATATGTGAATCAATCGACCATAAGAAGACAAGAAGCCCTCACAATGTCTTCTGTGTAACCGCTAATATCCGTTGAGCAATTAATCACCAGAGTACTGTCACGCGGCTTTCCCTGTTGACTGATACGGTAAACCGCTGTGCCGTAAACTCGCCGCGCCAGACTGCAATGGGCTTGCGGGGTCCACAGATCGGCAGGACGGCCTGAGTCCCAGCTCCCCGCAGCGTCATTTGAAATTCCACACATTCAGTGACTGTCACTCTCAGGGACACACACCAGAAATCCACCGCATTGAAATGAAGCAAACAAAGGAAAACTGTCCCAGGGCCAAGGGGAGAGTGGCTCAGAACATCTCCAGCTCCGCACCGCATGCTGGACGAGCCAGAAAGCCGCCCTCTCAGTTCTCTCTGCTTCTGCAGTAGTCAGGCTGTGGAGATCGGCCAGGCCCTTGACAAAAGGCCTGTCTTGTTCCATATAAACATCACGGCTTCACTTCTCAGCACTACCAAAATCAGAAATAAAAATATAGTACCGCCAATTGCCCGTTTAACACGAAACAGAAAAGCAACATTTGCCCTCGAATGTCATCAGGGGCTCTATAAAAGCACACTGCCCGTTCAAGAAGAGCGCGGCCATCTTAAACCTTATGCGTATCATTAACGTTTTCATTAATGCACTTCTGACAGGAAGAAAAACCCTGTTTAATGTGCCTGAATCTCTTCCAGAATTATAATGTGGCTTGACGTTCCTCGGTGGAAAAAGGTTCCATTCTTCATAAAAGGTGCTGGTAACATGCTCTATAAGTTTTTGTTTCCAGTTAACACACAATGACTTCATTCACATAACGGGCAGCCCAATAATGGCTGGCTTTGCCCAATGCTGTTCAATATTTTCCTTCAGCAGAGACATGCTAAAATGAAATGGTGATCTATTCTACAAGAAACTCTATTAAAACACCTAATTGTATATTAACAACGTATGTTAAATTGGTAACGCTGCCGTTATGAAAATGTCCTTTGCGCAGATGAAGTGTCACTAATACCTGCTCTGCTGCTGTGTTCTTTAGCAGCAATCCCTGTGCTGCACCAGTGCGGAGTCTCCATCCCAGTGACGTATTGGGATGGCATGCGCTGCAGGACCCGGCTAGATTTGCTCCCTTAATGTCTCCCATTCTTTAACACCTGGCGACTTATGCCTCTAGTGGCGGCCTCTAGTGGCGGGGCGAAACCACAAAGAGGCAGAGTCACACCGGCTTACATCAGTGCCTCCCGACTCGCTTTCTGTCCCTCTTTCAGCCTCACTGAGACCTGGGTGCTGCTGATAGGCAGCTTACTGACAATTCTGTTCACTGGGGGTCCACGAGATGCAACAAAACAACAGACTGCTTGAGTTGATCTTACC
This sequence comes from Paramormyrops kingsleyae, assembly GCF_048594095.1. Classification (NCBI taxonomy): domain Eukaryota; kingdom Metazoa; phylum Chordata; class Actinopteri; order Osteoglossiformes; family Mormyridae; genus Paramormyrops; species Paramormyrops kingsleyae. The sequence continues at coordinate 23,325,114 of NC_132803.1, forward strand.
CGTCTGCCTTTGGGTCCCCTAGTGCCAACTGGCCCCCGCGACCCAAGAGACCCCTGCAAAAACAAAGGAAAAATAAACATGTTATGAGGCCTGAGTCTCAGCAGAAGGAAGACTCTGGCCTTTTTCTGACCAAGAGGTTCATCTCCGGGAGAGCAGGCTTGCGATGAAGTTTTTGCTCATCATAATTAAGATCGTGGAGACGAAGGGCCACTGGTTACGGTGCAGTGTTTACGCCGCCGTCGGCGGCTCGGCTACAGCCTCAGCTGGAGCTCACTCAAGCCGCACGAAGAGGCATTTCCTGTCACAACTGCAATGTCAGCTTACCGCGCGGTTAAAGCAAGAATGGAGAGACAGGCACGGAGCGCGCAGAGGGCGGCGGGGGGCGAATTAGTCGGAGGTGCTGAAGCTCAAACTGGCAAGATATAACCGGCTACTGCTGGTGACTGCCGGATTCCATCAACCCACGAAGTTGCCGATAATAAGCAGACAAAAAAGGAACTTCTGTCTTAAGTGGAGATTCCACTTCAGTTCTTGGCTTCTAATGGAAAGAGAAGAACCCCCCCCCCCCCGCCATTTTAAACTGCTGCCAGTTATCTATGGTGTGAACTCTGGCTGCGGTTCCATACACAGAGGAAGATTTGAGTCTGGGAATATTATCTGACGATAATGTTCAGGAGTGCAATGAATGGATCTGAATTTACACTCAATGGTGCCATTTGAGTGTGAGGACATTAAACCCCACTGGACAAACATGGCTATGTGGTTGTAATTTTGCTTCTTTTATTTTAACAAGACCATGGAAAAACTTTTCATAAGGAATCCTATTAGACACATTCAGGGGAATCTAAAGTAGGGTCACACCAGCGTTGGCTCAATTCAAATCAAAATAAGCCACAAAAACAAACTAAAAAATCTTTATTCGAGACATTATACAAAACCATTATAAACACATTATTAAGAGATCAGCTTACTGGTTTTCCTGGGGGCCCTGAGGGGCCACTTTCACCTGGGGGTCCTGGGTGTCCCTAAGACAGAGCAGGAGACGCATCAACAGCAGAAAACGAGATCGCCCACGGTTCCATTTCCCTTTTTTTTGCCAGTAAAAGCAATAAGAACCCCCCCCCCCAAAGCATTCAGCAATAAAAGAAAACAAATTGCCGTGGTAACCCCAACTACGACTGGTCACGTAAATTCAGTGAACTGTAACACGGATGCCCAGTTCTGGTGTGTGGTTTGAACATCTGCTGAATTATTCTGCACGCTGGAAAGTCACCAAAGCCATATAAGCCAAAGACATAAATGTTATCTGTGTTATACAAGGGAGATAATCGCTTATAATCTCATTTGCACTTTCAGTACATGTTTGTGATTAATCCCATTTTGTCAGAATGCCACCCATTTCTAAACTGACAGTGAAAGAACAGCTTTTAACGGAAGACACCCAATGTGTTCACGGACACGAAGGATATGGATATGATTTAAAAACGCTAAATAAAATGCTGTATTACCATCTTCCAACTATTCCAGTTAATGACATTAATAGACCTACAAGTATCTAAAATTCCAAAAGTTTAGGATGTAGCAATATAGTACAGTACAATGAAACTGAAGAAAGATTAGATTAGTCAGATTCCAGTAAGATTATTTAACACAGCGGTGGCCAATCTTACCCGCAAAGGGCCGGTGTGTGTGCAGGTTTTTGGGATAACCTGTAGGTCAGCTGTCCAAACCCAGGTGTGAGGACTCCTCAGCCAATCAGTCCTCTGATTAGTGACCTAATTAGGGAGCTGCAGCGAAAACCCGCATACACACCGGCCCTTTCTGGGTGAGATTGGCCACCCCTGATTTAACAGAATTGAATCCATTTAAAATATAAATAAACAAACTGAAATGTGGTTTTCATGATATATCTCATGAGTGCTTCAGTGATTTCTGAGTCCAAAGCTGCTGCCCGGGTGTTGAAAGCAATCATCTAGAATTGCTATATACTGTACAACACTATCATAAAAACCTTAAAACTGCGAGGTACACTGGCTCAGCCAGGATCACTGCTGCAGGCAGGGCTGCAAATCTCACCTCTGCTCAAAGTGTGAGTAGAGATTGCATGCTCCCCCTCTGTCACGTGAGTTTGCCGGCACTGTATGATAGCGTGTGTGCACATATGTGCCCTGTGATGAAATGGCATTTATCCAGCCTCGCGTTCTGTGATGCCTGGGATCGGATCCAGGCCCCTGTCACTCTGATCGGGATAAGCAGCTGGAAGATGCCTGGGCTTAAAATTACAATTGCAGTACCATTTCCATCATAGTATCTGAAATAGTCAGGTCTACTTAAAAGTTCAATACCTTAATAAATATACTAGGCCTTCTTAAACAATGGTCTGTAACTGATTGAAGCACAAACCAGTCAATGAAGGTTTATTGTAATGTAAGGTTACACTTTACATGAACTGCACCACTATAATCCAGATTCAGATTCAGATCCTTTACTGTCATTGTACACAGTACAATGAAATGCCTTTATAATGCTTTCATAGAATATTCATAAGCGACATGTAAGGAATCCTTAACATCCTAACACACCTTTGCAGCTTTAATATATAGTACAATAATAACAAGCACTATATGATAATAGGAATTGTCATAATCCTGTAATAATATAATGTTTATTATTATTGTACTGTATGTTAAAGCTGTTAAGGCATGTTAAGATTTTATACTTACATGCTGATTATCAATGTTGTATGAATGCTCTGTGAATGCATTGTGAAGGTGCATCGAATGATATCTAAATGCATAATGAGTGCATTATGAAAGTGCAGTGAATGTAAAGTGCTACAGAATGTAATCCATCCATCCATCCATTTTCTGTACCCATGCACAGTTGGGGGGTCTGGAGCCCATCCCAGAGGCTACGGGCACAAGGCAGGGAATAACCCAGAATGGGGCACCAACCCTTACAGTGCACACACCATTCACACACATGATACTCAAACAATAAACTGTAATGACCTTTACTCAAGTGTAGTTCTGGAATGCATGACCGAAAGAACTGATATTATGAATCTTTTTTCCACATACAAAATTTGTGCCTAGATTCCCGGGTGCACAGAATACTCGTATTATACTTCTGCCGGATGCATTTCTGAAGTTGTGGATTCTCTCTGCATGTTACCCAGATGTAATCATCAACAGGTTGCTATGTGAATGCCTTCTTGCTGGTTATGAGAAGTTTTAATAGACTTCAGTCAACAAGTTTCAGTTAGAAAAGAGGTCATGTTTGATAATGAAGACCAGAATCATATTTAAAGTAAATGCTCAGCATCATTACATGTGTGATCTTACATAAATCACTTTGTGTTTGTGAAATATGTTTCACATTATTACTAAAAGTCAATTAAACACATATTTTTGCTTGTCCACAACAGTATCTTCAATCCATTAGCCACACTTTCAGAAAACAGGCTTTGCCTCTGCAGTGCCTCTCCAGCAAGCAATATGAAGTTGCATTATTCCTATTCTCATTATCATTTCATGGTTATTATACTGAATTCTGAGTTCTGAAGCAGAACAAGTGCTGCAGTGAATTTAAATGAAATTCAGAGCAGGAGGACAGTGGAGTATCTAGCCCCGTGAGAGGCAGCTTCTTGTTTAATTCTCAAAGAAAGAAATATCATTCAAGCCATTTTAAAAGACATTTTTAAGATGAACAAGATCACTGGATGGAGATCTGCTTTATGTTAGAACTTCTAATAGGTTTCAGTGCAGAGATCTTCCACTAAGGTGCCGTGTCATTGGGGCACCCATGCTCCGTAACGGTACAGGAAAGGGGGCGCAAACCTGGCAACACTGAGCTGAATCAGTGGGCAATGAGCAGAAGCTGCTGATCTTTCATCACGGCAGCACTCAAGGCTGTAATGAGGCCCAGATCGTTCGATTTGTAGAGGGAGGGTTTTAAACTGGACAGAGAATTCCACCAGAATGGTGCCGCATGGAAAGACACTTCCCAGGGTCTGCCCTGAGACTCCCAGTGGCCACTCTGCCCGTAAGTCTGTATCAGCGGATCAAAGCTTGGATCAAAGTATTTCATGCATAAGGTTTATCATTTTAACTGTAGTTGGTAAACTCTGCCCACGTCCCTGAACCCCTGACCTGAGCCTGCCCCCAAGACGCCGTCCCGTGTGAACCAAAGGTAAACAGGAAGTGCCCCCACTTCCCTTCAGCTCAGCCGAGCTCTGTGACCCCCCCCCCAGCACAGCTGGGCCCCGTCTCCTTACCATTGCTCCCTTTTCGCCTGGGGGCCCTGGGAGGCCCATCTCCCCCCGGTCACCCTGAAAACACACAGACCCCTCAGTCAGTGCATTTGGCACGGCGACTAGCAAAAGCGCCGTTGTTCACACAAGCTGGGCAGTGCAGACCCCCCCAGAACCACAGGGGCGTGGCGGTCCGGCCACCGTGAGAGAGCTATTCGTCTCCTCCTAGTTTAGCGAAACGATGCAGACGACTAAAAGCCGTCCCCTGCAGGGTTCTTACGAGGTGGTTCTACAGCCTCTCATACCTTCTCTCCTGCAATCCCAGGTTCTCCTACAGGACCAATGAATCCGGGGAGGCCCTGGAGAAACACAGAGCCGCGGTGTCGCTCACAGCTCACAGTAAGCACTGCCTGACTGGTGCACGAAGCGTCTCCCACTGGCGGGGGGGTCTTACCCTTTCTCCAACGGTCCCAGCCTTCCCGGTTATTCCTGGCTCTCCCTAAATGACAAAGCGTGATTAACAATGCTTCCCCGCTTCCCTGACACACGGCAACCAGAATGTTCACAGAATGGAGTCAAATTAGCCTCTGCTTTAATTCCAAAGACAATAGGCCACTACTGGGTAGTGAGCATTTTGTATGACTGTGAAAACTCACAACTAATTAACATCCTTTAGCCGTTTATCATTAGTGTTAAATGACAGATGGGATACTGGACCTGCGAGATGAATGATGTCTCCAGAAAATGAGGCTCACCTTTACGCCATCAGGGCCAAGACTGCCAGGGAAACCTTTCCTTCCAGGTCTACCCTGAACGAAAAAGCACAAAAAGCCGTCAATAGCGAATAACAAGTATAAATCTGCCTTTGCCCAGACCTGTGGATAGTATGTTCACGCTGAGCCGCCGCTGATAATGAACTCTAGGGAATATGAATCGATGGCAACTTAAATGAGTTAAGCCAAGCAGCACATGGAAATATTTCCACGCGTGCCACTTCCACGGGATTGTATTTATTGGCCCACTGCAGCATTTACGTTGGCGGCTGCTTTTATAAATTCATCCTCTCGAAAAATGCTTAATAGCCCTAGAGACTTTTTGAAAACTGTTTGTACACTTAATTACTACAGAGCTTTACAGTGATGACTACTCTTCTTTGGAAAGGCATCTGTCTTCGTTGTTCACAATGAGCAATTGTTGCTCGTTCCTGGAACAAAGTGACTTCATCTTTTTGTATTGAACAAGTTCAGGGGTGCGCGGTGGATCAGATCGCAGTGAAACGGGCCCAGGCGATGCTCTATTTTTAGATTCTGGTGGATATTGAGCCCGGTCCAGATGAACAGTCCACTACAGAAAACAGATGTTTATCCAGTGATAGAACGGATTTCCCGGCTACTGAGATAATCGGCACTTTAGCGGGCGTGTAATTGGTGCAGAAACCTACTGACTTTCCCACAATCAGGAAGGACGGTTTCTTTAAAGAGACAGGGGGGGGGGGATTCTCAGGAATTTGATGACCCCCTAAAACAATGCAACCATGCATGTCAGGACCACAGTGTCCGCTCTTTGAAATCTAAGCCTTAGTTTCCAACATTACATTTTCCAGAACGGACCATTCATCCAGCCATTTCCAGTGACCGTATCCAGTGCGAGGTCGCTGTGACCCTGAACCTTTACCCAGAAAGCATAACACATAAGGTAGGAGCCATCAGCCGTACACAGGAGCAATCAAGCCACCCAGCATTAATAGAGCAAACTCTGCGTGGGTCCAACGCATCGGCTGCAAGCTTTGCTGCTCAGCCTTGCAATAACGTTGCTGAGCACCAATAATGAAGGAACTACCCACTAATACTGGGCGGATGAAGCTGGGGAGCCCCCTCACTGGTCTATGAAGAGGCAGAACCAGGAGATGAGCAGCATGAATCAGACATTATTAATCAATCCAAATACCTGACTGCTTGTACACAGGTATAAAAGATTCAGATTTTGTAATCAATCGATCATGAATATATTCATAGTTGATTCTCCCAACCCCCTCCTCCGATTGTCAAAATCTATCAAGGGGAACTCTCCCCACACCCTGATCAGCAAAAAAAAAAAAACATTGCTTCCCAAATTAATTTCTTTGTAAAAGTGGCTCTCAGTGTAAAAAAGGTCTGAGACCACTGCCATAAGGCATAAGACATCGGAACGAGTTTCGGCTTGAATTTGGGGAAAAAAAAATCCCGTAGCTTTACTTGGCGGTTTTGCTGATAAAATAACTCGTTTGCCATGCAACCGGGGAAGAACGGAGAAACGCTAGCGGAAAACATTATGAGCCGAGTACAGCGTGAACATGACCGCAGTTAATGCTGCATGCCGGACCACAGGGTTTCCCCACATGAGGACTGGACCGGCCCAAACCTCATGCCAATAGCAAGCCTGGCTGACATGGGCAAGTGCAGAATGACAAAAAAAAGATCTGCTGATCAGATGCAGCATTAACATTCACTTTTTTTTAACTCACGGAAACTCACCTCCAGCCCAGGAGCTCCAGGAGGTCCGATTGGCCCTTCGTCTCCCTGGAAACGGTAATGATGTCAGTATCCAGGCTGCAACACGATACGCTGATTCACTCCATAAAAAACGGCCGACGGATGAGTAAACCTGGAAGCTGTCTCACCCCTAATCCAGCTGCCCCTCTCGGACCTGGCAAGCCTCTTGCGCCTGGTTTTCCCTGGTGTACCACAGCACACATTTACTAACCATCCATTGTTCTGCAGGTACCATCAAGGACAGAGGCAGATTTGCCATATACTCAGGGTACAGTAATCAGGATAATAACTCTGCTAAACTGGGCCGGGGAAATCAAAAGCAGCAGTGATTTGGCCCTCAGGTATATAACTGTGCTTAACTGACCTTTGGTCCTTCCGGACCATTCTGTCCCGGTGGTCCGATGTCCCCTGGAAAACCCTGTAAAAACATTGGAGGAATTTCAGCAAGTCATTATCTGCATGGAATTCCAGTGGTTGTGTGGTATACCATATACCACAAAAAAGATAGCAGTGACACTATAGTGACTGCGAGGACAATTCCATATAGAGAGCATGACGATGATGACCACGGAAGGCTAAAACGATGAACACCATCAATCTCCAAAATATGTCTTCATGTAAGATGTTTTAGAGACAAGAAACACATCCCATGCTGCTGAAATGGGAAACGGCTCTTTCCCCTCTAACTGAAGATAAAGCTGAGCAGTAGGGCACTGAGCTGCCATCTGCCCACCATTAGGGGGCGTAATTATCAAGCATTGCAGGCCTGGAGCTGACAGGCCGTTACTGTACTCTGCATTTTAAGGTCACCGAAAGGGGCAAAATGCCAGCAATGGTAGCAATACTACTTAGCTATTTTTGCTTAAACTTGTGAAAAAGGAAAACTCTGCCTATGGCCATGTGCAACAGATCATCAGACTTATCTCTAGATGCATGTGCCATTATTTTATCATTATTATCGCATTGCTTAGCTCATACGTCAGTGCAAATCATGCACATACAGACTGTTATAGCTGTGGATTACTAGATCAATGCAAGAACTTTTACCAAGGAGACCCTGCTGTATGTTAATCATAGAGGTTACAAGCCCATAACTTTACAAGCCCGTACTTTGCTCATGGGTATTATAACAAGGACCCAACTGGGACTTGACCCAGCAACCTTCAGGTTAGAAGCTTAATCCTTCACCATAACATTACTGACTCCTACTACCTATATATCAACATGGTGCATCTGCAGTAGAAGCTGCTCTTGGGTGAAGGTCATGTTTCATAAAGGTTATTCTATATCAATGTGATATTTCACTAAAACACAGATAAGGATTTGGACTGGATGTGGAGGACAACTCAGGCTGAGGATTATATCCTCCTGAGACCACACCCATTCATTTATGTCCGTTGTAGTGGACATGTTGTTTTTGCATTTATCCTTTCACTGATTTAAGGAAACATATTTATTCCTGTTGTACACTAAAGAGGAAATGCTGTGAAATTAAAAATAAAAATAAATTTGAAAAAATCTAAATTGTAAGATGTCTTATTTCCTCCAAAGACAAATAACCTACAATTGAAGGACACTTTTTTCCTTGGGTCTCAGGAGAATATGGTTATACTGTCACCTCGTCATTGATAGATTGTTGTGTGTCACATTCCCTAAGTAAATGATATATAGCTACTGTAGCTGTTAGCGGCAAGCTTCTAAACCCTGGTGTAATACATAAAGGGTGCGCTCATGCTGCATAAGTCTTATTTTCATTTCACTACTGGTCCTATTAAATAGGCAAAGTTTTCCCAGGCTGATATTTTAAATAGGTATTGATTTAGAAGAAAGAGCAAAGCTTACAATCAGCAGTGAGCTTATCAAACAGCACAGTACTTACTTCCGGCCCAGGGGGACCGCCTAAGCCGTCAGGGCCTCTATCACCGAGCTTCCCCTGTGGAAAGAGGAAAACAAAACTCACCACACCAGACTAAATTACTCATCCATCCATCCATCCATCCATCCATCCATCCATCCATCCATCCATCCCCGCTTGTCCTATGCAGGGTCATGAAGGTATGGAGCCTATCCCAGAAACTGCAGATGCATAGCATGAAATAATCCAGGATGGGGTGCCAACCAATCACAGGACACACACACACACAGGCTTGTAGCCCCCCCCAATCTTTGTGGGGACTCTCCATTCATTTCTATGGGGAAAACTCTAATCCCAACATGACGACCTTAACCCCTACCCAGCCCTAACCTTAACCATAAGTAACCAAACAAAATACGAGACTTTGTACTTTTTTGATTGCATTCACAGAGCTTTGTGAGTAACTGAAAAATGGTCCCCATAACGTCAAAATAACAGGTTTTTATTACATCGTGGGGGACATTTGGTCCCCACAATGTAATATAAACCTAATCCACACACACACACACACACACACACACACCATTCACACTAAAACAAAATACTTTAATGACCTTTACTCAGGTGTAGTTCTGAAATGCATGACAATGTAATCATGAAGGTTTTCAAATGAACTTATAAATATTGCTCTTATTTATTAGCTAATTCTAATTTTGAATTTCAGCCACACAGGCGACCACTTCATATGGGGTCAGGATCTGCTTAATTCGAAGCAGCTAGCTCACCTGTGGCCCAGGCTTCCCACGAATACCTGGCATTCCCGCCAGACCCTGTGCACCCTGGGAAATTGAGGCAAAAGAAACGGTCAAAGGTAAGGCCACAAGGTAATGCCACTCATAACAAAGCCGGCCAATCAGAAAAAAGATCTAGCATGCAGCAGCAAGAAACTCCTCCCACAATTTCGCACAAATAAGGTTTGATGTGTACCTTGTCACCTTGAAATCCGACTTCTCCTTTTTCCCCAGGAAGACCAATTTCACCCTGAGAAAAAAAACAGGAGAGAGGAAATAAGATTACAAAAGTTTAGAGAAATCCTTTATCAAATTAAAAACCCTGAAAGAGGACTTAAGAAGCACAACATTCCTTACAGATCTTCCAAACAGTCACATAGAAAGGATACCACCTTTAAAAGGGTATTAACTGAAATTAATTAGAAGTGACTACATTAAAAGTATGGGCAGTATATTCCATTCATATGCAGTGCTCTGAAAAAAAAAATAACGTAAAAATATTGCTCTCAGCTTAATGTTACTCTTGCACTTTGCAGTCATTTTTGGTACTCATGGAACTCTAATGTTAATTCATTGTCTTACACTGTCTGTAAATTCTATTGCATTCTTTAGTTTCGCATACACTGTGACGCGGAGTGTTTCTCCTGTATCTCATGTACTTCATGTTTGGCACCGAACCACATAAAGTTCTGGCATGTTTGTACATACTGGCAACAAAGTGTTCCGGATTTGGAGTTCCCTGAGATTTTGTCTGCTCTGTGATGTACCATGTGCCTCACTTTGGTTAGAACCGTCTGCTAAATAACCGAAAGTAAACGTGTGTTTTACTGTCTTGTTTTGTGTGACTGCAGTGTGCTGCCTGCAGCTGATCTGGGTACCACAGAACATCACTTCTGCTATTAGCTGAGAGTCAGGTAGAGCAGGAGATGAACCTCAGCATCGTTCAGACTGCCCCGGCTTCTCTCTCTTAGACGTTAATCTGTCTTATATGTACGTCACCCTCACAAGGTTAGGGAACCATTTAAAGGTCAACATTAAGAGGAAGAAGTCTGCTGAGCTGCTTGTTTTAATGCTTTGTATCTTTGGGGGGGGGGTGGGTGGCTTAGGATGCTGCATCTGTGATCAGAAGATCACTGGTTCAAATCCCACAGCTGATAAAATATAGAAAAGGTGCATGCTAACTAAATGTATTGCATCTTTTCAATACAGGTGACTGTACTGCGGGTGTGACATGTTCTGGTGGCGAGTTAGAGGAACCGGAGACAAGAAGAATGAACACGTCGTGTGAGAGTGTGTCTCATGGCATTGAAGGTGGTGCGACACCAAAAGGGAGCACTTTCAGGTCACATGCTTCATACGTGCAGGCCAATAAGGGAGCATTCAGATCACCTTATCACCTTTCAGTCCGGGTTCTCCTGGATTTCCGGGCACTCCCTGCGAACGAGCCAGACCACATTAACATCAAGGTGTGCATGCCCTATACCGACCTGTTCTGGACGGACATTCGGTATACCCGTAACACATATTACATTATCACCAGAGCTACCCATCAAATCATTTAATAAATGAGCAAAAAAAATAAAATATCGCTCCAGCCAATATGAGGCTTATGTAGCTCCACACGAGAGTAACAGTGTTCTATTCTAAATTACGGCAACCTGATTCAGATTTCATCTTGAGCCGTCTTGAGGGACATTCCTTGTGCTATGAGGGGAAAACACTGTACCAAGCGCACACTGCCTTATTATTCCGGTGAAAAAGACTGTTATATAACACATGTGCGCTTCCTCAGGGGGCAGCGGCAAAGGCAGCGGACACCGGGAGCGCGGCGAGGTGGAACTTTCTGTCGGTACGACTCCTGCCTAAATGAGGCGCCATTTCCTCCGGCATACTGTGATAATCACCTTGAGTCCTTGAGGTCCTGGTTCACCCATTTCTCCTGCGGGCCCCATGTCACCCTATCAGCAGAAGAGACACAAAGAGCCATGTTACATTATGCTAGGCCAGCACGACGGGGAACCGGCCAATTTCGCATCTCGACTTTTGGCACACCTCAGTGGATCTGCAGCTTTTTGAGTAGAACGTTGTGCCAGTTTGTACTGTCATAAAGACAGGTTGCACGTTGAAATGGGCGTACATCAGAGTAGGACAATCACACTGACTTTTAGGTGTGAGAGTGAGACTGGGAGGTGTGTGTGAGGCTGGGATGGATTTCTTGCAATAACTATGGTACGTTGTGCAGTGCGCGTTAGGTAGCCTAGCGCTGCTGTACGTATGGCTGCCCCAAGTCTGTTTTTACATACATTTACTTAATTAAAAGAAAAACATCAGTTGTAGGTATGAGTCCTTGTAAGTCGCACAGGTTGTAAGTCGGCGGACAGTCTGTATCCTTCGGTAAAGCTCCACGCAGCTAATCGATGGCCACAGATACAAAACCACAGATCCCTCTGACAGTCTTGGGATTGTAAAACAATACACACAAAATCCTCATTATTGATGACAAAACCAGTTTTTTCATCTCCTACTGGAGTTCTACATTCTTATTCAGTATAGGTGGAAGGGTCAGGTCCACTTCGTACAAATCCAGACCATGATTTTGTTTCAACCAAACAACTGAGCATGCAGAGCAACAGTCACAGAGTACTCAATGGGTGGTTGAAACAAAATCTGGCCTGGATTTCTACTTTCTGAACCTGAACTTTACTCTTCTGTTCCTCAGTTGTTCACATTTCTGGAGAATAAAGTCTGAAAAGACGACTTAAAGCTTGTTTACTTCAGGAGAGTGAGTGTCTGAATGACTTCGCTACAGAAATAACCCAGGGGAGCAATGCGCAGACACAATAGTACTTACATTGTGTAAATCCTAAGCTTTTTCATAAAAATAAATCAGAAAAGACTTCTGAACCAAAGTTCAAAAGATACCCCCCGACACACACACATTGCTGCATTAACCAGTAAACATCCTACGTGTAATCACGGCCGGACAGCTGCCCTGTCTTCATTTCATACACTAGAGCCTCTGCTTATATCTGGATAAATATTTGGAGAGGAAAGAATAGCAGCAGGGGGCTGCATCTAATTAAAGACTCTGAGTCTCTCTTGGACTCACCGCTCGCATTATGCCCATCTTTACCCGTCATGGTAACAGACAGATGTTAACGCACTGCCAATAGCACATTACACTGGCATAAACATACATAAGTCTACCTTGTGTGCATCTGATAACTCTGAGAGCTGCATTTGCCACGCTTCCAAAAACATGCCCTGCATGCACCAGAGTAAAACTACTGCAATTATTCCAAAGAATGAATTATCCAACCCAAAGGGCACCATCTGTAAACTGTGTACAAAAGGCTTGGACAAAGCAGGAAATATGACATATCTGACCCCAGGCAAAACTGCCGCAGACTAAGCATCATAAGCCACTGGTATAGTGTAGCTGTGGTACAGACTGGGCCATTGCTGATGGCGCAGGCAGGAGGGAGGCAACTGCGATCAACTGAACGCACATGTTGCTCCACCCAGGTGTGCTGGCAGCCCACAATGCATTGCGGGTGCCCAAGGGCATAGTTTGGGTTTCAGCGTCGGTAGGGACCAAATCAGGCCTGAAACTCCCATCCTCCTAAACACGCAAAGTACTCTGACACCCACGTGCATGCGTTGTAGGTAAGGATGGAGATGAATGTTTTGAATGGGTTTGGAAGATGGAGATTATCTACCTCACATAACCTTGAGAGTGAGAAAATACCTGCTCAGCGTGGACAAAGGTAACCCAGAGATGGCAGTCATGACTGTCCTCTCCTCTCTCTCTCAGTCTGACAGCGGTGAGATGAAAGGGCAGGGCACGGCTCTTGGGCATACATGCTGAGATAACGAGTGCCCTTGACACGTCCGAATGAGAGGAGCCTTCAGGCTGAAAGCATTCCTGAGTGCTCTGCGTTGCTGGACAGCAGCGTGCCCCGCGTTCCTCCCTGCGTTCCACCCTGCGTTCCTCCCTGCGTTCCACCCTTCGTACCTCCCTGCATCCACCCTGCGTACCTCCTTGCGTTCCACCCTGCGTTCCACCCTGCGTTTCACCCTTCGTTCCACCCTGCGTACCTCCCTGCGTTTCACCCTTCGTTCCACCCTGCGTTCCTCCCTGCGTACCACCCTGCGTTCCTCCCTGCATTCCTCCGTGTGTTTCTCCTTGCGTTCGTCCCTGCGTTCCTCCCTGAGTTCCACCATTAGTTCCTCATTCGTATTGACCTTATTGCTTTTGTATGCAGCTTCTCATTCCATAACATCAAGTTCCGTATTTTATCTGTGTCCTACTGGAAATTTTCAAGCCTCCCTGGATGTCTCTTAACAAGCAGCAATTATATTATGATCCATTACTGTCTGCCCACAGGGAAAGCTAATATAGGGGAGCTAATATCAATGTTCATGTATCTTAATGTATGTCCTGATCCTAAGAATCCATCCATCTTCCATAAGTGATTATCCACTGCAGTAGGACTGCAAGAAACGACTATTTTGATAGTCGATTAATCTATCGACTATTAAAACAAATAATCGACTAATCGGATGGATTGCCCAAATACCAAATAACTCTTACTTAGTATCAGCAATCAGCTTTCAAATTTAGCTTGAGCTTTTTTCATGCATTTGATTACAACGAAGATAATAAAGTTGAATACTTTATTCAAAAATGCACTCTCTTAATGAATGTTCCTGTTAATACAAAACAAACATTTTGTCCTGTTAAAATTTAAAACCAAGCATATGCAAAAGAGCATCAGTTAAATGACACAGAATAAGCTCACACTCAGTCACACATTATGGGCAACCAAGACACCTTGCTGTCTCAAGCAGGGAGACCCTGACAGGGCGCCAGCGCGTGATACAGCACAAGCTCACACTCAGTCACACATTATGGGCAACCAAGACACCTTGCTGTCTCAAGCAGGGAGACCCTGACAGGGTGCCAGCGTGTGATACAGCACAAGCTCACACTCAGTCACACATTATGGGCAACCAAGACACCTTGCTGTCTCAAGCAGGGAGATCCTGACAGGGTGCCAGCGCGTGATACAGCACAAGCTCACACTCAGTCACACATTATGGGCAACCAAGACACCTTGCTGTCTCAAGCAGGGAGACCCTGACAGGGTGCCAGCGCGTGATACAGCACAAGCTCACACTCAGTCACATATTATGGGCAACCAAGACACCTTGCTGTCTCAAGCAGGGAGACCCTGACAGGGTGCCAGCGTGTGATACGGCACAAGCTCACACTCAGTCACACATTATGGGCAACCGAACCACCGTGCTGTATAAAGCAGGGAGACCCTGACAGGATGCCAGTGCGTGATGCAGCAGACACTCACCCACCCTCTGTAACACATAACACACTTTATTATTAAGCCTTTATGATTTTAATTGCAGAACCATAAACAAATATATTTTAACATCCTCAATTTAAAACATAAAAGCACAAAAGTCCAGCCTGATTGAACACAATATACGATGTACATGGATGGAAACTTGAGAGAGCCTATTTCCTTACTTATTATAATTTAAATGGTCTCAGAAACACAAATGGATCTATTTTCGCATGAATCACTAATATATTTCCACCGGTAGAAGAACGAATATCACTGAATGGAGAAACACTCTTCAAATTTCAGAGCATTCCCAAAGAGCAAACACTGTATCCCTCTCCTGGATATTTATAAATGTATGAATGTAAGCCTCCTTCTTCCTGTACAAAAAAAAAAACGTTTACTCTTTCTGCCTCCAATTAGATGCAGATTCTGCAGCGGAGGAGAGCGGCATTTTTAACAGCTGTAATCAGATGGTCTCTAACATCACAATTACTGGCATTAACTCATCTTAGAATAGTGTAGGATGGAATGCAGACGTGGGAGTATATAATCTACATATATTATGTGGCTTGGTGCTGGTTCGTAAATTCTCCAAGCTCTTCGAAAGCTTATTTTAAAAATTTAAAACGCTCTGGCTCCCTCATTAGCCGTGGAGAATATGGCTTCTCTGCATTTAACGCTTCAATCTAGTTGCATGCATCTAAACCAGTGTTTCCCACCCTGGTCCTCAGGCACCCACAGTCTGTCCATGTTTTTGCTCCCTCTGAGCTCTCTGCCAGACAGTCCACATTTTTGCTCCCTCGCAGCTATCGCTAAAACTGTGGACTGTCTGCGGGTCCCTGAGGACCAGATTGGGAAACACTGATCTAAACGATTCACCTCCAGTGCTTCCATTTTACTGTGTTCAATGCTGGAGAAAAAATTGAAGCCTACTGTCATTCTGACCCACAACAAACATCAACCAACCAATTTAAAACACTGTGTATAAAAACAAACGGACAAGCAAATTTTTAAGGGTTTCTGTTGAACTAATTTAAAACCAAACAACAGGTTTTAAAAACAAATTTAAATTGAAATCCACTATCCACACTGGAAAGACTCACAACAGAGGTAAAGTAAATGTAAATTCATCCTTCAAATGACACCATCCTAGTTTTCATCTTAAGGAGGAATAAGTGAAGTTGGAACACGTATTTGCCTAAAGTGTTTGTATCCAGCTGCGAACTGGAGGTAAAAACTTCACTGCCAGGTGTTTGTAAGCGAAGGTGAGCGTGCAGAGAGCGTGCAGAGAGCGTGCAGAGAGCGTGCAGAGAGCGTGCAGAGAGCGGGAAGGGAGCGACGGATCCGATGCCACGCTTATACTCACAATGAGTCCAGGAACTCCATTAGGACCAGGGGCACCCAGCCCCCCCTAGGAGAAAGAGCAGGTTTCTAAGGTTAGGGGCTCTATGTTAAACAAACAGAGTTTGAAGAGAGGCCCAGTGTTTGGCGCTGCTGCGGGGGGGGGGCAGGGTGGGAGGGAAGACCCCAGCCTCTGTCCCTTGATAGCTCGTGTGATCTGCACCTCGCATCTCCCCGGCCAGCCTAATGAATGGCGCCTGGTTTAGGAGACAGAGAGACTCTTGTTGTTCTGCTGAGGCGGCCCTGCTGCCCAGCGCCACGACCACTTCCTCCCGCGCTGGCGGTCAGGATGAAAAGAAAGTGCTTTTTTCTTAAAGGCCGAAAAGATAGGAGCTAGTGGACACACTTCCACCTCCTCCTCCGTGTAGTTCTGGAAATATACAGGGAGGCCGACGGAGCTGCTGTGCATGGTCCTCTGGGAAGGCAAACCGTGCCACTCTATCCAGCCCATAACCGTCACTGTATGGCGCAAACACTCAGACGCAGAGTTGTGCGCTTCCACAACTGACATACAGTAGGTCTGCTTAATGCTTTCGAATTACCGGGCAGCAACAACTAGCTGATTCTCGGATTTATCTCTTCAGTGATATTCAGAGCAAACACAGAAAGGCGCATTTTATAGCCAGAGTAAGAAAAGCAGAACCACATAAGTCAAAGACCGCAAATACACAGTGATCTGCACTGAGGGGGGGCCTTTGCTATCGAAGGACTGATAAAACGAGGCTGCTGCTTTGATCCATACATTTTCAGACAGGCTGAAAGCAGCTTCATAAGAATGTGCAGGTTAGGGCTGGCTCCCGCGTCACGCACATACGCATTTTTAGAGATTCTTTGTTTTAACAGCTAATGACAATGAGATTTATCCTTGTGATGCCCAAACTTTCAGCCTCTGATTGACTGGATTATAGTTCCTCTTTACCATAGAAAATATAAAGGATAAGATCAAAGAAATACAATGACATTCTTGCGTCTTATATCTGCTTTGCAGAGGCTGTGCTGAGTGTTTTTTGGGTTGCACCAGTCAACTGGGACAACCAACAATGTAAGATATAAGGCATGAGATATAAGGCTTGCACCAGACCAATTAAACGGCTGAATTTGCCCTAATAGGGAACAAATTAGGGATTAATGAATTTACTTCTTATTTGGTGGTTTTTGGTGTCATACTGTAATTTGTTTAAAAGATGTGAAAGAAAATGTACATAAATTCATATTTAAATACAGAATTCTGGCAAGGGAAGGGTAGCGTTTGCAAAAAATCGATGCCACTTTACAATAAGGCTACCCATAAAAAGAGTTTATGAATGGTTTATAATCTGGTTATTAATTAGGTTGTAACACTTTGTAACTCATTAATAGACAATTTTAAACAAGTTATAACACAGTTTTCTTTTTATTAATGAGTTACTACCATTTACAAGTGGCAAAGGGAGCCTTATTGTAAAGTGGTGCCCAAAAATCTGACTGATATGTAAAAAAATAGAGGGAAAATTTGGTAATTTAACATAAGGCATTAGGGAATACATACAGAAAGCTCTACAATACTCATCTGAGCTAAAACAGTACAGCCTATTTGCACTATATATAACTTTATAATTTTACAATCAATATGGTGAAATTGTAAAGAAAATAAGACTGTGTAATGCTACAGAGGAGTTACAGGATTAAACTATAGAGATATCTAGTGCTTACACTAGGTCACAGTGCCCACAAACACAGCAGGTGTGAGACCACAGTGATAATGCGTGCCCAGCCGGAGTGGGGGGGGGGACCCCCCGCTTGTTCACTTACCGGCTCCCCGTCATTCCCTGGGGGCCCTCGCTCACCGAAATCCCCTGGAAAGCCCTGGGAATGAGAAAGAGGGGCTGTAAAGTCCCAGTGCACAGAATTCCTACTGCAAATGCATGAAAAAGCAGCCAAGGTCAACTTTTTAAAAGTTTTATTTTAAATAGGACCCTCAACAGACAAGTTCTGAGAAAAACAGTTATAGTTTGCATTGATGAAAATATAAATAAGATGCCTGCTATTATCTGGATAGTTTATAAATTCTACAGTTTACTTTCTGGAGAGAATTGGGGAGGACTGTAGTTGTGTATATTATTCTGAACATAGCTAAGCAAACAAAGATTTATTTAAACTAAATCAGATGGTACTAAACCTTTAATAGCTAACAATAATCCACTATAAAAGTCCAGTCTGAGGCTTTCCTTGCCTACAAAATAAACAGAGTATTGACAGATGTACAAGTGGTGGAATTAAACTGTACCAGCAAAGCAAACCTAATAAGTCTAATAATGTTATGCCTCTAAATTTTTATCTAATGCAAATCCTATTTTACTCTGTTTGTACAATGCAGAACCTCTCGATAAATGAAATTCTACCTGTAGCTCTTGCAAGGCCCTAGGAAAGAGTTTGATATTGGGGGGGATATAACTTAATTATGTAAATGTGAAGGCCTATCTTGGGGGTTCACACTGCCCTTGTTCTGCTTGCCTCCTGTCATAGGCTTCAGTGGACCATTGCGCTGGTGACATGACATTTTCCGCAATTGTCCAAACATTCCTTGCAGCTTCCCAGCATTTGCAAGGACTGAAAGCCACACTGCTCTTCAGATCAACCCAGACAGATACAGACAGCTGGGATAACTGGTAAAGACCCCAGAAATATGCTATAGAAGCCCTCTAACGTCAGCTTTCTGAGGGAACCTGTTTGCCAAAACCAGGTTTGACCTGACAGATAAAGCCTCAGTGATGAAAGAGCCCTGATCTCTGAATGACCGGAAAGTTGCCGGCTGCCCATTTAGGTTGATGAGAAACTATCTTTTCAGCAGCACTCATCTTTCCGATGGTACACAAGAGTCAGCTGCCAACTCAAGCCTTATTCTTGGCCGGGACAGAGTAAAACACAGAAGAAACATACTCAGTCTAACTTCCCGCTTCTCCTATGAATGACTCTGATTTTCATGCATTCGTAAACAAATGCTCTAGTGAAATAAATGGGGAAGCGAATAGCAGCCACATGAAATTTAGGCAACCCAAACATTTGCATCTCTTGGAGTATCAGCTTTAACGACTGTTCTGTCGGTTTATGACGTTATAAATCGGTACAAAGAGACGTTCTAAGCGATGGCTTCCTGCATTGTTAGGCTGGTAAGCAGATTAAAGCGTTAAAACAACTAAAAGCAACATGTCAGAAACATTCTGGAGTTGGAAGTAATTCCGTCGCCAAGATGTGCAACAATAACAGTTTTTCTAACTTCAAATTAACACTTATAAACATAATGCTTATAAGTACAATAAAAAACAATTAACATGACCGCTGACTTATTTCACTCGTGTGAGTGCATGTGTCAAACAAACAAGTGGGGTCAGTAGCAGTTTGTTAATGCTGTGGCTTAGCAGTACACACATTCATTCTCAAATATTCTTGCCTTCAGCATTCTGGAGGCAGCCAATAACTAACGTTTGAGCTTCAGTGGGCTTTATCTTAGCTAAGCCGAAAGCTGGTATCCCTTCTACTGAATCAGCGGGTGTCCCTTCCCACCAGATATTGCCGTGTCGGCTACCTGACGTCTCCCGGACAGCTGCAGAACAGATGGTGTATATCACCCCTGTCATATGCTCAAAATTAATCTCCACAAATGTAAGTGAGCATCTCCATCTCGGGTGCATGGATGCACATGGTGTTAGTGTACCTGCAAGTGTCCGGCAGCAACCCTGCATGCAGACATGGGTCTTTACAGAAAAGCAGCTAGAGAGTCTTCTCGAAAACAAGCGAAACCTTCATTCCTGTCAGACCAGCAGGAAATTCCATGGCCGAGTCTTTCCTAGCAATTTGGCAGAGGCCCTAACCAGTGGCAGGGATATGCTGACTGAGTCCTTTTTTCTCTAGGTTTACGGTTACATTATATAGAAGACAATCCCCACTACAAAGTTTCCTTAGTGTTTCACTATTTCAGGACACGATTACGGCTTTGGTTCTTTCTGGCCAGGATGTCAGGATTCCTACCTTATCGTGTACGACTAATGGCACTCCTGAAAGGCTTTCCAAGTTTAAGACACCCCACAGTCGTGCCAGGAGTAAAGGATTTTATAATAAAAGTGCACAGCTCCACATGTGTAAACGTCTCCATGTGCATGCGAGCCCTCGTGCCAAAGTCAACATTCTCTGCCGTTCTTCATGTAAACGGTCATGCATCCAAAACAACCCTAAATGACAAATGAAAGCACATTTCGATGGCTAAGAAACCCCAGAGAAAATCAGACTAAAGTTAACAGAAAAAGGATAATTTTGACTGTAATGATTATTCCTTGCTAGTATTTCTTAGGGCACTCGTTTTATATATGACTGAGGTACATAATCATGAGATGGATCCAGAAAATCAGATGATACAATATCCCGACATCAATCTGACATTGATGTTAATATGCAGGGACAGTTAATTTTTGTAACTCATTAAAAAAAAACATACTTTTGTTGCAGCTACACATACGTTTGATTATATTTGTTTGACTGTTTGCTTTCAGTTCTCGATTCTTTGTCCAAGTGGTACAACTCATGGACAAATGAAAATGCTGAGGTTAAAATTTCCACATGCAAGAGTGTGAACATCCATGCTGCAACAGTGTCTGATGACCTCTGATCAGGTCTAGACCCTCTGGGGGTGGAGAACATTCAGGGGGGTGAGATATAATACACACGCCTCTTTGCAGCCTCTGTCTCCCGCAGAGGGGAGCCAATGGAATGATCTCAGGTCTATAGTCGGTTTTTACACAGTGCAGCAATCTATTTCCTCAATAAGTCTGTGTTGCCATGGTACAAGTATCTCTGTTTGTCTATACATAATGGGATTTCAAAGCCAGGAATACCCTGGGGCAAGCTTTGCAAAGGGCAGTTGTGAAGTGAGAGACCAGCTGGATCCATGCATCATCAGAAGCTAGTTGCTTTGGGGCACTTCAGCCATTGAGCTGACGAATGCCTCGGCCACAGGCGGCTGGAGCTGCGTAGGTGTAGAATTAAGGGTCTGTCAGCATTTCGCTCTGAAGACTGATCTGCAGACAGTAACTCATGCATTTACAGTCAGTCTCTCTCTTTCAACTGAGTGGGTGAGCAGAAGTACTCAATTCATCTCAAACTCTGCCAGTGTAACACCGTAGTGATGGTTTTTTTGCAAGCATAAGATGTACAATGACTTTGTTCTAACTCTCGTATTTATGCTGACTGACAGCAAAGCCGTGACTGATGGATGAGATGAATGTGTTTCCCTCATCCATCCCGTTTGTCCATCAAGCTGTCCAGCACAGTCCTAGCGCTGATGCTACAGGAATGCAGACAGCCTGGCATGTGATTCCAGTCCATAATTCACTGCCAAACACCAGCCACATTCACACTGAGTGGCTTCAGACGGGGCATCGGAGCCTGGGTAGTGCTCACGGTCTTACACCTGTCTCATTAAGCTGAACAGAACAATGGAAAACAGCACGTTAGCAAGGTCACCACTACAAACTCAACAACCTCTTACTTGACTGAATACTCTACACAGCTTGTGGCATTTAAGATAGTGTAAACATAGTAGGGTTCTATTTCTAATATTAACCCCTTTCATTTTAGCACCCAAAACGAGAATGAATGAGTCTGGCCATCTTCATATGTTTCTTAACAGCTGTGATATTTTCTTTATCACAAACTACAAAGCTTTACATTCTCAGTTTGACGAACTTGCCGAACAGCTCCGATTTTTCAGAAGACTTTCTATGGATCAACTGGACATAAAAACTCCATCTATGAATAAGCAGAAAAATCTGCTGAAGAAACACCAATTAGGCTCCCCAGAGTCTAAGGTTTTGTGCCCTGATTCAAGGGTTTTCGCTCAGTGATTTCCACACCCTCTTCCGCGACACTCAAGGCCTACAAGAAAGAGAAAGCTGGCTCTGTGTCTCGAGGATTTCCAGAATTAACTCTTGTTTTTTTCCCTGCTATCTTCTACAGTCCAGAGTGGGAAGGGGGTCCAAGAATCAGTCACCGCTCCCCGAAGACAGACAAGCAGGCGGGGCCTGGATAGAGGAGAAGATCCCTGTGTTTGATGGCTGCTTATCCAATGGACTGGGCCCCTCTAAGGCCTAAGGGGGCACAACAGAAAGCAGCAAAGAGCAGCATACATGTGATTCTCACGGCAAACACTCTCAGAAAAAAGGGTAAAAATTTGTACCTTTGCTTGTCACTGGGGCTGTACCCTTGTAATTGTATATTTTCATCAGTGGTACCGAAATGTTCCTCAGAGTTCATTTCTGTACCTTAAATGGTACAATTACCTACAGTACAGCTATAGGGTACAATTGGCAGACCTGTGAGGGTACAGCCCAAGTGACAAGCAAAGTTGCACATGTTTACCATCTCTGAGAGTGCAGGGAAAGCTGGATGAAGAAATGAGAGGAAGATGGTGAAAGTGGGAATGCACAAGGAGACCCAGTAAAACTCGGTAATAAAAGCATGGCGTCCATCTTCCTACATTTGTTTACAATATACTAGACTTCACATTACATACTCGACCCCGATACATGTGCAAAAAAGGAAGACTAATGTCTGAGAAGATAAACCATTAAGAGAACAGTCAGACAGATGAGGAGGGTGAGTTTCCATCTTAAGGTCTCTGTTCTGCAAGTTGTTCCTCGTTTTGCGAGATGTTCTCACCGAGGGAAAGGAGGAGACCCCAGAAACACTCCCTGCAATCCCTGTAATTCATTCACAAGCATTCTGGTGAACAGTGAGCCACATGCGACTTTAAGTTAAGAGAGAAATAAACTCCCTTCCGAGAGTGATAAATTCTGTCTTCCTGATGATGAAATTGTAACAAGTACATTGCCTTAATTTTCCCATATATGGACCTGGAGAGAGGATAAGTGAGTTTAGGGTTAATCTGCAGAGAGTTATCCAGCCTCTTCTGAAGAATAAACTCCACTTTAGCAAGAAAGCATCTGTCTTCCTTTTGTGTTTATCTGACAATCACAGTGCACGTCTGCCTGCCTCCACCCCCCTCCCACCCCCCCGATGATTCACAGTGGCACGCTCTACATCATAGCAAGGAGCCTCAGTCTGTGCAGCAGCTCGTCACCACAGGGACAACTTCATAATTAAAATCAGCTGACAAGCATGATGCTTCACATCTGACGATGCTGCACCTTGGCACCAGCATAAACAAGTGAGGCTGAGACAAAGCAGCTCACTGTAACAATGCTGTGAGCTGGGAAATGCAAATGCTTCGCTTTGACACTATACACAGATAACTCAGCTCAGAGGCCACACCCCTCTGCTAACAGCAGACAGAATCACCAGGGACAATCTGCTGCAATCAAAAACCATTACAGCAATGGATGCTGTCAATACTTGGCATCCATTCTTTACTATCCAGTTCATTTTATTTTTAGTAAATTATGCTCTGTTATATATACTGTATTGTTCTCATTTTTAATAACAATCATAAACTACATTCATATTTATCATCTAACTCAGCTTCTGCAGAGGAAAAAACAAAAATACGCTAATTAAGATGGTGAATTCATACACGATGTGCTCGGAAAATTGGCTACCGACAATAATTTGTTACTACATGGCAAATTCATCAAGAACTCTTTTCTTTTATTTTAATGCATCACATCAAATTCACATTTTCCAGAAGATTTCCTTGGAACAACTAAGAAATTAATTAAGACCCAATGACTGAAAAATAGCTATATACAAAGTAACATGTGCTTAGAATTGCTAAGCTATTGAGGTTAATAGCTAATCTTTAATTACGTCTCTGGCGTTATCGACTGATTATGTTAATTCTGCTCATAAAAAATACCCTTGTAAAGTACGCTGGAATGGTGAAAGCGGTGTTTTACAGTTATTTAAAAAGCAAGAAGCATTTTGCAAGAAATTGTTCGTAAATTTACCATAGGAAAAGTTGGAATCCATTTCTTACAACTTTTTATGTTAATGTGGTGAGTGGATTGTAGGTGAGGCTTGTGAAAATGGCTCATTTCCTTAAACAACAGACGTGTTATTCAGTGAGACAAATTTGAAACATGGCTATATTCAGTACAGCGGACGAACATGATAACATCTTGAAGCACTTGTCAGAATAATCATCAAGTTATATCCGTTACAAAATAGCAGTATGGAAGCTGGGTCACAAATTGTTCGCTTGTACGGTACAACTGTAATTCCCTCATAACTCAAAACTAGATACATTGCAGATTTAGCAAATCTGTTGAAATTACAAGTAATTTAAATTACAGATTTAACAGTTAAATTACCTTTGTTGCATTTAGGTCCCTAGTCAAGCTACCACCTTATATAAATACACCCGCCACATCATTCTGGGCAGAACCTCACCACTAAATGTGCCTGACAACTGAAGCATGAACAGAAACTACAAAAATCAGTTAATTTTCAAGAAAAAAAATCCTGCCACACTCTTTCAGTCAAATTACAGCACTGTTCCTCAACTCAGTTCCAAAGCAAATCTGAACCAAGCCACCAAGCAATTAAGAACACTGAATACCAGGTACAGGTGTGGGAACTAGGGGGGGCAGAAATGTGGACTGTCTGGGGGTTCCTGGGGTCTGGGATAAGAAACTCTGACTTCCAGCATTCTGCCATACAATGGCTTATAGGCAGCCATCTTTGCGATTAGCGATATCGCATTAGCGATAGCACCGGCCTGCGATGCCTATGAGTATGGCTGCATCCCATCTGACGGATCTTGTCTCATCCAGAAATCATTTTTTTGTCTACTGGCCCTTGCCGTCACTCCGTCCTCCTCTTCTAAATGAAAATGAGCGGCTGTCAAAGAGCGAGAAGCAGAAAAAAAATATTGGCCCAGTAAGTGAAACAAACCGACTGCCAAATCAGCCCAGGGTGACTTTGAGAAAGAGGCCCATATTAGATGCTGTGACTATATGATGGGTGAAGTAATTAAGGCCCCTTTTTTCCACAGAAACTCATCTTTTTTCAAACCCATGGGCCCGTTTCCAGTCGGGACATTCACAGACCTCACCACAGTTACCTGTGTTGGACAGCTGATTATTAAGCTGGCATCGAGAAAGGTACATGGCATGGCGGTAATGTGGCTTAAAATGCTGGGCAGATTCGGAGCCAGGAGAGCATTTGTGGATTGACGTTATGCTAATGTGCGGCTGGCTTAATAATCGCCAATAATCGTCAGTGGAGACCCGGCATATGTGGAGAAGCACTGACGTTCGCAATCCAGATGCCAGCACAATTTGGCACAAGTTACAGCCCCAGTGTGAAAAATGAATAATAAGCAGATTTTAAAATGATGTGATGCTACAGAACCACACAAGTTCACTGCGTTTCTAACAAAGACCTTTTGTACATCAAGGAACTTTAACTTTGTAGAGACTCGTTCATTCCCTGCAAGAAGGGAGACAGATGTGGATTTTCAACCCTGTTAGCAAGCCTGTTAGCAAGTCTGTTAGCAAACCTATTAGCAAATATGTTAGCAAACCTGTTAGCATGCCTGTTAGCAAGCCTGTTAGCAAGTCTGTTAGCATGCCTGTTAGCAAACCTATTAGCAAATATGTTAGCAAGCCTGTTAGCAAACCTATTAGCAAATATGTTAGCAAACCTGTTAGCAAGCCTGTTAGCATGCCTGTTAGCATGCCTGTTAGCAAACCTATTAGCAAATATGTTAGCAAACCTGTTAGCAAGCCTGTTAGCATGCCTGTTAGCTAGGGTGACCAGATAATCCATGTCAGGGAGGACACTTTGAGCTACTTCAGGTTTTACAAACTACTTTCAAATTGAAAGGCTCCTGTGCTCGGCTAATTAGTTCAGCTCTTCTTGTGCTTTGATTGGTTTATTTCCTTGACTGAAAGACTCATCCAGCTGTTTCACATTAGCATTAGTGACACATGCATGATTATAGGAGACTGACCAATCAGCACACAGCAAGAGCTCAGTGCTCAAGTGAAATCCAGGTCCGTTTAATTGAAATGGTAATTTACAATTCCTGTCCTAGCTCAGAGTGTCCTCCCTGACATGGATTATCTGGTCACCCTACTGTTAGCAAACCTATTAGCAAATATGTTAGCAAACCTGTTAGCATGCCTGTTAGCAAACCTGTTAGCATGCCTGTTAGCTTGCCTGTCTGCAGCATTATCTTCAAACCTTTCCACAACATGAATGTTAAAAAAATCTGACCTCAGCTGGCTATGACTAATTTTCTTGTGGACAGATTATGTTGAAATATTCAGTAAAGACAGTAAATTTCCTGTCAGCAGGAGAAACTCTGAACAGCATTCAAAATAAACTGTATTCAGCAGCTGCTTTTATCCAAAGTGACTCAGAACTCAGGTCAGGTCAGCCAGTCCCTGGGGCATTTTGGGAGTTAAGGCCATTGCTCAAGGGTCCAACAGTGAAAGCACTCTACCAAGC
Source organism: Paramormyrops kingsleyae (assembly GCF_048594095.1). NCBI lineage: Eukaryota > Metazoa > Chordata > Actinopteri > Osteoglossiformes > Mormyridae > Paramormyrops > Paramormyrops kingsleyae. The sequence continues at coordinate 23,351,747 of NC_132803.1, forward strand.
CTTGGGATTTAGACCCACAACCTACTGGTCACAGGTACAGCATCCTAACACGCCAAGACATACACCACCCACCCATATCACCACCAGCTTATACATCTACAGCTTTTCCATCCACAAGGACCTTCAGAAGTAAGCAGGTAGCTGCTAATGGCAGCATGCTAGCACAGGGAAACAGAGGCATCTCTATTATAAAGCTGAGCACCTCCGTGACTCACAGGGGAAATGAGCGACAGGAATACAGTTATTTACAGATGATCTGTCTTCAGTTCCAACACCAAAAACCACAGCTTTATGATACTAAAATCATAGAAATCCCCGTTAGTGGAGACTGGGATGCGAAAAGACAAATAAACATCTCCCAGGAGTTTCCTCCTAATAAGATGTACTGCTTCTTACTGAAACAGAGGCCTATTCTGTCTTTTTCCCTTAAGGGGGACATCATCCTTTAACACACAAACATGGCGGTGTTGTAAATATCTCATATGACTGTTATCTATAAAGTATGTTGAGAGAAAACTTTACCGGCCTACCCATCTTCCCCCTCTTCCCTGGAACTCCAGGAGCACCCTAGAAAGGAAAGAACGAAGAAGAAGGAAATCAAAAAAATGAAAAGCAAAAGAGAAATCACTGAATGTTTAGACACCATCAATATTAAAACGAATTCTGCCAAGGACGAGCATCATGATAAAGCACCGACTCAGATTCGGCTCAGCCAGCCTGAGCTGTTTCCACGCCTCTTGATGGCTAAGGGCTGGGAATCACTACTGCCGAGCAACTTCCTGGAAACTGATTGGGCCGCGACTAAAAGCCGCGCGCAAGACGTGTTCCTGATTTTTCTTAAGTGGACTGAGCAGCTTCCTTCAGACGTGTCAGGTATGTGTGAAGTTTGGACACAAGTACGCATTCCCAGACCCGTCAGTCTCCCCCGCCTCAGCGGGTTTGCCAAGGCAAGTATCAGAGGCGTTATCTGCATGGGTCTTCATCTAGAAGGATGGGCAGATCGGGAGAAACTCACTCTTTCACCGTCAGAGCCAGGTAGGCCGAAAAGCCCAGGGACACCTATGAAGCCCTGGAAGAAACAGCGGGAAGACGGCGTGAGGTTATTGGGTATCAGGGCATCATGAGGGGCGGGATGGGGGGCGGTGGGGGCGGGGGCTTGAGCCAGTTCTTCCATGTGGCTCAGACCAAGCGTGTGTGGGGGGAGGGGGGGTTTGGGGATCTCCATGAAGAACTAAGCCTTGAGGCAAGTGTATATGCCCATGGACTGCATGGTGCTGGCTTCCACGATGTAGTCCAAGGGCACATACGCTCACGCCAGGGATCACTGATGTATCCACATCGGCTGCTGGGCCCGGGGAAGAAAAAGGGGGTTAGACACAGGCGGCAGAATGGGCCAACATCGGACATTCAGCAAGAACAGTGTTCTGCCCGTGGACCGCAGGACCAAGCCGGACCTCAAGAGCAAGAGGAAACGGGGCTTCAGAACCACAGGCTTTAAAATGGAAATTCCACCACGAGCCACGACAGCGGTATGGTAGCGGAGTAACACAATACCACAGATGTAATCACCTGAGCAGGGAAAAGCAAACCACATCAGAAAACCATGCCAGTAAAAAGTCCAGAATTTATGGATGTGTATGTGCTTGAAAGTGCAGTATAGTACCTTGTTTTCTGCATAACGGTGGAGAGAACACAGCAGTTGGGATTTTAGTAGCACTATTACGTTAGTCAGAATGCTTGTGCTGACGTGCCAGTGACACCTTTAAACCCACGACATGGGGCACCAGGCCCTCTACCCACCCAGGCACCAAATTAACCTAGTCAATTTGTCAAGATTAATTTATAGACATGTGGTATCCCTTGGAAACGCCTGCAGCCAGCACCACTGTTTCAGCATAATGCTGATAATAGTTTTTCCAAGGTACACTTCGAATCCTCCAAGAGTCTCCTGTTTTCACTGGTTCTCATAACTCACAAGCAGGAAGACAGCCACCTCTCTAGGGCAGAACTGCGGCCAATGAGTGATGCTTTCTGGAAAGCATTACCGAATCTGACGATGAAGCAGGTTTTCAGTGGAAACCGGGGAGACATGCGTTCCTTACTGACCAGTAAATATCCAACAAGCTTCTAACAAAGCCCATTGATAAACTGCATTGCCGTTAGTGTATAGGCAAGTGCAAAGACCGGGATAGTGCTAATTATACAACATACACTGAGTTAAGAGAAGACAGTGAAAACAGTTACCTTTACATGACGACGAAAGCTCGATTTTTTTGTCATGACTTGCAGGAGATGTGCAGAACACAGTGTTCCAATCAATAAATAATAAATAAAGATTCCTCATTCAAAACTAACATTATATTTGGAATCTCCCATTATGAAGAGTTACACTTTCAATAAAAACATTTTAAAGAACTTTTTTTAAATGACTTTTTTCAGTCACACTAACAATGAGCAAAGACTAAATTACACACAGGCTGTTAAAATTTGATCTCATACTGGGTCACGTTATGATGACCCAGGGGTGTCTTAGCTTCAGTCTTCAAGTGCTCACATTTATAGTGTTTATAACTAACGAGGCAGAATTCATCGTAAATTCAGCGAGTGCCAAAAACAGCAGAAAATCTAACTTCTGTTTAACACTGGTCTCACTTCCCCATCCACCCAAATAACATCCATGAAAAAGAAGTGGAATCCAGCACTGATTTGTCCAGCGAGACAGATGACATTTCCATTCTCAGTCTTGTTTGCGTTCAGGCAGCTTGCTCCTTGAAAACCAATCACGACATTCCGCATTTTCAACAAAGGGTGAGCTCAGGACTGCTGGTTTCATGTTGCAGTGTTTTTACCCCATACAGTGAACCTCTCTGCCGGGGTGAGAATATTCAAACCCAGGTCTCAGGGGCTCTGCAATGAGCTCTGTATACGTCTGCTCCAGGGTTCACTGCAGTCCCAGTCAGGCTAACGTGAGCAATAAGCTGCATAAGAATATACAGTGGCTACAGTCTTACAATTATGTCATAAATGAATTAAGTGGCACATAGGGAGTAGAGATACTCATACAAACGGATGAAATCTGACTCACCCGAGCGCCTTTCGGCCCCATAACACCAACAGGCCCAGGTAAGCCCTGAAATACAAAAAAAAACATTGAAACATTAAGAAAACATCATAGATTAACAGCACGGAACAGACGGCTCTACGGCCACATTGAAGAATACACTCTCTGTTGTGGTATTACACACATTAAAATGCTATTAAAATCAGAGAAGCCAACATTTCACCCCATTTATTTGTACATGTGAAAATAAATTTGATTGTTCAGTTCCAGACCAGGATCTGAATGAAAGCCAAACCAGCATCACCCATATTTAGTTACAGATGCCACCCTAGCTAACCTTAGTTTAATTTCATGCTCACCGAAGCAGAAAATGAACGTATCATGATAGTGATAATGAAAGTGTGTGTAATGATTCTGCAGGCTTGGGAATACATAGACTCCTTCTCTGTCTGTCTCGCTCTCTCCCTGAATGCCCCCCCCCCCCCGACGATGAGAATCCCCTGGCAGACAGGCGCTATGAGGAGCTGATGCAGCAATCAGCGGCTTTCAGGTGGCAGGGGGCGGTAAAGCCTGATCCGTCACAGTGCGGCTCATTGCTCTGGGGAGATCTGCATGCGTGTTTAGAAGACAGCGTGGGCTCTCTGGCACACGTTCACATGCATGGGGCTTAAAACGAGAGCGCTGGCTGCAGGCGCAGACAATGTGCGCCACACAGCGCCGATCAGGCTGGGCCAGACCTGAGGCACCCCGACGAAGGCGTAGCCAAGGCCAGACCTGAGGCACCCCGACGAAGGCGTAGCCAAGGCCAGACCTGAGGCACCCCGACGAAGGCGTACCCAAGGCCAGACCTGAGGCACCCCGACGAAGGCGTACCCAAGGCCAGACCTGAGGCACCCTGACGAAGGCGTAGCCAAGGCCAGACCTGAGGCACCCTGACGAAGGCGTACCCAAGGCCAGACCTGAGGCACCCTGACGAAGGCGTACCCAAGGCCAGACCTGACACGGCTCTTGTTTAAAGCTCCCATTAAATGGTTTTCCAGCTGTTGAATCTCGTATTTGCAATGGGAAACAACACAGTGAAGACCGTAACTAATACCCAGACAAGGGGGGGGCGGGGTGGGGGGTGGGGGTCAAGGAAAGCTCAGAACCCCCTTTTCCATCCTCAATGACATTAACAGCAGTGGTTTTGGCTATAATTTATGGATCGGGCTCCTATAGCAAACAGACAGCATATATCAGGAAAAAACAACACGTGAGATTAATCAGAGAGCGCCAGCAGTGACGGGCTCGTAGATATTTCGGTGTTGTGCAGGACTGGAATACTTTGCTCCATTTTGTAGTTGCGAGGGACTTAAAGACTTCTTGCCTTTCAGAAATTCAATACAATATATGCAATGCAATTCATTCAATGCAGTATAACATACTGCAGACACAAGCACAGGTATCAGAGCAGCTAAATGGAAGCCCCAGGGTCCAACAGCTACCCAAAGGGAAAGATACTTTACTGTTTTTAAGGCTGAGATATATAACTTCTGACATTTTGCTCGGTCTCTCATACAATCTACAAAAGTGAAGTCTGCAACTTCAGAAAAGACATTCAGCTGAACTCTGCTTCACCCCCCATGTCCCAGGTCTCCAGGAAAGCCCCCCCACCACACACATACCCATCTCTGCTGGCCTGGCAGAGGCCTTCATGAGACTCTTTAATGGTGGAAAACCCGGTCTTACTCTCCCAGTCCCCCAAAAATGTCTACTTTGTGCGAAACTTTAGCCAGCACAGCAGCAAACGTTTTACTGCACCTGCCTGCCAGGATAACCTTTGTCCCCCCGGTTTCCGTCCAGGCCTCTCTGTCCCTGAGGAAAGATGGAAGACAGAGAGAAATGATCAGTGTTCCACACGGCTATGGGCTATGAGCTCTCCCCTAAATGTGCCCCCCCCCCCCCAAACTGCCCACAAAAGGCCTTTGCTTACTCAATATTGTTTTTGGAAGTTTGCACCTGACCTGAAATAAGGTCTTATTTTTTGTTGTTAGGTATATTCATACCATATGGCCCATTCTGAGTAAAAAATTGCTTTGCCAGGATTACTTGCGTGCAAATACATTCACATATAACGTCCTTTGACGTGGTTCTGACTCACGGACAAACTCCTATTCATCTGAGTTCTCTAGAATTTTATGTATTTTAAAAAACTTCATCCCTCTAAATTACATTTCTGCTCAGCCTTGTTAAAGTTAGGTAACATTAATATGTATTTACTCTCCAGACATTATCAGTAGCCACGCAGAGCTGTGATAACAAGACAGACTAAAGTTCTAATCAGTCAAATGTGTTATTGGTATTAATCAACCTTGCAGCTTCCTGAAAATGTCTGATTTTGATATTACAAAACTGCAAAGTCAATTAAAAAAGGGCTTTTGGAATCATTTCAAACTCACAATGGGCCACGACTTCCGTAACTTTCAAAAAGGAAAGTCATGCAGTTGACCCTGGAGAAAAGGCTTCCAGCTCTGACTCACACTTTTTCCATCCATTGCCAGCGCTGATGAGCATCATCTTTTGTCATTTGAATGTAAGAGCTAAAAATAAACTGGGCTGAACACTGGAAATGTGTCTCCTGGACTTTCCCATGGGATCATTCCAAGCACAGTGGTGCAGTATATAGCAGTATTTCATTTACTCCACTAGGATAAATGATCCTAATGCTGTTCATGCTGCAGACAGCATGTGAATAGCATTTTGAAGCTTCTTCTATGCATGTATGCTGGAGCAAAAACTCATACAAAAACTTTTATAGCACTGGGGCTCAACCAAGTTTGGCAGAGGACTTTATGAGGGCTGTTCAGCTCGAAAGATGAATTGCTCTTGAACTTCCGTGGAACATTAAAAATGGAGTATAGAATTACCACGAGCATCCGGAATACTGAGTGACGACTCATTTGTCCACACTAAGTTCAAAAGCTATGGCCACTTACCAACCAAACAATCCAATAGACAGCAAAGTGTGTACAGAAAAGAGCTGCCTGATCATCTTAGGGTAATGAAGGAGGTACCAGCAGTACCACTTTGCCCAGATGAACTCAGGTTAGGAATTCATCCTCACACCTTTCAACCTCTTACTTGGTATAAGGTCTCTGAAATGGGAATATCTCTGTAATTCAGAAAGACATATGCAACTCTGTGAATCCCGTCGGAACCAAACTGGGATCAGCAAACAGAAAGTATACTCACTGGATCTCCTGGGTGTCCAGGATGACCAGGGTGCCCCTTTTGACCCTGTAAACAGAAACACAAACTTCAGTCATGAGAGAAGCACTGGCATCTATGTTGACCTGCCACACAACTGAGGGTCTCTTGTTTTGATTGATTAAAAACATGTGTTGTTTGATGATTACTATATAAAAAAAAAACCCAAGCAGCCTATTACCAAAGTGAAAAACTTCTACTGGATACGTAAATTGCAGCATAGCTTCTAGCTTTGCATTGCCTGCCAAGAGCATATTGTATTTTAGGAACATAAATTGTATCATTGTATCCAGACGGGGAACTCAGAATTGCGGGATCACTGAACATTTTGACTTTGCTGATGTAAGCAAAGGGAAGAGAATAAAGAATGGAAAATTGGAATCGAGCATAAAAGCTCCAGACTACGCTCGAAAACAAACACTCTGACTCGCGCAAGGAAACCCGTCGTCATTTTCCAAAACCGCAGTGCTGAGTAACTGGCTGATAGCTCCCATAAGCTCAAAGCTCAGGTCAGTTGTGCATAATATCTCATCATACCCCAGGGATCCGTAACGATTTCGGGGAATGTTCTTAGGGAATATTTAATGGTCATTCCCACACGTCTCAGCAGAGACTCCCCAAGGGCATTAGGACATACTTTTCTGATGTAGTAAATTAACAGCAGAAAGTGTAACAAGTTCTATAACCCAAGGCAAAGGTATGTGTGAAGAACATGTATGATGAAAGCTTTATGTTTGCAAAAATGAACTAAAGTTCATCAGTACTGCTTGTCTCATATTTTAATTCTGTAAACTATCAGTAACTGCAAGGCATCACAAATAGACTTGATCCATTCCTGAAGACATACTAGAATAAAACCCAGTACTACAGAATCTCATCACATAACCTTTGCTAACTTGCCTGCAGTGCATCACATCCAGGATATCCAGGTTTAGTACGATTGTTATGATCCTTATTGATTATATGCATGGCTTATTGCTATAATTATAACTATTTGCCTCTTATAATGGTCATTCATAGCCCAATAACACCAACAGCGATACGTTTATGTGCAGCTGCAGCTCAGAAGCAACGAGGAAAACCTGACAACAGATCAGAGGCTGATAAACCCTGACTTAGTCATGAAGATACTTCTGCTATGCTGTCAAATCTTAGCCAGACAATGGCATTTGAATTCAGCCCAAAAGCTAGAATTGAATTTAAATGAGCCATTTCAATCTAATTTCCCATTCTGGCAAAGTTGACCTTACTCGCTGCCCATTCCGGATTGTCTGTACTTGGTTGGTTGTTTTCATTGGTATGTTAAGCTCAGGTATTGTGTACTGCTTACCAGAGCTAAAATATTCCTGAGCTACAAAGTAAAATCTAAGCGTGGTCTTCCTTTAGGTTCCTATGTTATACTCAACTGGCTACATGAAGATGAATAATAGCCTCTTTGTTTAAATATGCCTTAATTTCTATGTAAAAATGATATACTAGTGGTGACTGCAAAACCTAATGTTACAGAGTAAGTTAAGGGGTCAATTAAACCTCAACCTTTACCAGTGATGTAATTAGGCATTTAATTATGTATCCATTCTAAGACATGATGTAATGTGATACTGCTTCTATATTGTGGTCTGTAATCTAAGAACTCTTGCAGACAGTTATAAAAATAAATACTGCATAAATCACATATCTCTCAGACCTGGGGGGCACTAGACAAAGTCAGACTTAAATCAGTGCTAGAACTATACAGACAACATCTGAAGTTCAGTAATTTCCGGAATCATTTGAAGGAAACATTAGATAAACTACACCTCACTTGGGTCCAGTGGAAGATGGAGGATCACAACTAAGACATTTCCACTGAAAAATATAGACCATGAGAAATGAAGTAAATACAGCCATGGAAAAAGATAGGAAACCACAGCACAATTTTTTTTGTTTCACTCATTTCTCAGTTTATGTGTGGCGTCTGTCACGCTTGATGGCACACGGAACGCAGACAAAAGCGCAGGACGCCAGGAATCGGGGAACGCGGAGTTTTAATGGAAGCGGCAACAAAAGGGGCAGGCAAAACACAGGCTGACATTACAATGACCGGACTGGGGAAACAAACGGAAATGCGGACTAAATACAATGGACTAATGACAACAATCAGGAACAGCTGGTAAACACAGGGAATCCACACAGGGTTAACGAGGGGGCGTGGCACACTGAAGGAGCGGACGATCGGGGCATGACAGCGTCTGTGATAATATATATTTGTTTTTTTTGCAAATGCAGTCTGGTTCTTCATTATTTCTCACTGATGAAGGGCTCCTTCCTTGCTTTATGGGACTTCAGTCCTGCTTCTAGGAGCCTGATACAAACTGTCCTAGCAGTGCACTTCACACCTGCACTTAATGTTTCCCATTCCTTTTGAAGGTCACTTGATGTCTTCCTACGATTCAGAAGAAACTGTCAGATAAGTTACCGGTCATCTCTGGCATTAGAATATCGTTTACCTGACTGGTTTCTTGTCGTTCCCAATGTCTCCTGCTTCACCTTGTTCCTGTATACTGCTGTCTTAGAAACTCTGAGCCTGGAAGCGGCCTGCTTCTCAGCGTAGCCTTCAGCCAGCAGAACCAGGATTAAACCAGGATTTTACAATGCAGATTTGTCTAAAAATATAGACAAGTCCCCCCGGGACACTGCAACCTGCCCTCCATGACACTGAAGCTCCCTCAGATTCTGGATTCAATTTGCAAATGCGAATACTCAGCATTGACTGGCATTTTTTGTTCCCCTTTCAAGACTGTTCCAGTTCTTTCCATCCATTTTGTGGTTTTATGATCCATGACCACATCAAGAGGTGATAAAAGTCACTTTTATATCAGATTGTCATTCTGAGAAGTGGGACTGGCATGAATTTGAATAATGAACAGTGTCTCGTCAGGTCATGATAATCCGACAATAGCCAAATGTGCCACTTTATTTTTCCATATGACTCAGATTTAAAATGTGTGTCTGTGTGCTCACTTCTGTATATAATACCACCATATATATCAAGGACCGTGAATTTGATGACATTCTTCAATACTTGCTACTTGTAGCAGAAAGTCTTTGAGAAAAACTAATGCTGAAACTTTAGGTGCTTATCGCTTTGGTTGTTTGAGGCTATTAAATCCTTCACCCATCTTCGGTTGTAACATATTCTATTTAAGGTCACAGGGAGTCCAAAGGCTCCAGGTAGAAAATGAACCAGGGTAAAGTGCCAACACATCACAGGGCACACTCACACACCAGGCATTCACACCTAGGGCCAATTTGGTAACTACAGTCAACCTCAGCATCTTTTTGGATTGTGGGGGGAAACCGCACTACTCAGAAGAAACCCCACAATGGCCGAGGGAGGACTTGCAAACTCCACGCACATGGAGCCACGGCAGGGACTCGAACCCTGGTCCCAGAAATGTGAGGCAACAGTGCTAAGCACTGCCCCTGCTATTCAACCTTAAAGTGGAAAAGGCTATTCATCCCTAATTACTTAAACCCAAAAAGGTGATAATTAGGCTAAGTTCTTTAAATCGTTTGGCAAATGCCTTAATTTGGCCAGCTTGGCAAAATATAAATGCTAAAGTGAATTTGCCTAAATTAAGGTCATAGAGGCAAACCTGCAGTTTCTAAAGTTCTCCATGAAGAACCTGCTGATGTCTCTGTAGGTCACTCCGGAGACGGTTACAGAACTGCCTGTGAAACTCTGTAACTCTAGTGGTCCACAATCAGAATCTGGAGAGAGTTTGGGATGACAGCCAATATTCCCAGGAGTGACTGTCCAGCCAAAGGCTCTAAAAGATATAAGTGCAAACATCCAGGAAGCCACAAAGAACCCCTTTTCTTGGCTGAGCCCAGGTCAGTTTTCAGGACTCCAGCATCAGAAAAATGGAATATGTAACGGTGCAGCAGATCAAAGAGGCACCTGTAAGATCTTGAGGAGTTCTGGAACAACTGCTCTAAGGAGACAAAAAGTTAATTTTTTTTCTTGATATTGGACTATTTAAAAAAAGTAAAGATTGAAAACCGATTCCACAGTAAGTACCTCGTATCCAGAGTACAGTTAGTCTACAGTGGGACGGTTCAAGAATAACAAAAGGGAATAAGAAAATTGTAAGTTTGGACCTAAATCCAGTTTAGTTAACAAACAACTGTCAGGGCCAAAACTATTTTCTGGTGCTGCAAGGCACAAAACATTTGGTTGCACTCATAGCAGCTAAATATGCAGGATATTATGTGTTTGCTGCCTTTTCCTGCTGATTTCTGTGTCATTATGAGAGTTTCTCCTGTTGAGATGAAGAACAGAACCATGCAGCATGAGGAATTGCTTTATAATAACACAACATCCAGGAAACGAGAACATGGGTGACTTTCTGGGATTTAACTGGGAATGGAACAGACACATGGAGCTTACAGCACTGGAACGGGTGTCACACTAGAGTACAATTAAACAAACCCAATCAAATGAATTCTCCAAATTTAGCTGCACGCCCAGCACACAATAATTCAGCATTTTTCTTGAGGATCTTAAACCTGTTGGTTTAAGAAACATGCAAACACGCAAACCAGTGTTTCTTGTGTGCATGAATTGCACGCATATATTGTTTACATATCTGTATAGAAAGAGACAAAAACATTTTTTCTAATTACCATTAGTACAACCAAAGAAATAAAATTGAATATTAAGTACATTCCACTGGTTTAATGGCTGTATGCTTTTCAACAAATAATTAAATCATCAAAAATAGACCACGGTCCCTATCATCGACTTGTTTTCCATTGCATGCTGCAAGCAGCCTCGATGTCACACCTTTGTGTGATTAGCAGAAGTGCACCCCAAGCATGTTTCCCCAGAATAAAGAGAAACATTTCTTGTAATCAATATCCTCTGGTGAGTCACTGTGGGAAACGACTGTTTGGAAAACAGATTACACGAAGAAGGAAATGGAACGAGAAAACACACATCAAAGAGACTTGCTCTCATATGTTCATTTTATTTGATGAAGGCATGTAATGACCAAAAAGGGTCCAGGTCGACTATTATCGAATGACAACACCTACAGAGGTCATAGTGCAAAGCCAGACTAGTAGCTGACATACTGTAGTACTCAGCTGCTGAGATAACTGGGTCCACAAAAATCAGCACATCAAGCATACAGTTTTTTCCTGTCCGGATATAGCCATTTACCAACACCAACACACCAATTCTACGACAATGCTACCACGGGGGCAGTATGTGGCTCTGTGCCTGTGATCAGAAGGTTGGCGGTTCGAGCCCAGCCTTGGCACGTCTGTGAGTCCTTGATTAAGGCTCTTAACCCCCCAGCTCCCTGGGTGTCACTATGGGTGGCTGCCGTTCACAGCCAGCTCGCTCTCACCTATAGAGAGCAAGATGGGGGAGGTGTAAAGAGAGTTTCCCCATGGGGATCAATAAAGTACCAATTATTACTGATGTTAATGCTTTGATCTTAATTCAAAATCAAAATAATCTGCTATATTAACCATTATGCTTTACCATCCCTATTATGCATCACTGGACATTTGTGTCCTTACACTGGTCTCATTTATGGTCCTTTGTTACTGAGCACTGGACCGATTTACAGTCAGACATTATGCTACAGTGGACCACGCTGGAACATTTTAATGATTCCTTATGATGCGTCTTAACTGTGTCCAGTTCAGGCGAAGGGAAAATATAGCCCAGGGACTCTCTACTACATCAATTATACATTCAAAATCCCCAATCCAGAGTAACACACTATAAAATTGCAAACATGCTGTGCTTGTCCAAAGCTGTAAAATGTCACAACTTCGTCCAGCTGTCTTAGGAAGTGTTGGTTTTTATTGAACTTTTCTATGGAAAATGAGTTGGTTCTAGATTCCAAAATCTGAGTGTTCTGCCTTTCTCAATGCATGCATTGTGAGAGACGCTGTTGGAAAATGCCTACATCCAGGAATTATATCCAGGTTCAGATACCATGCCTGCAATCAGAAGGTCGCTGGCTCAAATCCCACGATCAGCTGCGTGATCCCATCACTGGGGCCTTAAGTGTGGCCCGTAACTGCAAATGCTCCAGGGACTGACTGAATATAGTAAAAATATACTAATGCATTAGATTTTGAGATAATTCTGGATCTTCAAAGAGAAGCTAAAATCCTTCAGAAAAAAAAAATAATTTTAGAAGTTCTCTTCCTCCATCCTCTCGTTTTGATTAAGATATAATGTAGCAATACACAACAATATAATTTAATATTAAGGTCTTTATCATGTGGAAAGACTGAGAATTTTTAGTAAAAGGAGGAGAGCTGGGAGGTTAGTACATTGGGGATTAAGAATGGGCTGTAATCTGGATCTGGACAGACGGCTGTGGTAACAGACTGCAGAACAGAGCACTGAATGTTGCAACACTGAAATACTTTAGTCTCTTATTCTAAAAACCTGTGTCAGACAACACAGATGAACTAAAAACATGCACCTAACCTCTGATTGTAGAGGTTAAGGACAGCTTTCATGAAACAGACCAAAGCGGCATTCAGGCCCTGCCATACAGTCATACTCTATTGTTTGCTTGAGTAACCTTGAGAAATCAGGGTCTTCAGCATCAGTGTGACTGTTTTATACAGTGTTACTGACTGCAAGTATGAATCCATTATTATTACCAACATTTAATGAGCCATTAGAGAATATTTTGACTAAGTTTCATTCATAAAAAAATCATAAAGTAGCATACCACCATGTCAAATAAAATGGTTTATAAACATACAGATTTATATGAGGGAATCTGCAAACTGAATCCGATTTCTATGCTCCCGATAGTCCTGATATCCATGAAATCCAAGGAATTGCTCAGCATCACTGATGCAGCAAAATACCTTATTAAGTGGAATGTTGTTCAGTGGGGCAATAACTTAACAATAATTTTCATAAATAAAACACAACTAATCAGCACCAGGTGCCGGTACTCCCCTTGTTATTCAGTACCAGGTGCAGGTACTCCCCTTGTTATTCAGTACCAGGTGCTGGTACTCCCCTTGTTATTCAGTGCCTGGTGCCGGTACTCCCCTTGGTATTCAGTACCTGGTGCCGGTACTCCCCTTGGTATTCAGTACCAGGTGCCGGTACTCCCCTTGGTATTCAGTGCCAGGTGCCGGTACTCCCCTTGGTATTCAGTGCCTGGTGCCGGTACTCCCCTTGGTATTCAGTACCTGGTGCCGGTACTCCCCTTGTCATTCAGTACCAGGTGCCGGTACTCCCCTTGGTATTCAGTGCCTGGTGCCGGTACTCCCCTTGGTATTCAGTACCTGGTGCCGGTACTCCCCTTGTTATTCAGTACCAGGTGCCGGTACTCCCCTTGTTATTCAGTACCTGGTGCCGGTACTCCCCTTGGTATTCAGTGCCAGGTGCCGGTACTCCCCTTGTTATTCAGTACCTGGTGCCGGTACTCCCCTTGGTATTCAGTACCAGGTGCCGGTACCCCCCTTGGTATTCAGTACCTGGTGCCGGTACTCCCCTTGGTATTCAGTACCAGGTGCCGGTACTCCCCTTGGTATTCAGTGCCAGGTGCCGGTATTCCCCTTGGTATTCAGTACCAGGTGCCGGTACTCCCCTTGGTATTCAGTGCCAGGTGCCGGTACTCCCCTTGGTATTCAGTGCCAGGTGCCGGTACTCCCCTTGGTATTCAGTACCTGGTGCCGGTACTCCCCTTGGTATTCATTACCAGGTTCCGGTACTCCCCTTGGTATCCAGTAGTAGGTGCTGGTACTCCCCTTGGTATCCAGTATCAGGTACCGGTTCTCCTCTTGTTATTCTGTCCCAGGTGCCAATACTCCCTGTTACTTCCCTTGGTATTCAGTACTAGATGTTGGTATTCCCCTTGTAATTCAGCACTAGGTGATACTGATAATAGACAATTATGTTACCGGTTTATGCATTTACTATACTTTACTTTTTATTGCTATTTAGGCTATAAAATACAGCCTAGGTGTATAGTAAACTATACCATCTAGGTTTGTGTAAGTACACGCTGCGATATTCTCACAATAACAAAATTGCTTAACGACGCATTTCTCAGAAAGTGTCCCTGTCCTAAAGCAACGCATGACTGTATTGATTCTGCTAAGTGAAATTGCACTGATGCATTATTTCTACTTCATATATCCTGTGTATTTATCCTGTCATTCCTGCTTTTACTATATGTTAATGTTATTTTAGGTTTTGTGTGTTATTTGGTATGATCTGTTTTTTTGGGGTCTGGGGGATTTTTTTCCCATATAAATTAAGGGTAATCGCTTCTCCGCTTCACGCCATTTAGGCTTTTGAAAGGTTTCACAGGAATGATCTTCTTTTGTAAAGCAGCGCATACCCGCAGTGCTGATTCCAGCTGGACATTTCCGGCACTGCGTCCAACTTAGAGGTCATCATTATGCCCAAATAAAGCTGATGAAAATAGATATAACCTATTAGCTAATAATAGCCCACAGGAACATTCGTTGCTTGCAATAAATGTAAAAAAAAAGGGTTTAATATTGATATACTATTAACACCTGCAATCTCAGGATGCCAGTTGTAATGGTACCTGACAGCAAAGATAAACACGGGTGTTGGGTGACCAATGAAGGATGGAAAGTTCTGCTTTAAAACGTGCTATAAACCTGCCGACCACGAGAATACACGAGGAAACAGCTGATCCGAGTCCCAGGGGAAGTGGCCGCACGCGCACACTGTGCACAGTCTCCTTTTAAAGGCATTCAGATGGCGAGAGCCACATGGCCAGAGGGCCCCCAGAGACCCCACCCTGCGGCACCTCTGACAGCGCAACAGCGGGAATTTCCTGAGCCACTAACACGATAAAAGCTCACGCTGGTTAAAGGCTCCGCTTCACCCCACTGCTGACTAGAGGATGACCTCGTTTTACTACATTGTGTGCACATTTGCTTGCTCCATTTGCGGGATGTTTCAGGTCAGGGCCATTTATCCTGACCAGTGCCACCACAGCCTGTTGCTTACGCAGGGGGAAAAAGGGGGTGGGGGGGTTTGTCAAATGATCATGTGTGGCTTTACTGTTAGGGGCAGGGCCGGGATTCCTGTAAGTGAAGCCCAGGTTGATTCCCGTTCACACCAAGGCAGGGTGTGAGGTTTTGCACATGCGAGAATGAGACAAAAGTGCTGTAAATACACCGCAGGGCAATACTGCCACGTCTCCTCCAATGACGGTGGGAAGCGGGCAGTGACAGCGAGCCAGCAGCCAATGAGGGGACGGCTGTGGTTGTGGACCTCACGCTCCTGCATTGTTGTGGTGCCCCAAAGAGCCAAATGCCTGCGCTTGTCCTGGCATCCTCATTTGTCTCTCTCTACCTCGAGCCATGCAGCGGCGGTGAGGCTAGACACTGCGGAACTTCAGCCGGTAAACAGACTGCGGCCTCTTACGCTGACAGCAACAAAGAAAACCCCCCGACGAGGAAGCTGCAGGTACCAGCAGAACATCTCTAGTACTATGAAAGAAGTTCAAGAATCTGAAATATTCATCTCAGATTGTTTTCCGGATATATCAGTTGTAACATTTAATCCCACCTATCAGGGTTGGGGCCATTCCGGAATGCATTGATCAATTCCAGTCCAAATCAGGAAATGGAACTGGAGTTGGGATTGGAAAAAAAGTACAGGGAACAGAATTGGAGTTGAATTTGAATTTCAGGGAGATTTAAGTTCCAACTCCAGTTCCATTTCCTGATTTGGACTGGAATTGATCAATGCATTCCGGAATGGTCCCAGCCCTGCCACCTATGAAACGTCCTAATGTTGGGTACTGCGACGAAATCACGCCCCTCTTTTCGTGCTTGAAGACTCACCCATCGATCGATCCTGCCTTGTGCTGGAGTTACAGCCAATCTTGCATAATTAATCTTATTTGTTAATTTTTCAGCACTCATACAATTTAAGTATTTCATTAAATACATTTTTGACACTTTCAGTATCATGCCGATTTACTAACAGTATTTTGTATCTTGTATACTGAAGTACCTGTATGAGTTCCATAGGCTATATGTGTCAGTATCACTCACATATTTATGACAGCACATCCTTATAAAGTAATTTAGTCTATTGAAATTGGCAACCCATGTATTTTATAAAGGTAGGGTGCTCTGATAAAGCATTTCAGTCTATTGAGATGTGCTACCTGTAGCTTTAACACTCGTAATACAATCTGATAAGGTATTTCAGACTGTCACCATGCCAACTTATATTACATTGGTTTTTTTAATTAGTCATTTATTTTTTCTTTTATAATCTGCTTTAAGTTTCAGCACATAAAAATGACTGTAGCATTTTTCAATAGGGTAGCACCGATTGATAGATATATCTGTCAAAACATATTTCAGTAGGACAACTCCACATGATAGCACAAATCATCAGAACACCAGACCTCCGCACTGAAACATAAGGCAGTAAAATAGAGTGACGGCAGTAGAATGAGGACGAGGGAACACTGCTATACTGATTACACCCGAGCCCCTTACATGCGGAACATTTGTAGTGGGCCACTTGCTTCTGTGGTCTGTTTCTCCACAGCGACACAGACCAGGAAATGTTTCTACGCACAGCTAAGCGCAAAATATCAGCAGGACCAACCTCAAATAATCACTGCCAGCATCGCAATCAGTTTTCCATTGCCGTGGATTTCACACTTACATTCATTTTCTTGCTTGTACAAAAATCACATATGGAATAACATCATCGTCGACTGCCAGGAATCATTTTTCCAGAAATGGTTTTTCCATTATTTTCCATCAGTTATTTTGTTCTGCACTCAAGACACTGAAAAAAACATGTAGCGTTGCCAGGTAACTTCTGTTTTACTGGGAGGTTTGCACAATAGAAAACAGAAATTAACATAGATTAACTTTGCTTTTAAAATTTAAACACATACGGTACATACATTTTGTCCGGGCACACTATAGCACAGTTTGGGCCAAAGTTTTCATGAGGGAAAAACATATGTTGTGTTATACCAGTCACTTACGTAACAGAAAACCAGATTTTGGCAGCACTTTTAACTCTTAGCGTTATTTTTCAGGACTCTGATTGACACTGATGATTCCCCCAGACTGAAGCGCTTTTGAGGAGTCATGACGGGTTCCTGGTACGCACAGCGTGACAGAGAACCCCCTCAAAGATCTGGGACACTGCAGATCAGGTTACAGAACCGAGACCAAACCAGGTCTCACCATACTAAATGAAAAGCAGCACAGTCCCTCCCAGTTTTTGGCTGTCTCTGTCTCTGCTGACACAACTAACCAGACTTCATCCCTGCCGGGGGAAGTACGATTCCGCCCCAGGAAAGCAAACTGAAGTGTAAGAGGCGGATCTGCCAAGGAAATCCGAGCGTCGTTCACAGTTTGTTTAACTATTTGTAGCGAGAATATGATGAGTGTTATGACCCGAGAAAACGTGACTAATTCACCCCGGTCACTTTCCAGAAGCTATACTTCTACAGTTTTTTGTGTTGCTGTATAAAAGCAGGTAATTCTCTAGCCACGGTACCATACAGGACGAATCTTAATCATGCTATATGCTGCCTCCAAACACAAAACTCTCTATGAGCTTTATTCTCAAGTATATTTTTATCCAGTGGGAGTCTTCAATCAATACTGATTTGGGAAAAGCTTCTCATTCTGTCTGTATGCTCCTGGCATCACCAAACTACACACTCAGCAGTAACGAATGCCAAGCAACTGCTCTTATTCCCAGACCTTTTGCTGTGAGCATCATTCTGATTGGACAGGCATACACAGTGCCGGTTTAGAAAAACAAGTCAATCCCTACCTTTCGACCTGATTGGCCAGGTAATCCAGGCGGGCCCATCATGCCCGAGTCGCCCTGAAACAACAAACACTTATTAAAGTCACCTTGACACAACGCAAGTAAGAGACTCATCGAGCTTAAAATACTGTAAAACTATTTTGGTCACGTTCCACTCTGATCCCACACAGTTTATTCTCATTATCTGTGAGTGTTTATTTACCAGTTTTCTGGTAGAATGACGGATAAAATCCAATTATATAAAAACAAACAAATTGAAAATATTTTCAGTTTAATTGCAAAATGCGTTGAATAGAACCGTTTACACATGCAAAGAAACACGGTGGTCTGAAGCTAAGATGTTAGCTACAGTGCTAACCCAAGAAGTGCATGTGTATGTCTGCAAATCTATATGCATTCAAAGTGAATAAAATATGTCTATAACAAAAACAATGTCAAAGAAGGACGGATTGCCTGCACTATCCCCCATTTATGTAAATCATAGGATACTTTATAATTACGGAGTATTTATATTTATTTATTAACTGTTGTGACATTACAATTGCGTGCTACAGTAAAATTTGCCAGCTGTTCGGGTCAGGAAGTACGTGAATTATCTGTTTATTAGACCTTCCCAAACATCGTTTCCTCTTTGTCACAGATGGTGACCTGAGTTTTCTGCTGACAAATGCTGACAAGATGAGGGAATATGTCAGCAACCAGAGTCCGTGCCCACAGACATACACTTCCTTTGAAAAACTCAGTTCTTGTAACCTAGTGAGACAATGGCTTAAATGCAGGGTTGCGGGCATCTTCTCGGCAAGGAAGAGGGATGAAGATATGAGATTTGGTTTTGCGGTCAAGCTGCAATAAAGCTTCTAGAGTGTCACTGGCCAATAGAGGAGGCTTTAATTGGTTGGTGGATGGGGGGAAGTACCCGATTGGCTGGTGAAAGGAGAATAGTTCTTCCTGAGAATACCTAGTTCCCTGTGCGGAATGAGCTGCACATCAAGGTTTAATTAGTTTGTATGTTCCCTCCTGTGCTCCACGGCATTGCTTCCACATTGCAACAAAGATCTGAATTGGAAATCAAGTGACCGTGACACGGCTGTGTTTGTTCAATACCTTTGATCTGGCTCAACATTAGAAGGAAAACATCCAATAGCTGTTTCAAAATTATTAATGGTAATATTTTTTTCAAGTAAAGATCTTACGATCAGGTTCCAAATAGTCTCAGTGCAAAATAAATACAGTGTCATTTTGATTATATTTTTATTTCAAAAGTGGGACACTTCAATAACTATTAAACTGGTCTCAATTGCATCTAATCATAGGAGAATCAGATCATATTGAATCAATGTTGAACCGATGTGTATGAAATTGTTAACTTTACCCATATCCTTTTGTATCATATCTAGATGCGTGTTGTATCATCTGAGTGGTACCACGCAGGTACCGGGTGTGCATTTGGAAAAGCACTGCTACAGACATGAGAACCAACATTCCACAGAATGTTCTGGAAGCAAAAAGGTAACAGTACTCACTTTGTCTCCACTGGGTGCAGTTCCAGGTGAGAGTCCTGAGTCTCCTTTTCTCCCCTGAAACAGAGCGATATTTCCGGTGATCAGTGACTTTATTACACTTGTTATTTGGGCTTATTTAAGTGGTATTTCTGTAGACTCCTCCCTCCTTCTAGCAATAGAAAATAGTTCAGAACTACAGTTTGGACCCAAGGGCCTCGCTGTCCCATCATTACATAATCTGTTATGAATTTATAGTACCATAATAAAGATGGTTCTTTTCTCTTGTCTAGGGGAACCATACTGTCCTACTGTTTTATTCCTGACAACTGCTTTGTTTATGAAACATAATTTAGAATTCAGATATATCTGAGTTCATAATATGCATGATGAGCTTCTTTGCAAATAGAAAACAACATCCGTCCTGAGTGTTCACCCAGTGACGGGGGTAAGACCCCCTGGGAAAGACCCCCTGGGATTTATGTTTAGGACAAAGGTGTGCTCACTCTCATGAGTCATGTATATCATAAATTACACTCATGACGAGTCTCTGTAGGACTTTGCAGTGGAAAAAATCATGTCAGGAAAATGTATTTCCTGCCCAGCATGTAAAATAATGATGTGTGTTACACATCAAAGCAATCTGTGGGAAATTAAACGGAGATTGACGCTTTTTTTTCCACAAGCACTCCGGTGGTGTAGAACTCCCGGATGAAAAAATAAAATTACAATGTAGGACACAACATCAAATATTTGGGTAAACTGTTGTGAAAACCTGGCCTGTGACAAATTCTTAACACATAATCTGACAGAGGAAAAGCCATGCATATAAAATCACAGGAAAAAGAAATGAACATGTTATGAATTAATTGCTGGAATAAATCTGGAAGGAATTTAGTGATGTAATTCTCCGGCTCAATACAATTGTTCTTCGGTCTTTTAAATGATTAGCATAAACTTCTTTCACAGAAACAAGACAGTATTTGGTTTGGCATTGTAAGCCCTTTAGAGTAGTAATTACTATTTATTTCTAAATATGTAGATTTGAAGCTTATATTAAATACCACAGAAAATAAACATTACTAACATCTACTAAAATAAAAGTATTCTATAGTACATCTTTTTCCTTTTCCTGTCAAATCAGAATATTAATTCTGTCTGTACAGTCTGTCAATGGATCGATGTTACTGTAAATAGCATTCACCCTCCATTTAAGCAGCCTTTATAGTGGTTATATCTGGATCCTGTCCAGTTAAGAAGAGTTACTGCATATAAGGCCTGTTGCAGGTAGATATACAAATTGTACAGCATGAAATTTAAAACCCTAGAAATACTTCATGTTTTGGGAGATGTAGACTTTGTTTTCTAACTGGTGTAAACCTTTTCAAGTGGCAAATGAGTTACCAGCACAATATGTTTTCGCTCAATAATTTCCCTCAGTATGGAAAAGGGCCCCTTAAGTTCTAATCTGATAATTTAACTTATCAGACTTTCATGATGATTACTGGAGCGGAGAAAAGGTGCGAAGTGCTGAAGAAAACCTCAGGAAGGGGCAGAGTCCTCAGCGCTGGAGGAGGGACCCGAGAGCGACACCTAAGCTCTTTCAGGGTGGGGGGGCGGGGGCTGATTCTGTTGTTCCAGCTGCCATTTTCAGGAAGCTCACAAAAACACGCCTCGGCCACGGGCGAAACACAAGGGGCCTGTTCACTGGGACGTCCTATCCGCCGATCTCGCACATGAGGTCCCCACTGGGAGATCTCGGCACACAGGGAAGGCCAATCTGCAGCTTAATCAGGGTCCCTCATTACATAAATGGGCTTATAAAATGCGGGGCTTTACAGAGTGCGCTCTAATCTGGCGTGGAGAGATCGCTGCAACGTTATGTTGAATGAGGGCCTCGATGAAGCCTTGCAGTGACCCAACAAAGTACGACACGTGTGGTAAAGGAGAGCCGTACTGGCTGCAGCTGGAGTCGTTTTTACCCATTTGTGGTGTTTCTCTAAACACTCAGGTATGTCTGCTACAGTCCTTTCAAAGGCGTCGGTGACGATACCACCTAACGTACACGAGCCGTCATTGTAAAGTAATGACTACATGGTTTCTGGGCTTCAACAGGCATGGAAGCATTTCTGCCTCATATGTTCCACTGACCACTAATAAATCGCCAATGAATGTCTTCTACAGTCCCATGAATGGGATGACATCACAGTGCTGTTTTAGGGCCTAGGTGACAGGAGGTGGCTCTGACATTCTGCTGTTTACAATGCGAGTACAGTCCTGACCCATACGTCCTCTTCTCTTTTCCACTCTTTTATTACCGACTCCATTCTGCCGACTGATTCATTACACGTTTCTGGATGGAAAGCTGCCTGCTCACAGGCAGGTGTTCTTCCAATTTCGCAGTCTTCTGCCGTCTGTCTGCACAAAGCATTACATGAAAAGGATCCTTTCCTATCTGGGCTAAACCCAACATCACTGGAACTGCGCCCAGCCATCAATTCGGTGCATGGAAAGACATAGCGGCACCTTGTAGGAACCAAGACGGCAGATATTTCCTGCAGGTTTATATGGGGTGTGGTGGGGTCATAACCTTCATATGTAGACTTCGAGGTACAAATATGAAGTCGACTCAGGCTGTTTCGTTCCAAGTACTGTAAATCCCAAGAAGAAGAAAGAACAGAAAGCTGCGTCTAATAAGAATCAGCATATGCAGCACCGCACTGTACATTCATACCTTTAAGTCCTGCCTCTTCATTCATTCATCAAATTCTTCTTAGAGTACTCTTTTCATTCACGTTCAACTTCTTCCTAGCATAGAATACTCTTCTTAGAGTATAGTACACTATTCATTGACTTTCAACTTCTTCCTAGCATAGAATACTCTGCTTAGAGTAGAGTATTTCACTTTCAAGTTCTTCTTCGAATAGAGTACTTAGAGTACTTCTCTCCAACCAGAAGTATCCAGTGGGGGTGTGGTGGGATAATAGGGTCTCTTTATGAAGGGGATACTCTAGCCCACCGCCAGCTACCTCCCGTACTCCCAGTGGGATGTAGGGCAAGTGTCACAGAGGCAGGGGTAAAACCGGCTCCGACATAAAAGGAGGATTTAATAAGAGGAACCAAAAGAGTGTGCTGACAACCTTTTCATCAGTCCTGTCTGATGTTTGGTTTTTTCAAAGAAAACACAGAGACAGAAGCAGCGGGGCTAAGGACCTGCCACCAGGACCTGTCACTGGCAGGTGACGCCTCTCCCTGCATTTACGTGATATTCGCTTTATTTAGCAGATGCTTTTCTGCAAAACTACGTACGAGTGATGCAAACAGCACGTTACAAACACACGGCTGTCAGAGGATCAACTCGGCATAAATGCAGACAGGCTGAGCTTCCGATGAGCAACCAGTGAAAGCAGTTTTGGAGAAGGAGCTACACAACATCATCCTTACAAAGAAACAGAGAACCTAACATTACTACTCAAGTCGGCAGAAAGTGGAACACTGAGCGAGCATGGAGGGGTGGAGGCTGGCTGGGGGATTCCAGGGAGAGATGGGTTTTCTGGTGTTTCTTGGAAGTGGAAAAGGAATCTTCAGTTTCTCTTTCACAAGACATGCTGCTACCTAGTTTCATTCAGCCTACAGTACATCTATGATGTAGTCTACAAAGCAGAATTCAGTAACACTTTACTTAAAGCTGTCATCTATAATGCACTTCATAATGCACTATAATGGTCGGTATAAGAATTAATAAAGCATTATAACCTCTTCTATTGACAGCCATAAGGCATTATAGTGTTCATAATAATACTTCATAAGCTCCAGTGAAGCTTGTATCTATGCAGTACACAGCATCCTTAATGCTTATACTGACCATTATAATGCATTATAAAGGTATATATAGTGCATTATAGATGAGAGCTTCATAAGGCAGTCATAATGCATAATAAACATGGCTATAATGTGTTATGCCTTTTTTTTATAAATATATATCTGCCATGTTTATAATGCTTTATGAATGCATTATAATGTGTTATGAATATGTTCATAGATTCTTATAAGCAGAGCATTCACAGAAAGTGCCACCAAGAATTCTTCTTATTGGTTTTTTATTTTCATAATTGTTTCATAAGATAAAGTGTCATGATGTTTTGATGGATTTTTGACATTAAGAGTTTTTATTGAATACATCACTACATCCCACTTTCTTCCTTTGCAATGAAAACTAACTCTTTTGGTACACAATATGACAATATGGCAATATGATTCCTGCACTTAAAAACTGCAACATTTCCAAAACGCCCTCTACTTTATTAATAATCCGGATATGTTATCTCCTACATAATCCTTCATGAGCACAAAGTCATTGCCAAAATCAGTCATCCAATTTGAAATTCATAGGAGATTACAAGCAAACATCTGTTTTAGCAATATAAGCCTGGCTGTAAGGAATCGTGGAAGATACTTTGGAATATCTGACCCTGAGTATTTAAGTTTGCAAACTGTATCTGTTATTTGGCCACTACAGCAATCAGGGTAGTCCTTTGAGAACCTCATAAACTGCAACACTCACTAGTGTTGATTATCTAAGAGGTTGGAGCCTCTCTGCTCTCATTTATCCTCACTTTTCCCTATCCTCTGAACACTCTAGGTACATATTTCCAGAAAAATGTCAGCTGCCTCACTATTCACAGTGGTACAGAGAGGAATTCTGGAAACACTGCTATTTATTTTTTGGTCCTGGTATGTAAATATACAGTCACGGAAGCCAAGTTTAGCTTAACATGTGCTATTCTGCATTTACACCCAAAACATCTGTGTGCATCTGTGAATACACTGCATCCATGAACATGCTGCATCGGTGAACACACTGCGTCTGTGAACACACTGCATCGGTGAACACGCTGCATCTGTGAACACGCTGCATCGGTGAACACGCTGAATCTGTGAACATGCTGCATCGGTGAACACGCTGCATCTGTGAACACGCTGCATCGGTGTGTACCTTTAGTCCAGGTGGACCTGGAGGCCCTGGATTCCCATGTGGTCCTGGAGGACCCTGCAATGGAAACACAGAAAGTCCATACTCAGGAACACTGGCTTGTAAACAAAAGTATATGATATTATCTGGTATACATCAGAAAATTGAATCAAGTGGGATTAAAAACTATTTTCTTGCGAGCCTGAAATGTCCCTGCCAAGTGAGCTCTGCTGGACTGGAAAGCAGGAAATGGATCTTGGATGCCAGCAGAAAAACACTGTCGAGATAGTCAACCAAACTCCAAAGCAGAGTTTCTGAACTGGTGGGGTATGAGACCATTTTCGGTGGCTCACGGAATGAGTGCTCCAAAAAATAAAACAAAAACTTGTAGACAACCCTTCTGGGCGACAACTTTTACCACTAATTTTGGTCGTGTCTTACTGACCAAAGCAACATGAGCGGCCTGAGGTTAAGTCAGCTGAGAAGCACTGCTGTAAGGTGTGACCTTTAATGTGTTCTACCAATGTAACCCTGAAAAAAATGAAGTTTCCAGAAGACTCTGATGTCATACACAGTTTCCCTCCAGCATGCATAAACATCGCTTCAGTGAAGAACAGAGCCAGACTGAAATATTCACAGCTTGATTACAATGACATCACCGGAGTGAGTCCGTATCCCGGAGATGGGCCAACACATTCTGCCTTGCAGCTCATAGGAGGTATCTGCAGAACATCAGCTCCCACGGCCCTCTGACACCCGGCCTGTTACAACTTTCCCTGTCTTTCCGTCTGCTGTGTGGAAACTTTGTTCGAGTTACAGCATGTGCATGTGATTTTCTTCATCCCTTTCTCAGCGGCTACGAGGAACACCGTGGATAGTTCCAATTTGTTCTTACAACCTGTGTCGTCAGCCACAAAGTGGGAGCTTCTGAAAAAGGTTTTTTTTCTGTAGCCTGGTGTAGTATTTTCAAAGATTAAGACGGCATGGATATGGCCCTACCAAAAAGCACCTCTCCCCTCACCAAAACACTCTCAGTACTTACCGGTAAGTCCCATACTTGCCATATTTTACCAAGTATGGTGCAGGCTTGGTATCCTTTATTTATAGGGATCCACTCCTGCATTTATTTATTATTTGTACACCTTAATTTCTATCTCTATATTATTTTTAATGTATTTGTAGTTTTTGTGCTTTTGTCTTGATTCTATGTTTAATTGTATATTTTATGTCACCACCTGCACCAAAACAAATGCAAATAAGACAAATGGATGACCTGAGCAGAGGAGAAGCCAGCAGAAAATAAAAGGCTTTATGAGCCGTTTAGAGAGATATTAGCTGGATGGTGTAGGTGCCCGCAGTGACAACGTCATCTCCCGTTCCACAGGGAGGGGGCCAGCGCTGGCAGGGAGGGGGCCAGCGCTGGCAGGGAGGGGGCCAGCGCTGGTGGCTGCGAAGACGCGCCAGCTTAAAACCCACAGTCTTTGCGCAGCTGGCCAAGGCAGTAACCGCCGAAAGCCACAGAACATTCCGGATGCCCCACACAGGTCCCACTCTGACCACGCTTTGGCAGAGCGTGTTTGACATTTAGATTTATAAACCTTATATAAATGCATTAAAGAAAACACAACTGGCTTATAATGAAATTGCTTCAAACAGTACCATCTCCATGCCCCCCCCCCGCCCACCACAAAAGACGATCGTTGACAGGCGATAGTTAAGGCGAGATGTTGATTTCGTCTTCCCGCCTTTGGCTTCCATGCTGCGCGTACTGTAAAAACTGGCTGTAAATGTTGCTTTCAGTGAAAGATGCCAGCTTCGCACACTACAGCTTCCTGTTCTGCAGTCATTAACGGCAGGTTGGTCAGAGCCAGCGCTCGTCTGAGAATTCACTACTCTCTGAAATTAAAGGGCACGCCAGACCCAAGGGGTTGTCATTTTTCCATTACGGTCTTTAAGACTAAGAAAATAGATTTCATAGCTTGAGCGAGTGGCTGGATGGTCCCCCTCTAACAGAGCAACCAGCTGCCCAAAGGACCCTCAGCCGCCCAGCGGGGACCCGAGTCTAACCATCCGTCTCACGCCGAGACGAGGGCTCCTGCGTCACACTGTTTTCACGTCTTCCTCCTGCACGCCTGCTAATTACACACTTCTGAGGCCCAGGAAGGCAAAGGGACGCACACCCACTGACAGGGAAAATTAAAAAGCTACATACTCATTACTTGCTTTATTCTAGTAAACAGACAAAGACTTAAAAGAGCAGCGTCAGACTTCCGTCCTTGCTGCCAACAGACAGGCCCTGCTATAAAAATTATACGAACGTGGGCCCAGAGACTACCGGTCATTAATCAGAGCCAGAGAAATGAAAGAATAGGAGAGTCACTGTAAACTGATATTGGTTTAATTTAATGCATATTCATAAACATTTAAATAGCTGGAGAAAACAATGGAGTTTTGTTCTAGTGTTATTTCACACTTTTGACACATCGCTTTTAATTATGTGAAAAAAACCATCTCTGCCAGACTTTATACGGCTAACGGCCAGAGTCAAGCAAGGGTCCGTACAGGGAGCGTGGACCCTGTCTGCCCAGTGGAGGGGGGGGCTCTCTTCCCAAGGGAGACAAAGCCTCCTTTGAAGCAGGCATCAGACAGCGGCCCCTGGGAGCCCCCAGTGACCTGACACTGGAGACGGGGTCGGGCAGGCAGACGGGAAGCAGAGCCGTGTCTCTCCTGCCCCGGCACCTCGCTGACACTCAGGGCATCTGCTCGCATGTGAGGTACGTCGGCTACTGTGTGTGGCGTGTTACCCTAGATGGGGGGGGGGGGGGGGGGGGGCGCCGGGCGGGTTCAAGGCATCTGGTGTCACCTGGTCTTCTCTATGTGTTGACGACAGTTGCTAAACTAATCTCACACCCATGTGCAGCGGCTTGCGGAGGCCAAGGGTCATGTCTGGTTTGCGGATGAACATTTTGGGAAACGAGCTTCACAAGCCTGAGCCATAAGGGGAAAAGAAAATCGCCACCGTGCCAGAATCCCCCTTTTCGGGAATTACGGCGAACATTCCCATAACTAATAAAAAAAAACACTCCTTATGCTGAGGCATTAGCGTAAGTTAGTTAATAAACCAAACATTCAGACAAGGTGCGTTTCTATATTACGAGGGTTACGTCCCTGCTGCAAGAAAACTCCGAGCCACAAGGGTTTGAGGTCCATTTCCAGCAGAAACATTGGTTTTGACAGCATTGCTTTCTATGATTTACTTAATTGAACATTGATAGCAACCATCATAAATAGTGTAACTATTGTTGGAGAGTGTAGTGCTGTAACATTTATCATATTTGATGCGGTCAATGCTGACGTTAAGCTGACTTGAAATTCTTAATCCAGGAGTTTTCGATCTGCATGATTTGATTTACGAGGCACTTGGTTTCTGATCAGAGCAGCTGCACGTCTAAATGGAAATCAGCCTTTTCACCTGATGCTGATATTCACAGCGCTGCTGCCGGGACCCCCGGCCGCCGGCCAGACACAGGGGTAGATGGATGTACGGGGGGGGGGGGATGCTGAAACAGCCGCCTTGTGGAACTGCTAAAAACGCCACACAAAACCAGTCTGTTTGAGACTGTGTCGCTCCATCCCTAAAACACCCCTACATTTTTCGCAACCATTTGTCCAATGCAGGGTTGCGGGGGGTCCAGAGCCTATGGGTGCAAGGCAGGGAACAACCAAGGATGGATCGCCAACATCACAGAACACACACACACACACACACACACACACACACAAACAGCCGCCTTGTGGAACTGCTAAAAACGCCACACATGCAAACTCCACACACATGGAGCCACGCCAGACACTCAAACCCTGGTCCAAGAACTGTGAGGCAACAGCGCTCACCAGTGCACCCCTGTGCCACCATCCCAGAACATGGGCCATGAGACCCTTCTTCCTCTATCTGGCTTCTGAATAAATGTTCATTCAACAATAAAACGTTTTAGCTATGCAGCTGTTTTAAGAAGCAAGCCATGGGGGCCGGTTTCATGCGTCACGCCATTAAGGTCCCCTATAGTCGCCTAACGGATGCCTCTTTTAATTTCCCCTAACTGTTGTCTAGCACAGCATGCTGCAAAGATTACTGTGGGGAGTCTGGCCTGTTTCAGGAGATACGTCCTGTGTGATCTTGTGGAAGTCTCTGTTTTATTTAGGGGTTTTTAAAATGCCCACCAGTGGGTTGGGCACATGCTCAGCTGGCCTTAAATCATGTCAGCGTTGGCTTGGCCTCTCACCCCCTCCAATTTCATTGGTGCCTTCCGGATTTCATTGCCTACTATGTGCTCACATCCCTAAAATCAGCCTCCAAGTTAATGTTTGGCTAGTCGGCCTAAATCCTCTGCAGGTGGTTGGGGAGACATCTAGGACTATTTTTTTTAGTTCATCAACCACTTCTGTAAGGAGACATCATCTGCGAGGCCACAGGGAGCTGCGAAAACATGCCAGCATTCAAGGTCTGAGGGCTCTGAAAGAAGGATTAATGGCTTTAAATGGCTCCTAATAATACATGTAGAAAGATTTTATTCTCAAGTTAAAGGCATTTTCCCTTAGTCATGCTCACCAGGGGTTTGCAAAGAAGCCTGGTTTACCAGACGGATTTGGAAAAGCACACGCACGCATGCAAGAGGTTCACACACTCAATGTGAAAGTTTAGCAGGCTCACAAAAATACATCTATTACTTCATAGATTTCCCAGAATGCCTATTAGTAAATGTCCTGGATGAGATGACAGGACATCACATCCACATACCCACACATACACACACACACACACACACACACACACACACACACCATGGACAATACAGAGACATCACACATCATTGGGCTACGGCATGGTCCAGAAGCACCTTCAGGAAACCCAGAAAACACATGATATCATTTTAAATCAGATCATGGTCATGCAGTTGCCATATTCATTGTGGATTTACATATATTGTTATCCAGGCGGAAAAATTGTAAATGCTATTTCGGTCCAAAACACCTGAGAATTGCCAACATTCCTTCATAGTAACTTCACACTAACTGGAATTCATTACACATTACACAGTCATCAAACCAATTAAAAAACCCATAAAATGTTCCTAAAACTCCCCAGACCCAAAATCTTAGACTGTATGACAGGTCGTGACAATATTATTAGTCTGTTATGGAAACATGGATTCGTTTTGATGGACATAAATGGGTTTCTTTCCCTTATCCAGTGCAGGGACTTGGAGGGAACCTGGAGGCCTTCCCAGCAAACGCAGGGCAAGGGACACACTGGAGAAAATGCCAAACTATCACAGGACACTCTGGACGCAGTCTAAGTCTCAACCCGGTCCTTGGCACAGTCAGTCCATGTTTTTGCTCCCTCCCTGGGAATATATTATATTTTAAATCAGCCCTAATATTACTCCTGTTTTTAATTCCTAGTTGGTATCACATCGTTGGTGTTACACTCTTTCTCATTCTACACGTAATGACACGGATTAATCTTCTATGCTTAATTACCAGTTTTTACGAATGCATGTCATAATGAAAACCAAAGAAAATCAGCCTGATTTGAAACTATTCAGCTGCCGTACATGTAACCGGGAGCTGGGGGCAGAGGTGGAAAGTTCAGGTTCAGAAAGTAAAAATCTAGACCAAATCCAGATTTTGTTTCAACCAACCAATTGAGTATAAAGAGTCAAAGTCAAAGAGTACTTAACTGGTTGGTAAACTGGTTTAATTTTTGGACTCGACCTTTTCAGCTCTGGCTGGGATGGAGTAAAACACATGGACAGTCTGAGAAACACTAGGCTGAGAGCCTTTGGACTGTGGGAGGAATCCAGGAAGCCTGAAGGAAACAGACGCAACACAGAACATGCAAAAGCCACACACACAGACGGGGGGCAGTATTCTAACCCCCAACGCTGGAGGTGTGAGGCAACAGTACTACTCACTGAGCTGCCCACACACACAAACACTATTCGCATTCTTGTACTCGTATCTATTACTTGGTTCCAGAACGCCGTTTATTTAACTAAAATCCACTGTTTATTACATATTAAGTCATCCAGGTTGGTAATTACACATTAATTACACATACTTTGCATAGCCTGACCATGCAATTGTTAACTGTTTGTGGGCAAATTGATATCAGGTGATTAATTGGAAAATAATTCTTTTCATATCAGACACGTGATACATTAATCATTTTTCAATTACTTAACAACTGAACCCCCCCCCCCCCATATGCGCAGAGGAATCAATCTCAATCCGGGAGATGTGACCTGTTAGCAGCTTGGTTGAGGATGGCTCCTTAACACCCCCGTTACACCGTTATAAAGAAGCATTAGCTTATCTGCATAAAGCGATGGGGCAAAGCTAAAGGAACAGCGAAGGAAGAGTTAGCGGCGCTTATTGGCTATGAAAAGCCCACAGGAAACAGCTGTATCACCCTGGCTAGTAACCCGGAGGCCAAAATAACAAACAAGCCAGGCTTTGTTTACATACTGGAAAAGTAAAATCATCCATTTACACTTCTACAGCCCCGTTAAACGTGCATATGTCATTTTGGCATTAAGAAAGCCTTACTACAATGAATGGTAGAAAAATCAAACACTGAAATTCAAAATAATCCTGATTACAGCAAGAATGTTACAGACCAGAAGAAACATCAATATCGAGAGCATGTTCATTGTTCAGTGGTGTATTCATCCTAAATTATGAGAATTCAATCTTTCATCGATCTTTCTTACGTGAACATTTCGGGCCTTACACTTGAATAACTTTGTGTTTTACACAGGACACTTTGTTAAATCTTGTCTGATTGAGCTGCATGTACTACACAGGCATAATCTAACAATGAACGCAACAGGTTTTAACAATTCCAACAGAAAACAAGCACAGGGGTCCTGCTCCTTCACATTTCAGGGACCCTGCATATCATCTTAATGCTGACAAAAGATATCCTATCCAAGTTCTATCAAAGCTGCTATTTCTGCATGTCGTTCTTGGAAGGACTGGGCTGTTTTTGGGTCAGGGTTAACTATGCCATTCCCCGGGGGAGGGGGTCGATAAAAATAAGGGGACAGAAAAGGCTCTGGAGTGTGCATTTATGGAAGCAATCCTCGGGGTCCGAGCCGCCAGATGCTGGAGAGACTCACCCGAGATCCCCGCTTTCCTGACGGCCCAATCTTCCCAGGTGGTCCTGGAGCTCCCTGATTAGGGGCGGAGAAAGAGAAACGTCTGTGAGTAAATACTTCACCACCACCCCCATAGAGCAACATCAACTGTAAGTCACAAATCAATTTAAACTGCAGTACAAAACAAGGCAGTTTATGGAGGAGAAGCCCTTCAAGACAGAGGAGTTTAGCAACCACTCTGACCTGACTTTAAGGGGGAGGGGGGTGTGTGTATGACTGGGCCGGGGGGGACGGGGAGTGGGGGTGCACCGACCTCGGTGTGCACAAGCTAACAGCTGCAGATCCTCAAGAGACACCCCAAATGTTGCTATGGAGACGGCAGATTGCGGTGGTGCACGTGGAACAGGAAGGTCAGCGGACAGAACAGGAAACCCATGGGATGGAACTCATTAACCTTACGACGAGGGCAGGCAGACAGAGCGGAGACCAGGCCTGTCAGACTCTCACACTCAAGCAAGAAATCTTACGGCAAATCTGCGATATTCCACCATAAACCTAAAATTAGCTACATCAAAAGCACTGGGGACGTCTGCAAACCCTACAGACTATTTACAAGATAATAAAACTGTTACATAACATGTAAATGCGTGTGCATGTGTGTGCAGCCTTGTCTCAAATTGAAAATCTCACTCCGGCCAGCTGAGCAAATTTGGCAGCGTTGGAGGACGGGGCCCAGTCTGCCTGTTACTCCCTGACGGTTCCCTCAGGCCAGGTGACGAGACAGCATGTCACGGTCCCAGCTGCTATGTCCTGCTTCCAGTTGGCAGTTCAGGTTAACAACAATCTAATAGATCAGCGGCCAGCTCAAACTGTGTGACTAACGTAAGCCCATCATTTCACACTGGGACAATCTCTTACTGTCCGCTGTTAAATGGGAGACTTTATGAAGATGCTACATATCGTCACTGTCTGCTGAAAGCCGTGTATATCCACTTTTAGACGCTTGTGACTTTTTACTATTGATGGAACGCACCCGTCCTCCTCTGTCTACTGACAGTGTTTGATATCTAAATGACTAATGAGAACAAGTTTTATGAATTCATCAACTAGTATTTATGACTGTACTACTTAACATTTGTATTCATGATGGTTTTGTTGTATGGGTTACTTTATATCACTAATTTAACATAACTTAACGCTGATAGCTAAACTAGCTAACCAACATCACTGGCAATTGTGAATATAAAGCGAGGTTAGTTTTTGATGCTGTTGACGCTGATATATTTCCCTCGCTGACAACAATCCAAGTAAGTCCATCTAAAACATGAAACCATTCACTGACAGCTGTGTAAAGATAGGTTTCTATTTGTGATGCTAAGGGTGTCTCATTATGTTGTTCTAGGTTTGTTTTGTAAAGTTCTTTCAGAGAAAATGTGCTTTTTTACACTCCTGAAATAATGGCATTTTGAAGATACAAGATTTTCATTAGACAGTGACGATACAGGCCTCATGAGAAATTGCGCCTTATCTCACAGCCAGACTGCTCTCCAATGGCAGGGCTGGTGTTCTGGGGAAGCGATTTAACCCAATTATACTCCTGGATTGACTTGCACGCCATAGTGCATTATCTGACAGCCTCCGGGGCTCCCTGGAGTCTATAAACTCTTTGGGTTACAAACTGCATCATTATTGTAGTGTCAACACCTACTTAACGATAAACAAAAATGGAAAAAATTCTGAAGAATATGGTGAAAAATAAGATTCATCATTTGTATTTTATTTTCTCCAATTAACAAACAGCACTTTACCATAAATCCTGTGCCATGTTGTTCCAAATGGGAGATTATGTAGAACTTAATACAGTCGTATAGTGTACATTTTGTAGCTCTGAAACTGGATTGTTAACAAAGAAAACAGGCAGAAATAGAAGCTAATCTGTTACTGTTTTTCCTGGCAGTCGTCCCTCTCTGGGTCTTTCTCAGATTTATATCTCCTGCTTGTCAGTCTCTGGTGACAAACCCTACCTTCACCTCTCAGCACCGGGAGCGTCGGAGAGAGCAGCCCACAAGCTTAGCCTGAAACCCTCACTGCCATCACCGCAAGTATAACTCCATGCTGACATGAGCCGTGGGCTTCCAGCTAACGTCAACACGGCGCTGGGTAAATCCGATACAAACGGACGCCGTTTGGTTCCCTTTCGGGTGACTCGGTTCATCCGTGATTACGTCCAGCCCGTCTGTTTGCATCCCCATCAGCCTTAATTCTCGCGAAGAGGACCCTCCCCCCGCAACCCTCTGCAAGAGTGCCCCCCCCCCAAGCGTTTACATTTGGACTCTGAGTCCAGATGCGATGAGTCAAAGTGCACAAGCGGCGTCCAAACTAACAGAAAACGGAGCCACACCATCTAATCTTATGCAGGGCAGGGAGAAGAACTCTGGCTGCAATTTGATTCGCTGTCTACGTGGGTCTTTAAGGTGTGAGTGGCGGACAAGTATCCAAACTAAGGATCCAATCTAAATTCAGACGGCTGGCAATGGAAGGATACATCGATTAATGCGAGAACAGGTCTATGAAGAATGCAGAGCTACATTTGTGCGCAAAGAAGTCCAGCTGCGGTCCGCTTTAAATCCATGTACTTCAACTTCAAAAGCATCTAGCTAACCTTTATTTTTAGACGCTCAATGCAGTGATTGAATTGTCCCAAGGCCAAATTCGATGAAGGAAAACGGATCGCTGTCAAGGTGAATGTGGCCTGCTGGTGTGAGTCCTTAGAGGTGTGTGTGTGTGTGCATGTGTGTGTGTTTATGTGAGGGGAAAGTGGCAAAAGACCTACAGGCTGCAAAGAACACCCTCCCAACCCCCCCTCCCCACCCTACAGTGCAACGTGGCACGTTCCCCCTGCACAGGAAGAAAGGTTCCCATTGAGGGGGCTGACCGGCCCAGCCGCTCTGGAGCGACACTGGGGATTCCTGTGTGTTTGTTTATGTAAAACGCTGCTCCTCAAGGCTAGCAGGCTGAAAGACATCTGTTTGTTTCTGACGAGATCCTCAGCTGACAAGCCCTCAGAAACCGTGAAGCAAAACAACAGCAGAACCTCGAGCAGCAGAGTGAAAAAAAACAGAGCTTAGCTCATCAGAGGCTGATTTTGCCCAACTACTACAGCGGAGCTGTTCAGCACCACTGCATCTCTGCAAAACAGCCTTCTGCCGTTTCTTTAATCCTAAGGACTGCGGAACATCACTCCCACCAAATGATTGCTCAATGCCGTCTGACTGCAGAGCCTGCACTCTGCTGCCCGCCACAGAAACGCGGTCTCTCTTCTCTCCACTTTCATTTTGACTGAAATGGAATTATAGCACTAACCAAAATGTCACAGGGTCAGAAATTAATCCGGAGACAAGACACAGATCATGCAAGCTCAGATGAGGACATTGCTGCATAAGCCCAAAGAAATGAGAAGAAAATTCACACAAGTTCCTCCCAAACCACCTACCTATGATCTAATAATTGAGGTTTTGCCAGGACATGGGAGGAACAGAGCGGGTTTGAGTTCTCACTGGGCACTGGCACAGCCCAGTGTGATTATGGGATAGAATGCAAACCCAGTGACATGTGACGCCCGTGTCCAGTGCTTCCCAGCAGCAGCCACTGGAGTAGTAATGGGTCAACTAAAGAATATTCCAGGCAAATGTTCCCCGGTTCCTCCAACTTCCTTCATAAATCTGCAGATGCCAAGCGTGCATGCAAGGTCCTGGACCAGTAAGTATTTATTTAATGTCAGACAGCTAAAATAAAGTGCATGATTTCAGTCAGTCAGTCAGTCAGGGTGCATAAAGTTGATTTGGAATTTATCCAGGTAAAAAAACAGGTAGTACCAAAAAGGCCAGAGTTCAGGGGAACATTGGTGCCGTTTACGTTGGCAGATGGCTATCCGGGTCCCGACGCATCAAGAACAGCAGAGGTTATTTAGAAAGACCAGCTTCTATCTCCGGGGCATTTTTAAGGATTGGCATTCTCACAAAACCTAATTAGCAAGTTCCTCAATCTCCCTGCTGCTCTTCCCCTATTTTCATCACTCCAGACTCCGTTTTACTGGTGCCTCTCCTGACATTAAAGTCCTCATTTTCTCCATTTTAAGAGCAGCCGAGCCTTGCCAGCCACCACCTCACCGCGGTTCACTTACAGGCAAACCGTAACGCACCTCCGCTAAACTCTGGACTGGGCCCCAAGAGGACTTTTACTGTTACAAGATCATAGCAGCCAGGCTCATAGAAAGAGGTGCAGTGTAAGGCACATCAGCAATTTGGTGTTGGGTAATAAGAGGCCAATTCACGTTGCGCTGCCATCCTGAGAGACTGAAGGCTGTAATCCTTTTAATTACAGAGAGAGCAGCTATTTGGGACACAAAACACACAGCACCATAAACCGGCTGCCGCTTGAATCAAACCCAGAATGTTAAAACAGTGAAAGCTCTTAAAAGTACCAATTTGTAACTGAAAACACACAAAGAAACCAGGAGGAAGTCACTA
This sequence comes from Paramormyrops kingsleyae, assembly GCF_048594095.1. Classification (NCBI taxonomy): domain Eukaryota; kingdom Metazoa; phylum Chordata; class Actinopteri; order Osteoglossiformes; family Mormyridae; genus Paramormyrops; species Paramormyrops kingsleyae. The sequence continues at coordinate 23,388,053 of NC_132803.1, forward strand.
CCCAACACTGCTGAATCTAGAAATAACAGTTGCAAAATTTTTTCTTCCCCTCTTTTCAAACATACACCAGGACCACCCGATTTAATTTCTGAAACGTGTTTTAAGATGTTCTGGGGGCTAGCTGGAATGTTGATGAACATCGGAGAAACCCCCAGCCTATTAGTATAAAGTTCAATGGACGTTAATGTGATAGGAAGCTGTTCGCACTGCCGACCAAAGCCTGCATCAGCACTGAGCAAACAAACGCTTTTTAGAGCCGCTGCTTCATTTCCCGTGACCCTGACCTCTGGCACAGCTTTGAAAATGCACTCCAGGCCTTCCCCACGGCCCTACAGAGGAGTCCTGTGTGCACGTCTCAGCATTTCGGCACAGTGACCCGCGGCCTGACGACGACTTTCCGCGCCCTGTTCTATTTCTAACTTGCCTGCTAAAAGGAGGGAAATATCACACCAGCCAGCTAATACTGTCAAGAGCAAAGGCTCTGACGTTAATGCTCTGGGCTTTCACTGTGTCCATTGAGGGAGCTTGTAGATAATGCTGACAAAAAAACTAGCACAATAATTTAAGAAATAGCTAGAAATGATACACGCAGAATGTACAGGAGAGTGTCGAGAATGTTGTGAAGTATTTGCTGTCTCCAGCTAATTCAGAGCATGATAATAATAATACCGGTTTAGCTGACTTATGTCATGAGTTACAATGAGTGCTTCTCTGTTCACAGGCATTGTTTCTCCGTCTGTTTTTGATTGCTTGCAAGGATAGTTCCTCCACTTTCAAAAAGCCCCTTTCACAGACTGCACTTTCAGGGATTGCATTTGTTTGCAAAGATTGTTTCTCAGCGTGTCTCCGACTATTTGCAAAAAATTGACTTTGGAGATTTTAAAGACTTTTTGTCATCACTAAAGAGGTCACTTAGGGAAGACGAGTCACATAGACTGCTGTGTGCTGGAGGATTAGCTGTAGAGGTTAAGGTCCCACCTGATAGCACACGAATATTCACACCGACAAAATACATACAGGTACACATGTGGAAACACAAATAAACTTTGAAGAGAGGTTAGAGCAGTGCTAACAGTACTTACCATTGGTCCTGGCTCTCCCTTCAGTCCCGGAGGTCCAGCCAAGAGTGAATAATGAGTCACTTCCAGGTCATAGGTCTGGTAGCCGTCAGTGGCCGCTGGTGTGACTGGCGCGAAAGTGGGTTTGGCGTAGTGCGGGGTGGTCCGCGTTGGCTGGGGGTTCTTCTTGGCTACCGTGGGCCTCGTTGGGATGGTAGTACTGGTCACAGCCGTGCCGCTGCTTCTGGCTTCCTTGCCGGCAGCTTTTCCGGCCGTGGCTTTCTTTGTAGTACCACGAGTCGTGGGTTTTGGCCGTTTCGGAGCAGGTGTCTTTGGGGAAGCCGTGCTGGTCCTGAGGGGAGCGGTGACCGTGGGCGTGTGGGCTGGCGATGGCCGCTGGAGGCCGTGCACTTGGACGGTAGGGCCCATGGTGCTGCGGATGGATGGGGTCGTGATGGTGGGGCGAGTCGCCTTGCCCTGGCGCACTGCGGTGTAGTTGATGGCTGGGATCCGGCTTGGTCGGACCACATGCTTAACAGTGGTTCCGACACGGGTCAGAGCCAGGCTTGAGGTGAAGGCTTTCTTAGTGACCTCAGTCAAGGACGGCGGGGTGTTGGAGGGAACAGTAACATTAGAATGTCGAGGCAAAAGGGGAATGAGGGGAGGCAGATTGGCCCGGTATGTGTCCGCTTCCCTGCATTGTTTCTTAATGTACTTACAATAGTTGTGAGCTGCCTTGGCAGAGGGATAAATATCGAACTGACAGATGGCACCTTCGAACTGCACTGAATTTTGATTCATTTTACCCAAGAGGAAGGAGCCCTCAGGGTCCAGAGTCTCCTCTTTTTTAAAATGCAAATCTGCATGTACAAGATGCTTCCCACAAGAAGTAAATAAGGTGACCTTCTGGTCCCGGATATCCATAGCCAGGTTGTGCCACTGGCCATCATGAACGTCATAGTCAAAATATACAGACTTCTTCTGCCCCACGTAGACGACGATCTTCCCGGGGACGAACTGCACCCCCAGCTGCAGCTTCTTCTTCTTTGACACGATGCTGAAGAGGAAGGCGCTGTTGACACGGTGGGAGCACAGGCTCAGGACCAGAGCCAAGTTGGTGCCGTAGCTGGGGGGGACCACTGTGCCCACCGGCGCCTCCACGCGTGCCCGCTGGTTGAGGATGACGCCCGACTTGAACGGGATGACCCCGTGAGGAAGGGGGCGGGACCCTGTGGATGCTGGTGGAGGCTTCTTCCCAGTGAGGCCCAGCCTTTGGAGAATGTCCACATCTGTGGGGGGGGGGTAGCAGAAAAGAAAAGGCAAATGACCCAGGCTGTTCCATTGTTCCACTGATTTCTAAACATATCATAGCTTACATTCTCTTAAAGCTACACATCATCCTTATTAGGTCACTGGAAATACCTTGTAGCCAAGCTCAAGACTTTGGTGCTTCCTTAAGTTTCCAAGGGAGCGGTTAGGGCTACTCGATTATGGCAAAAATCATGATTATTCTGGTTCGCAGTGAGATCATGATTATTTAACACAATTACTCATTGACTCATTGAAGAATATCATGCATTTATTGAACTTAAAAAAACTTGTCTTATTAACAGTGGCTTTTCTTGAGCTCAGCTGAATATAATTGCAATATGCATAATTCATATTGTGGTGTCAGCCAATCACACCCCATTCACTCACACATCTATGGGCAATCTGATAACTCCAATTAGCCTCAGCATGCTTTTGGACTGTGGGGAAGGAAACCCCATGATGACACGGAGAGAACATGTAAACTTCACACATGTGGAGCCATGGTGGAGACTCAAACTGAGGGCCCAGAGGTGCAAGGCAACAGCGCTAACCACTGCACCACTGCGCCACTGCACCACTGCGCCACCCCTATACACTGGCTTTAGCATCTTCATTGATATAATGATAAGTAGATAAAAATGTTTGAGGACAGCTTCCACTTCCTTTGCAGGTAAGATCAGTTCAGGGCATTGAACGGTTAGAAAAGGGTGCCTCTTATCATAGGTACTGAGCTGCCTTATCATTAGCAGAAAATGTATTTTTAGGTTTTTTCTATAACTCCAGCTCGGCATGCTTTATGCACCTGCTTAGGGTTAGTACTGTATCTACAGCTCTTCCTGTGAATGTTCCCACAGACCTGCCTAGAAATCAGCACAGATTAACCCTTTAAACCTTTATCTGAAACAGTGATACCCCAGCCATTAACTATCACTGCAAAAGCTAGAGGACACCCTATTAACACGAACTACACAGCTGACATTGCTGACAGGCAACGTATACATCAACACCAATAGAGCCCCCCCTCCCCCACCGCCAGGCCCCCAGAAAACCTGTGACCAATCCAGGATAAGGAGCCAACAGTATGTTAGTGCTGTGCCTGTTATAGGAAAGTCGTAGGTTTGAATCCCAGCGTTAGCATGATGATGTCATCACTGGGCCCTTGAGCGAGGCCCTCAACCCCAATCGCTGACCCTGTTTTGTCAATTAGACGCCAGTTTGTATAAATGCGTCTACTAAATAAACAAAATTGCATCTATATAATCTTTAAGGGTGGGTGGTATGTTGCTTTGGATAAAAGCATTTGCTAATAAATAAAATGCATCAAATAATTCCTCATTAAATGTCAAGGCTGGCCTGTTTATGTTATTCCAGGGAACCTCAGCAAATATACATTGTATATACACCAGAAGCCTAAGGCAGTGGAAATGATCTTCATGTTTGAGTGACACTATGATATCACCTCTGTCACAGTGTGTCAGCTTAGCCGATCCGACCCCCCCACTAACGTCACCCCAGGGTTTCTAGCACCCACCCACTGCACCCATATTTTTTGACTTGACTTTTTAGACAAATTAAATTAAATAATTTAATGAATTAAATGAGCTGATGGTGAAATTTAACGAAGACATTGAATGGCCGGGGTGCCCCTGAAGAGAGGTTTGGGAACTGAAGCGGTGTTCATCTAGCCGTCCAACGAGATCTCAGTAACTTTCTAGAAAACAGAAGAAATCCTCGTTTTGAGTTTTACTGGGTTATTGTTCATTTGCATAGGATATAGGTACCGTAATGTTAAATTGAGTTTTTTTCTGAGCAAATAAAGTTACTAGCCAGAAAAATAGTTTAAGCATTTTATTTGTCTGCCTACGACTTTTCATAGTGCTGTACATCAAATAAATGCCCAGCAAAGATATGGCGAGGTTTCCATACAGTGGAAAATGGAGCTCGCTATACGCGTGGTATGACACACTGACCAGTAAGCAATAAGACCTCCCCCATTTAGAAAACCTTCAGGTGAATTTTTACTGTCAACAAAACAGAGTATCCTAAGTGTCTGGCTGGCTTAGACTATCCAAATTATTTACTTAAGTAATTTCTGCTTCTGCTCACTTAACTTTTTATGTCCCATGTCAGACTTCAGGCACCCAGATTGAATGTCAGTACCAAGCTTCACTCCAAGGTGGGAGAACACGCTCCCACCTTAGCAGAGATGCTCACCAGCCAAGATTGCCAAGAGGGGTGCAGGTCCTTATAGGTGTGGTAAAAATACTGCACATTGGAACCATCTTGCATTAAGGCTACAGTAGATGTGCCTGCCTTTGCAAATTAAACAGATGAGGGCACCATGAGGAGAGACCAGCATTACAGAAAATCACCTGCGACTCAGTGAGATCTATAGGACTCATTTATAACCTTTGGAAAGTAAGTAAATGGTGATGCTGCAGCCTTCTTTAATGGAGAGCTGTCTTCACAGTGCTAAGGGACGTCTAGAAGCACCTTTGCTGTTGACCCCCCATTCAATGACCTCATACCAAACTGCAGCTGATATGATTAAAGGCTTGATGACTCACTTTTACAGCACACACACACACACACACACACACACACGCATATTTAAGCGTTCAAGCTTTAACAATTAGTGTCATGGGGGGGCTCAAATTGGGCCCAGGACACAGCAGAATTCCTGCCCGCCACCAGCATACAACTTCCAAAAACCAGGACCGACTGCTGCCAGTACAGAGGCGACAATCAGGAGGTAACGTGACACACCTCCACATGCCAGCTTCAAGCGGAGGTCCAAGGTCATGTGACATCGGTAGGTCAGCATGAAGTTGAAAGGCCAGTTGTTTTGAGTCTTGGGTATGTTATACCACAATGCAACTGGAAGACATGCAGGCGATAGCTGACAATGCGAGGAACTGGTCTTGAGTTCCACAGAAAAATCTATCTAAGATTCATGAAATTCTAGGCTTTTCCCATAACCTTCGCATCACACCTTTCACAGGGCATCCAACTCGCCAGAATCCCACCAGCCCATATGATTATAACTTATTTTTGGGGGGAAAACTGTGCCAAAGGGGTCATATGCATAAGATAAAGCCGTTTCGGCAAATTATAATTGGTGGAACAATCTTATGCACCGAAGAGCAGGGTGTTCAAAAAAACAGACTCAGCAAAAACAGCCACCAGGGAGAATAATATTGGCTAAAATGATTAATCCAGTTGCAGTGGGTAAGGCTGTATCAGTGTCACACACATGGAAGTAATGTAGAACAGGATGGGCCATTGAGAGAAGCAAAAAAAAAAAACAGTGGAAAACTATAAGCAATCATTGACTGCAGCTAAAATTTGACAGCTCACTCGTAAGATATTCATGAACAAGGGGCCCCTTGCCTAATTTTACATGGAAACCACATTCTTGGGATCCCCAAGAGAACCAGCAAAGTCTAGGAAACATCATCCGTCGGCTGCTACATGTAGACACTCGGAGTAGAAAATGTCGAGCACCACTGGACAGCTTCAGCTGGGTGAAATGTCGAGCACCACTGGACAGCTTCAGCTGGGTGTAATGTCGAGCAGCACTGGACAGCTTCAGCTGGGTGTAATGTCGAGCAGCGCTGGACAGCTTCAGCTGGGTGTAATGTCGAGCACCACTGGACAGCTTCAGCTGGGTGTAATGTTGAGGGACCGCTGTGCAGAATCCTCCTTTGGATCTGGGGGGTTCCTGCAGTGGGCTTAGGGCACTCTCAGGAAGACCGAAAAATAAATGAAGGCTTCCTACCATACTGCAGACTGAAATGAAAACTAATAAACTTGGACCAAAAACAAAACTGAAATGTTTAGATTTTTTTTATATAGAGAGTGCCACATGGTTGTTTCCTTAGTAGTAATTTTGGCCTACCCAGATGTAGACAAACGTAATGAAACAATACAGTAGTGCATATCAGTCTGGTGGATAGACCTTATTTCTATATCGTGTGGCATTTCATGATTAGCTTGGCTACAAATGCTGCCGTCATGATCGGGACTCTTTCTCTATAGCAGAGGAGTGCGAACACGGCGCCCAGGCAGTCTAGGACGATGCGGAATTGCGAAATGCCTTTGTCGGCTCCTTCTAAGTCGGCATTAGCTAATCTCTGGAGAATTTCAATAAAGTCGAAAACAAAAAAAAAGCCGCTTGGTTTATATGTTTTTAAAAAATCAAGGTCGCATAGCTCTAACGGAAGCCCTTGAAGTCCTTCGTCGGTTATGCAGGGGAGTAACTGAAGTTTTGAGATCAGATACAGAGCTCTCCCTGGCCCCCTGACAAACCATCTGATCAATAACTCCATGGGAAGCAGCCAGGGGACAGATCTCACTCTGCTGGGCTCATCATCTACCACAGAATAGCTCAGGCAGGCTGCACTGTTTCCTTCATCAGTGTCTGGAGAGGAAGCCCCGTTTGAGAAGTTACGAAACGGTAGACAGGGCCTGGACAGGACAGAACCATCCTTCAGCCAGGCTCCAGCTCTGCCTTCCAGCTGCAGTCACAATAAAGGAGGCTAAATCCGCATATCGCAATTCAGCATGAATCCGGTGATTTACAAACGGTTCCCTGCTGATGCATGGCGACTGCTTGGTTGAGCTTCACTGGGTCTTTTCCTTCCCAATGGAAATCTGAGAAAATAAACTGGGTCCACAACTTGTTCTTAGCATGGCTGCCCTCCATGTTGCGCGGCTCGTTTTTCATATGAGTGTATTGTTGCCTCTTTATTGGGTGGGGGGGTCTCAGGGTACCTTCAATGGACAAAGGTTAAATATGCGTCCAATGAATGCGATGATGAACTTGATGCTAAATCATCCAGAGCAAAGTCCTCATAAATATTGCAGTGCCAATATTGAATAATGTCAATAATCAGACCTTTACAGCCTCTGCTATAAAACATCACACTGATCATCTACTACTCATTTGTACGCTGTTTAAAAAAAATACAGTAAATTTGAACTTAGGGTTATGGCACTTATATAGCCTGTTAGTTGCCCCTCATTCCCCAGATGTGTCCACATGCCACAGGTTATTGAACTCTATACACCATACTTTTACACTTCAATGAATATTATACTCAATAACAGGGATGTAACGATAAACGAAATATCGCAATATCGTGATAAAAAAATACCTCGAAACCATTGTCGGACCGTTCCGATATCAACCAAGATATCACGTGTGTAATCCACATTAAATCCATTACAAAACAACTATTGCAACAATAATTTATAATTTGGTCCAATAGGAACAAAAACCCATTTACAGTATATTAACAAAACGGTAACTTATCTCTTTAAGGAAAAAAGACGATTGCATGCAGATTGTGAGGTGATGTCACGCAGTAACGTGGAGCGCGCGGGTCGTTTCTTTGCAGAAGCGGTTGAGGCCGGCTGCAGCGAGTGCTGCCATAGGATTTAGAATATGGTAAAAAAAAAACTTACGAAACTTGATTTTACAGCTTAGGTAGTGTAAGAAGATTTTTTTTAATTAACTAAAGGAAAAGGAAGATGGAAGAAATGTTTTAAACCATGATAAATAGTTTTTTTCTGGTGCTACATTGACACTTCCGAAGATTTGAAACGGATATTCCTGCATGTGCTTCGCCGAACAGGGACCCACCGAACGGAGCTCATAGCAGGATGGCGAGCTGGACCCATGGAGCAACGGTATAGGATGAGTAGAGGGAACTTTGAATGTCTTACAACGTGTGCAGTTAGGATATGATGGACTGAATTGAACTGTTTATTAACATTTGGACATTGTTATGCCTGAATTGAACGGTATGTTAAACGTTCACTGTTTTCACGCATTATTTAGCGTGTTAGTATGCATGGGCGTGGCCTATATTTCACCTGGTGAAAACAGAGCCAGCAGAAAAATGGCAGAAAACACTACTTTGGAATTGCAGATTGTGTTTTGATTAAAAAATCAAGCTGCTGCAGTAATAATTTATATTTTATAAGGGAATTACTGGCTGCTTGTTTTTGTTTTATAATTACATGCATTGTTCAGTCATTCATTGCAGAGGACAATTACTGCTAAGTTCTGGCAAAGGCTTAAGGTCATAGCTGGATATTTCACTAACGAAGAAAAGCAGAAGCACTTTATGTTAAAAGGAAGAACTAATTTGATGTAAATAAACATGTCGATTATTAATCAAAAGGGTTTTTTAAAGATTGTGATAATTATCGTATCATTTTTATCATATCAACATTTTATCGCGATATTATCGTGCCTTGAATTTTTGGTATCATTACATCCCTACTCAATAATAATAATATTATCCGATTTCACAGCAACTGAAGTTTAGCTTCTCCCTAAACGTTATAGCTTTGGGAGTAGTTAACGGCCTGTTTAGTGTCCTTGTCAAATAGAAGTGTGTGTGAAATCCACTGGGTTTAACAACATTACCAGCCCAATATCATGCTAGCATTAATTACAACAACTGCACATTAAAATTTTATTATTATATAGGTTAACAGTATGATTGGGGGAAAAAAAGCCAGGTATTTCAGTTTCTGATTTATGCACTTCCTGCTGAATATCGGTGAATCTGTCTGCAACCTCAGTCTGGCTTTAAACCCTGGCTGCAACCCTCCATGAAAAAGGACGTCTACCGCTAGTCCTGGCTGAGTGATCGGTGTCTTATTGCCGATTATGTCATAATCATATAACGCCGTGACACTTCCATTAAGAAGCACCAATTTTTTTTTTGCGCTTTGTTTAAAAGTTCTGTTTCGAGGTAATTTCCTTTGGCAGCGTCCCTGAGCTCGGAGAGCCAACCGAGCAATACTACAGCCCTAAATCAGCCCTAAATAGCATTCGTGTGACTAATACAACAATAGCTCCATAAGAGTCAGAATATAAAAGCCGAAATGCTGCACACACACATTTTACCGGTAGCAAGAGAACTTGTTCCATTCAGTTTTATTATGGTTTCCTCATAAACAGGGACTGACAAACAGATTCACAAATGAATGCCTGAATGATGAATGTCTTACCTTCAGACTGTACTTGTGCAAGTCCCAGGTAACAAGTACAATATAAAACAGTACAGAGAATTAAGGCTCTCCTGTGAAAAGAAAAGAGAAAGATGGTTAGGAATGATCACAGCTAGCTAACACTGCCAAGAAGAACAAAAGTTGTGTTAAAATTCCCTGAAGTTGATATTATTGGTACGATGGCCGGGGGGGCAGGGCTACTTGACCCCCAGCTCCCTGCACATGAAAAATTTTACAGAAAGACCCCCCGCCCCAATAAATCTACAGGGGTAACTGGTTACACGGCAGTGGGCCAGAGAATGGCGTCAGTGAATACGACATGGGGACATGGGGACATGGGGGAGATGTTTGGTGAAAAGCCGAGAGTCGTAGTGCTGTCGCGTGTCTTTATTGGGCGGACCGCCACTTTTTTCCATGTGGGATAACACATTGTTCAGGCGTGGGAGTGGGGGGGCGGGGGGGTGGTTGGCTCACATGCTGGGAGTCAGAAACATCTCACAGCTTCCAGTGAAGCCGATTCACCTGTACGAGTGGAAACAGGAAGTGTGCCAGCAGGATCCAGCGGTCCCACCAGGCTCGCCCACTTTACACATCACTCCCCTCCCCTTCCAGCTGTAATTGGCGGGGGGGCTACACCCACACCACTTCCCCGGCCAGGGCAGCTGTCTGCAGTTGCCGAACAGCCTCGGGGGGGCCTATTCTCAGCCACGAGGAAAGCCACTGGCTGCAGGGTGAGTCATCTCAGCCATTGGTTCCTCCGTGGAACTCGGCTAAGGCGAGACGACTGCAGTGGGGGTGCCTCTGGGGTGGGGGGGGGGGTTAGAACTGGAAACAGAAAGCTAAAACACAGCAGGGCTGCTGGGGGCCCTAGAGGCCACATGCCGTGCGGGGAAAGGGGGCCGTGATCACGCCGGGTACGCGGCGGACGCCGCTAATGCAGTGACCAGGGAGGGCCTGAACTTCAGGCATTTTCGCTTTGGCAAGACTGATACTGAGCAGATGGGTTTTCTGCTCTGAAAGGCTCCCATAGTCAGCAGACTCCCCACAGTCCCAAGGCAGGAGAGCAAATCTAATACTCATACTAATACAGCTGCATATGTTTCTGTTTCTGCAATCTAGTTAAAAATACCATCAGTCAACCAATTCTGCTTATTACAGGCAAATGTTAATTCATTGTTTCATTGCTTGCTTGACTATTCTTCATAAGGTGCTGAGACTCCCACCACTGCTTTTATACGGCATTATTACATGTTTTTAATCCATTATGAAATCTGGCTCACAGGTCGATCTTTCTATTTTCCGTTTGTTATTTTTCATTTGAGTGATCTGCATACACTTGGCTTTCTTATAGATTAGCAAAATACAGATGCTATATTGTTTTTTTTTTAATTCTCTCTCGTTTCTCTTTCAAATTACAAAAAATAGATCTAGTGGCCCCCTTGAGAGAAAACCTTGCAGCCAGTGGCCCGCAGGTAATTTGACTTTGAGGCCCTTGACTTAATGAACGCAGCATCATCCATCCATCTATCTTCCTCAAGCGCTTACCCAGCAGAGGAGCACGGTTGGGCTAACCCCAGGAAATCCCCAGGACAAGGGAGCAGACACTTTAGAAGGGGGGGGGGGGGCATTCGCAGGGCACAGACACACAAACTCACGGAGCACCAAATCCTATAAAATACCCCACACCTGGGGGGCATAATCAACATGGCCCCCAAAAACGACCACGTCAAGGCAAAAGTCCTTTCAAATAAAAGTTTCATTTTGCATGAAACTATAAACATCCACATTTTAACATCCAAATAAATGATACATTAATATTAATCTTCTTTTACTGAGAATTTGTACATGGGAGAGGAGTTTTAATGTGCTCCAGTAATGTCTGGCACGTGGACCAGGAACATCCCTGATCTTCGGGTATTAATAAGAAGACAAACTGAGGTCAAGTTGTATAGATCACAGTAATTAAGCCTTTATAGATGAGTAAGTCATTGGTGTATTCATACATTTGCTCATGGTGCCAAAGGTGTTAAAGATTGGCGTGAAATTAGCGGAATTTGCACGGACCATTGTTGAATTTTATTTATCCGTTACGTTTTCCCAGGAGGATTTGGAAAATGGATGGATGGATGTTAACATGTTTCGAATTTTCAAAAATGAAAATCTGATCGCTAATCTGTCTCTTCCAGACACGAGTACATCATCTGGACGTTTAGAAAAAAACGAATCTCCCACTATTTTCAGAACCTGAGGGCAAAATGCTTCAGGTGCTAAGCCTACCCTCAGCTCATGCCCCAACTGAACTGGCTTCTCTGCCCTCCGGTGCTCTCCGTGGGGGGGGGGGGGGGGCGGAGTGAGGGCTGTCAAGGGAGGAGAATCGCATCGCCCTGCCTCCAATCACCTGCCGTCTTATTTTTGCCAGAATGGCACCAAAAAACATAGATGACAAGCACTTCCTGGTTGGTTAAAGGCAATTTTAATTACAGCCTCTCATGGCTTCGGCCTGCTGGCGTGAAACTCTGGAGCTTTTCGCCATCTAGTATCTAGTGATACTCTCAAGCAAAGCCTGCTGAGAGCACGAGTACCTTCTCTGCCTAATGAAGAGCTGGCGAAATAGACACCAACCTCACTGGAGAGCTGGGAATCAAACCAGATCGTTCCAAGGAACTCACTGACCCCCCCCCATCCCCCGCCCCCCAATCCCCCGCTTTGATGACATCCCTGGGTCCGCAGCCAACCTCAGCCGAGCCACCCAGCTGCTTGGTACCCACCCAAAAACCAGGATGAGACTCATATGCTTGTCTAATTTAAACAGTATTACGGGGTAATACCTTCAAACTCCTATCTTCTTCCCCTTTGCGTCTCATTTAATTTGCATGTGCCAGTCACATCGCTGAACCCTCAGTGCAGAAGAAATGAATTCTGCCCAGTCAGCAGAAACACGACATTGAGGGAAACACGAAACGACTCTCCAGGATTTCAGCATGATACAGCAAAATAACACGGAAGGTTTTTCTTTCATGATCCTCCCACTTATTGTTACACTTTGTTTTTTTTTTTTCCTTTTTTCCATTTCTTATATCTTGGCATAAAAAGGGTTTGTCTGAAGGAAATCCAAGGACCCCCATGCAGAATCTGCAGCTAAAAGCCAGAGTCCCCATCTGCAGCTAAGAGCCAGAGCAGTGGAAAATTCCGGTTATTCACAAGCACCAAGGGACTTTGTGGGTGGGGGGGGCAGAGGGGCTTCCCTTACTAACACTAAATGCCAGTGATTGTCCACCCACTAAAGTGACCGTTCAAGTTAACAGGACTTCACTAACATCTCCTCAAAATAACCACAAAATGTGAGAAGCTATTCTACACCCTGATTGCCAGACATATATTTGTTTGCAACGACATTTTGGTAGGCCTACTTTTTTGTACCAGTCAGTGTAAAAATTGAGCAGATATTGTGCTTTTTAGGACTGTGTGTTTTGTTGTCGAGAATTCCTGTCAATGATAAGTACTTATCCCACGCGAACATCTGGCAAAGATGAATGAGTCATGTCGGCATCTAGCGGTAAGGATACGGCACTGCCGAGGATTCATAAAGGATTTCATACATGGGTAAGAGAGGCAGATAAAATACACTAAAATAATCTACCAAGGACTGCGACAGAAGACCCATTGTGACACTTACTATAAGAAAGGGCTCACAATCACAATGTAAATAACGCGATCTAAATAACTTGGATAACAATGCAGCCTACGTAAATTACAAAGAACAAATTTTAATTCAGAAATTCATATCTAATATTTAAGAAATACTTTGAGTTGCTATTCAGATGAGTCAGTTTTATGTTTAAAAAGTCAACAAAGCAAAACAAAAACCGTAGCCCCAAGCCAAACTACTCAACACGATAACATTCTCATAAACACACCTGAATGAATATGCATATCTGTCATTCATATCACTTTTATCTGCTGTACAGCGCCAAGACGATGTTAGAAAGCAAATGATCCGAATCCCATTCTGTTCCAGCAAGGCTTAAAATAATCCTCTTAAAACACTATCGAGAGTAAAAAAAAGTTTAGTAGTAAAGGCGCATTTAAAAATAAAGTCCGTTTACGGAACATCTGGTTGGATAAAAACCCGTCATTGATTTACAAACGACTGTAATCGCAAATACCCAAAGTCAGTTGAGCTAGTCTTAAAGAAAAAGATCTACTGTATATGACTACATCTATTGAACCACTAATCGCCTGTACTTATTTATGCAACTCTGTTTTAGATTCTAAGTGATATTTGTTACATTGTTATTGTTGTTACAATGTTGTCTTCGTTTATCTAGGGATTTTGTACTGAAGACCACAGCACCACTACTGCAAGCGTTATTTTCAATAATCGTGTTTCTTAAGATAATATAAAAAATATCTCGTATCAATAAAGCGGTACGCATACAGAAGCACTTCCGATTGCCTAAAGAATGAGTGTCACAACTCAAAATATCTTACAAATCATAAGACACGGTAAGACTATAGGCTAAACATCTTTCCTTCATTCATTCGAGCCTTCAGCCTGCTCACCATTGTGTTAATAAAGGTCTTGACCAATGCATTTTATGAAACACACAAGATCGTAGGAGTTAAACATACGGTATCCGTGTGCGATGCAGAGCGTACATCAAAATACGGACACGTGTGTGCTTTTAAAATGCCACTACGGAATCGAAATAAGGCGTACGAAGTGGAACCAGCTATTGACAGTTACTCCCCTCGAATCAGCTAAGAATGACCGTGCAGAGCAGTAGTTCTTACTCACCCCCCGACTCCAGCTGGTTTGAGTTTGGAGTCCGGGGCATTATGCGGCTCCATCGCTGTTACTTCATTCTTTCTTGTGATTTTTTACAACAGTCCCGCCTTGACCATATTATGCGCTCTCCTTCCATTCCAGCCGGTGCCCAACAGCTTTCTGACAACGCACTAAGAAGGCGCAGAATAACCTATCAGTCGCTGTCCTTTTATTTTGCGCGATATTACCTGCCCTGCGGAGAAGTGTCGGGAGACCTAGCGGCGGGGATCTCCATCTGTGAGTCGGCACGGAGCCCGCAAGCCACGCATCGGCACGCAGAGCGGCGCCGAGTCCCGCAAACGCATCAGCGAGCCGTTATGGCGAGCGCTCCGTGTGCTCCGCCGACAGATAGCTCGCTGCTAAATATGCAGCTCAGAAAAGATTTTCCAGTTTGCCAAGGCGAACGGAGGATAAGGACGTGGAGCCCCCTCTCTCTACTGCCCTCCGCTGTCTTTATAAAGAAAATATCCGTAACTCAGCAGACCTGTAACTGAGCACAACTTAACGCTGCACGAAGCTGTTACGTTGTCGCAGTCTCTTTCCCGATCCTTCACACGCCTCTTAATGCTTATCATTTCTTTTTAAAACATTTGTGTAGGCGTGTGATACGAGATCGCTCCGACTGCAGTGTCCCGAAACATTAATGAGAATACAGCCCATGTCACACCACGTTACAAAGCATTCCGGGAAAAGCCAAAGCGACACTTACTTTGTGGCGAGTAGAGAGGTTCTGCAATCTCTCCTTCGGGTCTCTAAATTCATTTGTATTCATTTGTCCCGGCAGTCAAAAACCTGATCCTTTTAATCACAGCGTGACTCCTTAGCTAGGGGAAGAAAATCAGCGACGGCCTTCCTACACATTGGATAAGTTTGTACCGGCGATCCAGAAGGATGTTCTACAGATCGCTGCGGAGACACCAGCATAAATCCCTATTTTCTGCAGATGAGTTTGTGCAGGAAATGTCCACTCATGGGTTTTTTTTCAGTTGATTTCCCCTTGTGACTTATTCATTTATGCCAATCCGGAATTGGTACTTGTAACTGTAGGAAGATTGGTTGTTGGGGTGGGAAAGGAGGGGGGGTCGAAATCAGAAGTCTCGCTTTGAAAGCGAGGGGCACATCATCCTTTTCGCTTTTAAATAGTTCTTAAGAGGATGACTTGGGCATAGGCGACACCAGGTGTCGGGTTACAGCGGCGGTTCCGATCGAGCAGCGTACACACCGCCTCTAGGGGCAGAGTACACCAGAACCAGAACTGCGCGCGTACAGTGCATGCGACTGACCGGCGGGCGCTCCTGCTCGTCCCCGTCCGAATCGGGAGCGCCTGGCGTGCACTGCGGCTCAGAGGACAGCTGCATTATCCCGGACCTGGTGTACAGTGTTGTCACACCCGAATCAAACTCCTGCGACAGTCTACTGGTGTTTGTAAACAAGGCTGTTGTGTCCTGTTTTGTATAAATCGTTTGAACAGTCGGTTAAGTAGTTCTTCGCTTGGTACTTTGAGACGTAAGCACCGGTATATTTTTATTATTACATTCTCGTACATTTGTATAGTTTCATTTTAATAGGAACTCACTATTGACCAGACGGGTCCACCACACATACTACCGATATATTTCACATTTATAAAGACAAACCCATCGGCCCACCGAGAAAATGCTCTGCTTTCATTATGTGAAACGGGAAAACCGCAAAGCATGTAATATATAGCCCAACACATTTCACCTGCATTTATGTCCTATTGTGATCCATCCATTGCAATGCAGGGGGCCTGCTTACGAGGATGGTCTTTCATGTAAAGCAGTTGATTAATATTAGTTTAACCCCTTACCTTCAATAGTGTCAATGGAAGTATTTTCATGTACTTTCTAAATGTGAAAGAAAACCTTGATTGGATACAGTCTTTTCTTGGAATCCATGTTTCAGTTCAGTATATATCTGTCGTTATATTTTGATGTTTTTTTTTTCAGCTTTTATAATTAATGTCGAAATGTGACTTGACCAGGACAAATTCATTTTTAAATTCAATTTTGATGTCCAGCAGCAGATATGATTATGTAAGACCATTTAATCTTAGGGTTTTCTGGTGTTGCTCCCAGCTACATCGGTCTCCCAAAGGATCGGATGAGATTTTTCAGCAGTACTGCAATGGCTGGAAGTGCCTGGGTGAATCGCTTAGGGTCAGAGGTCAGGGTGGGGCCCTGGCTTAGCCGTCTGTCACATGCTCGGACATGTTAGCTAACTTCAGCCACTCTGCAGTGCGGATTTCGTCTGGGGATAACGGATATACTGTATGTCAATGCCCATGAACTTTTCAGCGTAATCCTAAAGTTACTGTCATTGATTCTCTTTGATTCATGCAATGTCTTGTTAGACACAAAGCCTGGAGACTCCAGACCTTCACTCAGGCCACTCAAGGGACATCCTACCTGCTTGACAAATATATTCTTAAAATTCCATGATAATGAAGTTTTCCCATTTAATAAGGAGAAATTCCCCATCTTCAGATCGTTGGGGATGCCTGAGTGTTTGTGTCATAGAAATGTCTCTCAGCACCCAATCCCGTCAGCTGGGGGTCCATTCTGCAGAATTCATTGAGTGATGCAGCGTGTTTGGACAAGAGCCCCTTTTGCTCAATGTGACCCGCAGCCCAGGCTGGCACCCTGGGACACGTTAAGCATACCAGCTTGTACGTGAGATATTGCTCATAATGGTTTTGCTGTAAAATCGATAGTAGGAACACTGTGAATTATGAGCATACAGGAGTGTATCTGATTACCTAAGTAGATGAGACCCTGATATGCAACGGCGTCAAAAGATGAATGATTTCAGTATTTTCTAAGAAGTGGCAGTCAGGAAGTTGAAGCCGGGGCTGTTAATCTCCGCTACCGTCCATTAACGTCCTCTTCAGGCAGTCGCTTATGTTTAAGGGCTTGGTGCCGTGTCTCTCCCATATATTTTAGATGCACTTCATTTTCCTCCTGAAATTACAGCTCAGTCTGGCTTGCCGTCACCAATAGCTGTTTAATTATGGTCATTTACACTGGTCACAATGTACACTTTATCCCTAACCCTCCCGAAATAGTCCCTTTTAGAACCCAGCCAGCCCAGATCAAACGCTTCCCAGTAGAGGTAGTCATTAGCCCAGGGCAGGCAGGCCACTCCCCGAAGGGTGCCCCCGTCATGCCCGTTCTCGATAACCACCACTGGCACGACACAAGGCTGCTTTTAATATGCCTGGCAGATCACATGCAAGAAAGTCTGTTTATCTGAAGCAATCACTGTAGCAATTCAAGAAGTCCTTTATCTCCAGAAAACCACTTACCTTTAATGAGGCATAAGTTTATACATATTCAATTTCTCAGAATTCATACTCCACACATTTCAAAACTAAGTCTTTTCCCGCATGGATCTACATTCTTCAGATGACTGTTGTTTCTTGGCTGTGATTAGAAACATTCTCGGGTGACAAAAAGTGTCAAATGCAACATTCTTGCAAAGCTGTAAACTCTTAGAAGTGTTCTGTTTTAGAATTTCGAGTTGAATTGATTCAGATTTTGTTCAGAGGTGAAACATTCACTTTCAAAATAGCAGAGTTAGTAAAACAGGAGTGATAGGGCATTCTCATTTTCCCCAAGAAAAGCAGATACTTCACAATGACACCTTGGAGCTCCAGAGACAGACAGGAATGACCACATCCGCTCTTGTTTAGACGTGCGTTTTGGTATGAAATTGCAGCAACACTAATTCAGCCCCACTGGACAGAAACCATGTTTCAGTAGAAACGATGACATCGACCCCTTGTTTAGTGAAGCACCACACGCTGTTGCATGACAAGGACATTTTTCTGTTGCTGACCAGGGTTTCTACTTATAGAGCATTTCAGAAGAGCAAATAAAATTATTTGAGAATACAGTTCAACTGAATCATACCATTACTATTACGGTTACAACTAAACTAAGCATAAATGCAACAGATAAATCGTCACTAAGAGGCATGTGACAAGTGAGCCCAGAATTTAGTGTGTGTTTTTGCCTCTGTAGTTGAATAATGGCCGTGTTTGACAGCCAGACAGTGGTGTCCCTCTTTAGTACAGTAAATTCACAGCAGGAAGTCGAGTAGAAATGTTTTCCTGCTGTTTGTGCTGTAGCTACACCCAGCTGTTTATTTTCCACAGCGTTATTTTCGCTGCAGGTTTGTGGATGATAGGCAGGCCTGTATAGTATAAAAAGCTCACTGTACTATATGATCAGGGTACAATGCCCTCTCTCTCTGTCCCACCACAGGCATTTTCATGGGTGGCACAAAGCTTAAATGTGGCCATTGTAGCCCATAATGGTCACTGCATAACCTTATAATAACATTATGATGGTGCAGAAGGATGCATAGTTTTTGCGAATCATCTAACATTTGGATACATTTAGATAAACATGCATTCGGATGCATGCAGCTCCAGTGGCTTGCGGCTTATTGTCATAAATTTCAAGAAGGAAAGACAGAAGATCAGTCTTTTTATATGCCAGCAGAAAACGGAGGCTCTTTGGATATCACATATCCCATCTTGCTGTACAGTGAGCGAAACACAAATACAGCTGAGAGCAGAGTGCCAGTCACTTATCAAACACCTCTGGAACAGTTTTGGGGACCAAGGGCTCAGTGCAAGTTCTCTGCCAGTGAAGGGATGTGAACAAGCGACCAGATGCAGAGCGACAGGCCCATCAAAGGTATAAAGAAGAATCCAAAGTGTCCTCACCAGCCAAAAAACAAAATTGTAAAAGCCAATTACTGAACATATTGACTTTTGATACAGGTATTTATTTTATGGTTTGCTTTGATGTTAGTTCTGTTTCAAGTTGATTGCCTCATTTGCAGGCACATGCTGGGGGGTGGGAAGGTCGAGAATCTGCCCTTTATGGCCAAAGTATTACAAGTGCCCCCCTACAATGGCAACTGTGCCCTTTCTGTGCTTTTTACTTTTGGCTTTAGGTGACCCCCAAGACCCCCGTCCCCCGACCCCCCCAGTGGGCAATGCTTACAGTTGAGCACCAGCCCCTCAAATAGTCTCTGCACACCCCTGAGTATTTGGGCAGTTAACTCACCGTCATGCTGCGTGAATTCTGCATATTGTCAAAAACAATGGGGGGGGGGGTAGAAATAGAAGAATTGTTTTATTCAGTAAGGATAAAATTGTGATAATTTCCTTCATTCTGCATTTGTCATAATAGATATTTGTTGCTCTTTTTTAGCCAAAATCAAGATGGCATTTAGAAGGAAACTTCTCCAAATTGAACATTGATTTGAAGGAACAGGAAGCATAGTTTTTTGTCAACCAAAAAAAGAAACTGGAATAAAAGTTTGTTAGGGAAAAAACGGGAACGGTAATTTTACACAGATTTGTTCTTTTCTTAAGGCAGCGTTCTACCAGCCAAAAAACGGCT
Source organism: Paramormyrops kingsleyae (assembly GCF_048594095.1). Classification (NCBI taxonomy): domain Eukaryota; kingdom Metazoa; phylum Chordata; class Actinopteri; order Osteoglossiformes; family Mormyridae; genus Paramormyrops; species Paramormyrops kingsleyae. Next base: position 23,407,714 of record NC_132803.1, read on the forward strand.
TGTGCTAATAGGAAAGCTGTTACGTTTCTGTTCAGCAGATGTCTATAAGTGGAGTCCAAAAGTGGAACCACTTTCTGTAGTACCAGTACATTTGTTCATTAACCAGCTTAAGTCCAGCCACACTGAAGGTTGTTACCAAGAGAAATGGAGACAGAGATGGTGCTGAGAAGAACAAGGGCCACGTGTTGGGCCCCCAGCAGATCAGATTCCAGTTATGTTCCTGCAGCCTGGATGGCATCACTGTTTAGACTGTCCTGCCTTTCATGGCTCAGAGACTGCCTGTAACTTGTACTACTACAGGAATAATCAGTCTATTAATATCAGTCAGGTGTCTAAGTGTAATACCAACCATTAGACATCTAAAAAATGTCAGCTGTCATTCAGATGGGAACAATGACATGACTAGTAAGGATTTCCTGGCTGTTTTCAGCCATGAGAACTGCAATATGCAATTATAGACTGGGCATCTTTGGAGCTTAATATAGGTGTCATATTTCCGTTAATATATGTGTCATATTCCAGTTAATATAGGTGTCATATTCCCGTTAATATAAGTGTCATATTTCCGTTAATATATGTGTCATATTCCAGTTAATATAGGTGTCATATTCCCGTTAATATAAGTGTCATATTCCCGGTAATATAGGTGTCATATTCTCGTTTATATAAGTGTGATATTCCCGGTAATATATGTGTCATATTCCCGTTAATATAAGTGTCATATTCCCGATAATATAGATGTCATATTCCCGTTAATATATGTATCATATTCCCGTCAATATAAGTGTCATATTCCCGTTAAGATAAGTGTCATATTCCCGTTAATATATGTATCATATTCCCTTTAATATAAGTATCATATTCCCGTTAATATAGGTGTCATATTGCCTGCTGGCCCCTGGATATGTTTTTACAGCTGATGATACCATGGTCACAAGCTCAAATCTCGCATACTTGGACAGCATTGATGATAAGATGTTATTTTTTATAAAATATTTCTTTGATAAGTAGCTTCCATGAAGACAAATTATGGGACCAAGGCTGATGTTCATGCCTTCTTATGTCTCCACATCCTTCACTTGCAGAGGTGGAAAAATCAAGTCCAGAAAGTACAAATCCAGTCCTAGATTTTGTTCTAACCAGCCAAATGAGTATTCTGTGAATGTGACTGTTTATACTCAACTGATTGGTTGAAACACAATCTTGGTCTGGATTTGTACTTTCTGAACCTGACCTTTCCACCTCTGTTCATTTGTGTTACTTTCTTGATTGGCAACTTAGAATAATGTTCTGGATCCGAAACAATCGCTGATATTGGCAGGTGTTCAGTAAGCGTACCACGCCGGGACACAGAACAGCAGTCTCCAGCACGTACGCTGTGGGAGCCAGAGAGCAGAGGGCAGGTCCATTGTAGTGCTGTCTGAGGAAGCGCCTCTTCAGTCCAGGCCGGAGCTACAGAAGCTTGCTCTTCCCCTGCCTCCTTTCTGGCTGTCCGCTGCTGGCTTCTCTGGGCTTGCAGTTCAGATTGAAAGGGAACAAACACTACAGACCATTTCCGTGACTGAGCCGCCACCGTTCACAGATTAAGGTAAAAGGTGCTATTTAAAATTTGCAAGACAGCTACTTATGTGATACAGATGCAAGAGCAGCAGCAGAAATATTATATAGAGTGTATATCTCTTTTAAAGTCTGAACTCCTTGTATTATGCCTTAATGTATGTGTGCCTCCAGCACTATTTGAGTTAATAAATTTGGCAATTACAGAGCGAACTAATTTTGGTTAAAGAATTTCCAGTTCGCTCTGCCAAAAGACACATGTTCCTAGCATGGGAAACTAAACGGGGTCTCACCCACTAACGACAATTTTGATGTCATTGCCCATAAAAAAATCATTTTAGCTGTGAGTCCTCTTTCTAACTGGATGAAAATTCAAATGTGCGGTGCAGTCTATTTAAAGGAAGCATTATTTACAGTGAAAACATTAGAAATATGCCTATTTTACCATAAAATACATTCACTTATGATGACTTCTAGACACAATGTCTGATGGCTCTCAAGCTGTGGTCATGGAGGTGAATGAAATCACAATACACCATGCCAAACAAAAGTGCAGAGAGTTAAAAAAACCCAGGGCAGAAGCTCTGTCTCCTCAGAGGTTCCTGGGTTCTTCCACACACCCTCTGTCCCCCCTCTGCCCGACATACTGCACCCCTGCTGCTCTCATATCCCAAAAATCGTCCTTCTGAATCTCAAGCATTGTTTATGAATATCCATAGTAGCCTTCTCAGCCCTGGGTAGCACAAGCCCCGTGTTTGCAGAGTCACTCTTTGGGGTTTAAATACCAACGAAGCCCCGTACTTTCAGAGTCACACTTTGGGGTTTAAATACCAACGAAGCCCCGTGTTTGCAGAGTCACACTTTGGGGTTTAAATACCAATGAAGCCCCGTGTTTGCAGAGTCACACTTTGGGGTTTAAATACGAACGAAGCCCCGTACTTTCAGAGTCACACTTTGGGGTTTAAATACCAACAAAGCCCCGTGCCTTCAGAGTCACTCTTTGGGGTTTAAATACCAACGAAGCCCCGTGCCTTCAGAGTCACACTTTGGGGTTTAAATACCAACGAAGCCCCGTGTTTGCAGAGTCACACTTTGGGGTTTAAATACCAACGAAGCCCCGTGTTTGCAGAGTCACACTTTGGAGTTTAAATACCAACGAAGCCCCGTACTTTCAGAGTCACATTTTAGGGTTTAAATACCAATAAAACCCTTGGCTTGGATTCCTCATATTTTTCCACATTTAACCTTTTACAGTCCTGTAAAATATATGTTGATATGTACAAGGAAAGGAGACTTACATAAAATATTTTTAGCGCGACTCCCATAATTTTTTTTTTGCCAATCCCATAAGATATTTCTTACGGTGACTCCCATAGGATACTTTTTGCAACTCCCATAACATGTTTTTTTTATTTTGACTCCCATACGATATTTTTTATCGTGACTCCCTCAAGATCTTTTTAATCGCGACCGCCTTTAACGTCATTCTTAGATGACTTCCGCACATTTAGCCTCACATTATGGTGCTTCATCACATTTCTGCTGGAGCTTGGCTGTCCAGCATCAGTCCTCAGCTTCCTGCCTCTAACTCGCCATCGCCATCGCTGGTCCTGCACCTGACCCACACTAGGCAGCTTTGCACATGTTCTGTGAAATTCCTCTGTCAGATACAGCCCCCCCACCCCCCCCCCCCAGCCTGTCCTTTGCAAACATGCTGTGGCATTGCTGTAGTGGTTCCATGCACGGCCGCCAAACAGACTGCCAATTCAGCTCCCTGCAAGCGGATCCCTGCTCACAGCACGGAAGCTTTTGGGCTGGCCTGACGGCTGCCTGTTTCTGCACAAGACCCTTCACTCTCTCCTGTCCACGTAGCCTCTCTTGGAAGCTGTCGGCTGCTTTATGTTTACATTTTCTTCTTGGTCAAATGTGTATCCAGAACTACGTATTGAAATGACGAGAGGATCCAAAAATGGATGCACAAGGTTTGCTTCCAGATCCAAAATCAGTAGTCAAAACACAAGTGGAATTTCTCAGGGTAGGCAAGGGCAACATGGAGAAAAGCACAGAATCCAAAACAGAACAGAACAGAACAGAAAAGAATAGAATGTTACGAAGACTGTGGAACACAGAATACACGGAGGTGACTGGAGTCCTGGACTCTACTCAAAATAGCTCCCTATTCCCTAAATAGTGCTTTGCAAAGTGCATTCACCATTTTGCAGTGCTGTTCGAATTCTCAATCGCACATCTGCACTATAAAAACTGTAGTATACAGTCAAACAGTGATATACCATAATGTAAGACTGACCACTTGTAATACAAGTCTGAAACTTTGTAAGCATATTTAATTTTTTAATATAAAAATACCTTATATAGATTCTAGACTTTAATTAATTACTTGCTTTATAGATTTCCCTGTATAGGCAAGAGTGGGTGAGTGAACAAGTGATCCGTTTCAAATACAGCAGAAATCTGGCCAATCAAACAATTGCATGAGCTGCAGGTGCTATAAAGCTAGAAGTGGAAGGCGGCCACACTGGCTGTGACCAAATGACCGAATGAGACTTGGCTGCAGTGATGACTAACACTCCTGACACGGCTCTACACAACATTCAGAAATGATCACCCCCATTACCCAAGTGTGACAAGAACAGGAAAAAGTCTAAACGTGCCATCACTGTAAAATAGATAGTGAAATTATTTTTGGAATTAAATTACAAACCCAATATCAATTAAAAATACTTTAACTGAGTAATGAATACTTTTGCCCAAATCGGCTGTGATCTATCCTGATTTAATGTGGGCTGGTAAAATTCATTGTGGGATGCCCCCCCCCCCCCCTACTTCCCTGCCAGCAATATTCATTCAATTCAAAATGTCAGTAGCAAGAGTATCTGCTAAGGAAGCTGAGGTCTTTTGGGGTCGGCAAGAACATTCTCACACATTCTACTCCTCCTTTATTGAAAGTGTCATGGCATTCTCCTTTAATCCATCAGACTGCAAAACCAGAACGGTCTGCTGAACCCTGCCAAAGTCTGCTCAAAAATTATCGGTCACCCTGTTAGAGCTCTCTGCCTTCCGATGTTGGGAGCTGAGGAGCTGGACAGCCCTGGGGACGAAGCTTGGGGACAAAGCCCCGGGGATGAAGCTTGGGGACGAAGCCCTGGGGACGAAGCTTGGGGACAAAGCCCTGGGGACAAAGCCCCGGGGATGAAGCTTGGGGACGAAGCACTGGGGACGAAGCCCTTGGGGCAAAGCTTAGGGACGAAGCCCTGGGGGCGAAGCTTGGGGATGATGCCCTGGGGGCAAAGCCCTGAGGACGAAGCTTGGGGACGATACCCTGGGGGCGAAGCTTGGGGATGATGCCCTGGGGACTAAGCTTGCCCTTCTCCTCTGTGTTCTGCAAGCTGGACAGTGAAGCCTGCACCCTGAAGGGAGTCAATCAAAAACGGGGAACAAGATGTGTGAGGGATCCTGTACAATCCTACGAGCTGCTTTCACAGTCTGTTGTTGACATGGTGATTTGGCATCATACTGATGGAACTTTTAATGGAACCTTTTAATGGAACATTATTAGAACACACAGTATTAATGCTTTTATGTGTGTATGTTCTTTTATTCTATATTTAATGTATGACTGGTTGCTGTGCCACTCCACTTGCCTTAATTGTCCCTTGGGGATAAATAAAGTAATTTGAATTGAATTTAATCTAATTGAATTGACTGTTTGGCACCTATGTGGTCGTCATGGAAAGAATATCTGTGCTGTACAGAGGTGACTCACTTCGAAGCACTGGATGTGGGCAGCATCCATACATCCACCCCCCCAGTCACACATGCAGAACAGGCTCCCCCATCTTGAAAACACACCGTAACTTTTTTCCCCACACCTTTACTAAATAATAATATAACGTATTTACTCCCTTAATTAATCACAGAGAAAGGAAAATGTTGAATGTTCAAAAATATTTGCCTCAGCATTTGATTCAATGCAATCATGTATTTCATTGCTTGTCTAAACATACACTGTGAATGATCCAGTAGGGGACCTGTAAAGGGGGGGGGGGGAGAGGGAGAGTTAAGACAGGGTTAAGACTTGAGTGACGGGGGCCCTGAAAAATATGGAACATAATTGTATTGGTCTGGTTTGGGGGCCCAATATAATATGCAGTCATGGGGCCCTAAATCTCTAGTGAAGCTCTACAACGCAAAGACCTCTACATGTAAACATCATATATTTTAGAAATTATTAACTAATGTTGCCCTTCCACCTACATTACAGCAGTATTCCCCAGAGCTGTATCAGGTATTTCCATTAGAAAACGGGCAAAATCCTGTAAGTCTTCATGCTAACAGCGACCAAAAAGCTTTCTTTTCTTGGCATCATGAGTGGGACAAAATTCCTTTTTATTTTTTCTTTAACTCTGTTTTTACAACATCACTTCAAAACCATGCCTGTTCACTACTTCAGATCTGGGATTCTTATATAAGAAAATGAAATAAAACCGTTATAAGAGGCAGAAAAATCCAGGCAGTGGTGCTCCAGAAGCCCCGCACGGCCGCCACATCCGCCCCACAAACGTTTTGTTTACACATGGGGATGGATGGTTCTGTGCCGTGCCCTGCAATTACACAGGCCTTTCTTCATCGGCGGAGCCCTTACAGTGGCCCTTCGCATTGTGCCGAGTCATGCTGACCGTAGCATGCAGCTCTCCAGCGGCCAGTGACTCGCAGGCAGATCACACAGACTCCCCGTCATGCATCGCTGACAATCTTCACTTATATGTTCAGCCAGGGGTGGATACTGCCAAAGATAAGACGGAAGATTGTCCAGGGCGGCATCTTCTGAAGGGGCCACCAACTAACCCCCCCCCACCCCCATAAAGCTGACCCAGGCCCAACACACCAGCCCGGATTTCACTGTGGCTAGATTGACATGAGACAAAATGAAAGTGAAAAGGTGGGGGTGAAGTTTGCTTGTTTGGTGCTTGTTCAGGGCATCCTCACATCTGCTTCCCGTGGAATGTTTGCCCTGGGCAACATCACTCTGCTGTTTGCTGTCCAACACCTGATGTGTGCAGGCAGCTATGAAAATTATTCCTGATGGGTGGCTGAGAATGGAAATTAGCTGGTCCTTAGAGTCTGGTATTACACTCCTCATTATCAGCTCAGTCAGTGCAGGAAAAGGGAAGGTTTTCCTGCAGCCTGGCTTGATGTAGCAAGCAGGCCCATCAATACTAATCAGAGTATACAGAGTATGCCGTATCGGAGTAATACTGCTCCGATACGGCAGTCTGGACATGTGCTGGACTTCATAAGCTCCAGTGACGCTGTCATCTATAATGCATTATAGGCAACATCATAATGCATTATAAAGGTATAGTGCATAATAGATGAAAGCTATGTAAGGCAGTCATAGTGCAAAAAAAACATGGCTATAATGTGTTATGCCTTTTTATAAATATTTATAGCCATGTTTATAATGCTTCATGAATGCAATTATTATTAATACATTATAATGTGTTCATAAATTTGTATAGATGTGGCATTCATAGAGATTCAAAGTTTTACCAAACGTTTTATGAAAAATGCCATCCGTTAGACTGTGCATATTAGCCAGTACAAACTGGCAAGTACTGGTTAGCGATGGAGTATTCAGGAAGCAGAGAAGAGGAATGATGCTGAGAGCGGCACGGTGGCCAAGTGTGAGGCGTATGAGCGAGATATCCAGGGAACGCCCTCGGTACTAACGAGCACATGGACTAACGAGGAAGCCCCGCATTTGGGGTGGGGGCCTTTTCGCTCATTTTTCCCCCCATTTTTCTCTCTACCTGGAATGGCCAGTTATTGTGTCATAGGTCAATACAAATCCACAAAACCCAGTCCAGACCAAGTCTGCGTAGGGATGAGCAGATACGCTCTGCAGAATGTGCTTTCATGCTTTGCAGAGAGTGAACCTTGCTTGATTTGAGCCACACCCTGTAGGCACCAGGTGAACAGTGATGGGAGGGAGAGGAACCCAGCAACTGGGACATGGACAAACGTCTCAGGACCACAGACAGTCGATGCTGAGAAGATGAATCCTGGGCACCCAGAGTAGGATGCGAGGTGGGCTGCTGAGGAGCTCCTTAATGTGAGGAGCTCTGGGAGGAACAGAGACAGCTCTGTGTATCAGAGTGTGCAAGGAACACGGGAGGACACCCATATGGACACGGCGGTGGGGCTACGAAGGAAACACCACTGGAAACTTCACCAGAGTGGTTGGCCAGAATTAGCCGACAACTCATAGAACACGGCCAGGAAAATGTGGCTGTATGCTGTGTCGAATGCGAGGGAGAAATACGAGAGGATCACTGCCGTGCAGGACGCAGGCCAATGTGGATCCGTCTGACAGCCGGCCGTTTCTGTGGAGTGTCTTGCTTGGATGCCAGGCTAGGATGGAGCGTGCTTGCTGTAGAGGAATGACGGGGGGGAACGCTGACGAACAGCACATGCAGAGCTTAAGAAAGGGGCGCCATCATTTCTGAGGGGAGGGCCACTCCATGTTCTTACAGTATTATGATATGCGCTTGCATATGGAAGATTTATCATTTTTATAAAGGGAAGTTAGTAGCAGTGCTACCTAGAGAGGATTTCAGGCATGTCACGCACGGCCAAATCTACCGCAAACATCAGGAAGCAAGACTTGGAGCGCACGCTCTGCATGCGTTACATCTCCATCAGCTGGTGCCTCCACCTGTGCCACACTAACAAATGTATCCCATGGATGACAGTCAGCCTGGTGAAAAAACAGACTCCTCTTGTTTTCAGCAGCATATTAATCGGCTCCATATTGATCGATAGAAATGCTTATATTTACCCCTGATGAACTGAGAGACTTGCATAGGAATTGCAGGCTGTGTTAAGTAAGAAAATGCTGCAGAATTCCCAGTCTTGCTTCCACTATTTCTCATTTTTAGCTGATTTGACCCTGTGTGCTCCTCCTGCTTTTCATATTCCAAAGGAAGAAGGCCAAGATTTAATAAGAAAAACTGGGGGAAGACTTATTCTCTTTATGTAGGTATATTGAAAGTCCCCCAAAATTCCCAGATGAGAACCTAATAAACATTTAATTTCCCCTGACAAGCGACAGGAAGGTTTTTACGACCTCAAACGGGAGAAGATAAGGGTGGACGAAGATTGGGCACTTTCTATGTCTGAATCTGGCTCGATCTCTGCGTCATGCAGGTGGATCCATGGGTGGCTCTAATAATAACATCATTTGACAAACGTCCAGTTCTGCTGAATCTTCTCTCAGACAATCACAAACAAAATCAGGGACAAATACTTGGTCATGGGATAAGTTTTCTAGTAACTTACAGAAAGTTTTTTTTAGCACATTGCAAATGGAGAAACAGGACTTTGGGTCAGAAATTAACATTTATTTAACACAGATCTAACATTCTCTCCAATAAAAATGTTTGCTGAGACAAAACTCATCTGCACCAGAGCCAAAGAGCCAAACTCCAAGTCTCGGCTATAGCTCTCTTCTGGACGGAAAGCAGCGTCAACTTCTGAGCTTCACTACCCAGGTCCACAGGAACTTCTTAGCGGGGGCATACCTAGAAATTGTGGGCCCCCTGTCAAGATGTCCCTTGCCAACCTCCCCCCCCATCACCCCCCACCCAATTTCATGTATTAAGTCCCCCCAATGAAATCCTGGGCCCCCTAAATCTGCCAGGGTATCCATGCCCCTCCATCACCGCTGCCTCGTAGTCAGACAAAGTCAACATGTACGGTCTCATATGTTTCATGTTTAGAGTTGAGTTAAAAACCTCCAAAAAGACAAGGTTTCTGCAGTCCTGGCTCTAACCACAACTTCATTTCACAAACCTATTTATGGTCATATGTACGTCATGAATGCAGCGGCTCTGCCAGAACACCAGCCACAGTGGTTGACAGCGATTATAGACTTCCTAGGCATAATGGTAAGATTAGCTTGATGCTGTATAAACCAGAATGTAGAGAGGATAAGCAGCTGCTCACGCACCTTCTCACGCAATCATCCTGGAACAGTCAGGCCCAATGCGCTGAATCTGGACAGGTCCCGACAGGACGTTAAGAAATTCATGAACAAATCTGGAATTAATCAGCAATCCTACATACATTGGGCAGTGATCACCCACAACAGAACCAGGAGAACGCATGTGAGGAGACTCTAAATAACATACATGCACCCTGCAAGTGTATAAGGAACCATCTGCAAATTGCATGAGTATATGTGTAAATATGTATAATGAAGATTCTTACGTGTTCACCATTTTTTATAACTCTTGCATGGTGTGGAAGATGACGGCCCAGGCAGTCATTAGTGTGGAGAAGGGCAAAAGTGATCATTTTCATCAGGCCTTCATCCAGCTGCTATTCTGGTCAGGACCACGGGGTGGACTGAAGGCCCTCCCAGGCAGGACAGGGCACAGGGCTGGGGTGCACATTGGATAGGATGCCAGTCCGTCACGGGGCACAGGGCTGGGGTGCACATTGGATAGGATACCAGTCTGTCACGGGGCACAGGGCTGGGGTGCCCATTGGATTGGATACCAGTCCGTCACAGGGCACAGGGCTGGGGTGCCCATTGGTCATGGTCATGACTCTGTACCGAATATGGCTATGGGTGGATGGATGGTGAAACGAATCTTAAGTGTTAATAACTTTTTCAAATAATAATGGTCTTGATTCAATATTTGATAAATACATTCATCTTCCAGCCACTTATCTTAATCAGGCAGCAGAGGGCAGGGTTACATCCTGGACAGGATGCCAGCCAATCACAAGGCACTTATACACATGCTTTGGGCAATTTAGAGACACTCGTTAATTTAATTGTATGTCTGTGGACTGTGGGAGGGAATGGCATAGGGAGAACATGCAAAATTGACAAAAACAGAGCACAGGAACAGAATTGTGACCCTGGAGGAGTGAGGGTATTGCACAGAGCACAGAGGAACAGAACCCCAACCCTGGAAGTGTGAGGTTTCACTTTTTCCCAGGAATTGCATAATTATTACACCTCAACCACTAATGATCCACTAAAATCCATAATTCATTAGACTAGTTTTGTCTGAAACATGGATAACATCATAGTAAGTGGCTCCTTTTATTACTGGTCTGATTGTTTAAAACATTGTTTGAAATTCATAAACTTTTGACATACGGAGCTCTGCATATTCAATAAAGGGAAACTAGGTACGACAACCTGAAGGTGGTAAGGAGCAGGAATGCCCAAGAGCCTGGCGATGTCACCAGAAATGCCGGTGATGTCAGCAGCGGCCCTGGCAGAGCGCTCCAGCAGGCCCTGCTGGTATTGGCTGATCCCCCAGTCAGTCTGCTCTGTAATTTCACTCCACAGCCCAGACCCACACCTCTGAAGCAGCCCTGTAAAGCTCTTCTCCTCATCCTCAGACTCACATCGCAATCAGGGTGTCTTAGCCACAGAAGCTAAACCCACGATTGCCAGAAGGGAGATGCAGTTGTGTAACCTTGAACATGCATGTCATTCTTGCACAGAAATGCTTGTTTACCCATATAAAAGAATTCAGCAGGCAAAACAGAGAGTTATTGGGGTGGGATGGGTCCTTTCTAGATTTTTGTTGCTCTGCTCCTACAGCGGCTGGTGTAGATGTCTTGTAAGGAGGGCAAGGCAGATCTGGTGCAGTGCTCAGCTGCTCAGAAGCATAACAATTCTATGTTGATTTGCTCTGCTTGTAGACGTTTCAGGAATCGTATCAGCTAACACATTCTTTAAAATCCTTATAGATTTGTTGAACATGCAAATAGTTTCTGAGCAGTAGTCAAGCACAGTTCCCAGCAGGAACCAATACGGACTGACCCAGCCTAACAATCACCCTCTCCCATCTCCAGAGAAGCTGCACTAATAGACCCAACATGTGGTCCGAATGGAAAAACCAAAACCAATGTTGATCTCAACTCAAGTGCTGACATCTCATTTGAAACATGAGCCCTACAGGAGCAACATCAGTCCATAATTATTTTTATTATTTCCCTTAGTTTCCGGAAATTGGGATGTTCTCACCAGCCACGAATAAAAATTCAGTCAGTGTCAATTTAAAATTTTAACGTGTTTCCTTTATGAGGATTTTCATTATTGTGATTCGATTTTTTTATTTTTTATTTTTTTTTGGGGGGGGATTCCATGTTGGAAATGAGAATCAAAGCTAAACAACCAAATCATCCAACTGCTTTGCCAAAACAATACACGATTTAGTTCCACGCACCAAAAAAATGGTACCTTTTTATTTTCGGGCCTTAATTCAGTATTTATAGGGTTTAAATGTTAATATTATCAGTAAGAAATGAGGAAAGTGAACAGCCTATAAAACATAATGTGAAAACCATGTGTATGTTTCTTTATGTGCGCTTAGGAAAGTGCAGGCATATCACCTTCTGCCCAGTCGCTATAGTCCATGCATGTGGAATGTCTGATTAGTCTGATAAACAGACTTTTCAAAACACCTTTTTAGCTGCTTGCAGGATGCAGAATGCATTGGGGAGACGGCCACTGAGAAGTGACCTGGTTCATCCGGATCAGAAACATGTGGTTCAGCCTAAACGGACTCTGCCACCTAATGAGGCACTTATTCAGTGGTGTTTAGGTCCAGATAGTAAACATCCAGACCAGGATTTTGTTTCAACCAACCAGGTGAATACTCCATGACTGTGACTCTTCATGCTCAACTGTTTGGTTGGAATAAAATCCTGGAGTGGACTTTTAATCTCTGGATCTGAAATGTCCACCTCTGGCCACATTTCTGTTCCTCTACATATCCCACGTATTGTATGCTCACAGAGTTTGCACCTCAGTGTACATGATATAAAACAATTGGTAACAGCTCCTTAATGCTTGCTCCTGCTGTATTGAATTATGTAAGGTGGCCTGCAAAACACTTTCCAGATTCTTCTTTACTGTTGGATAGTTGTATGAGCAAGGGAATTGAGGAACAATGCACATTTTCTTTTTTTTTTGGGCAAGATTTGGCAGTGCAACAAGTATTTCAGCTAGGGATCGGAGACTTCTGTCATCATGGTTTATCACTCCTTTTATCATCACAGTGGCTGGGAGCTTTATGTAATTCAACATTTGTTCCTTGTTTTAATAATTGTGAATATTCATACATACAGATATATATATACAGAAAACATTACAGAAAATAGCACAGTAATACTACGGTAAAAGATCGTCTATTAGGTTTACACTGATCCTGCTTAACAATTAGCATTCCTGTGCGAAGTCTGATAATGATTTTCCTTACTACCTATGCCAGACCTTCTCATGTTTGTTTCATCGTACTGTTGAACAGCTCATCCACGAACCATTTAGCTGTCAGATCCTTGCAATGTTTGTAACTTGGGTGGATGAAATGGTTGTGTATCACTAAGGAATGTGTTTTTACTCAGACTAACATATGTACGGGAAGAGTATTATTCGACTAGAATCCAGCGTGTCTCAGTAGGTAGCACTACACCCTCCAGCCGCTGACTTTGTGGCTTTGATTTTCGGATCTGACTCAGTAAGTGTCTACTGAGCCTTCTTCCTGTTTGTGTGCATTTCCTCTTTCAGACCAAAGGAATGCAGCTCCGGTCAGTTAGTGTTGCTAAACTGCCCATAATGCATGATTATCTGTACGCTGGCATCCCACATGACAGGGCGCCATCCAATGCAGGGACTCAGGGTCCCCCATGACTCATGGTCATGACTCTCTACCGAATATGGCTATGGGTGGATGGATGGTGAAACGAATCTTAAGTGTTAATAACTTTTTCAAATAATAATGGTCTTGATTCAATATTTGATAAATACATTCATCTTCCAGCCACTTATCTTAATCAGGCAGCAGAGGGCAGGGTTACATCCTGGACAGGATGCCAGCCAATCACAAGGCACTTATACACATGCTTTGGGCAATTTAGACATGCTCGTTAATTTAATTGTATGTCTGTGGACTGTGGGAGGGAATGGCATAGGGAGAACATGCAAAATTGACAAAAACAGAGCACAGGAACAGAATTGTGACCCTGGAGGAGTGAGGGTATCGCACAGAGCACAGAGGAACAGAACCACAACCCTGGAGGTGTGAGGTTACCGCACTGCCCCCAGGGCCAGCTGAGCAATGGAACAGAACTGCAACCCTGGAAGTGTGAGGTTACCGCACTGCACCCTGGGCCAGAGGAACAGAACCCCAACCCTGGAGGTGTGAGGTTACTGCACTGCCCTCAGGGCCAGCTGAGCAGTGGAACAGAACCCCAACCCTGGAGGTCTGAGGTTACCGCACTGCCCCCAGGGCCAGCTGAGCAGTGGAACAGAACCCCAACCCTGGAGGTGTGAGGTTACTGCACTGCCCTCAGGGCCAGCTGAGCAGTGGAACAGAACCCCAACCCTGGAAGAGTGAGGTTTCACACTGCCCCGAGGGCCAGTTGAGCAGAGGAACTTTAACTTTAACGCAAGGTTAAATGCACATCACTTTACACATTGTTCTGCTTTGTACACCAAGAATGATATATGTGTTCAGTAAAGTATAAATAAGTTAATTATTGTATACAATACATCAGTGTAATAGGCTATATATCAAATGTATTTATTTTATAGTCACCAATTAAGCTAATACTGCTCAGAAGTAAATGACGTCATCACCATATGTTTGCCTAGGTAACCAATAAACAGCCAATGAAATTCCTCCCATCTCCCAGTTGTTCTGCTCAGTTATTTTTTTCTTAGACTCCTGCAATAAGGGTTTGTAGTGTTAGGAAGTCTCTCCATAGTTTCCTGGCCTTAGCTTTGGACCATGCTGCCAGGTACAGTACAATACGTGTTCCGACTGCCAGTGCACTTATATTGCATGCTAATTTTGTGATGGCGTATTGGCGATGGCTGCCTGGACTGGAGCGTGTCTGAGCACCCCTGCGTGTGGCAGCCCCTCCCTCTGATAACAGAGCACCCTCAGATCCGCGGCTTGTGGAGCAATGGAGCGAGCGGGCGCGTGGTGAGGACCGCGGCCTGTAATTGAATGAAAATAAGCAGCCCGGGGAACAGACCGCCGTCTTGTTACCTTTGTGTGGGACAGGATATTGCACGGCTCCGCCCACCGCATACCACGCTACACACCTGAATGTCTCACTTCAGAATCCCGCCCACCAATCAGAGCCCCCTTGGAGGGCCCAGGGACGCCCATTCAGTTGACTGTGAGTAAAAAGCTAATTTAATATGTCCAGCGTGCCTCCAGTGAAAGAATGCATCAGTGTGAAGGAGAGGAGAGGAGCACAAGCGAGGAGTAATGTCAGGGCTAGAGAGAGGAGAGGAGCACAGGTGAGGAGTAATGTCAGAGCTGGAGAGAAGAGGAGTACAGGCGAGGAGTAATGTCAGGGCTAGAGAGAGGAGAGGAGCACAGGTGAGGAGTAATGTCAAGGCTGGAGAGAAGAGGAGTACAGGCGAGGAGTAATGTCAGGACTGGAGAGAGGAGAGGAGCACAGGTGAGGAGTAATGTCAGGACTGGTGAGAGGAGAGGAGCACAGGCGAGGAGTAATGACAGGGCTGGAAAGAGGAGAGGAGCACAGGCGAGGAGTGATGTCAGGGCCGGAGAGAGGAGAGGAGCACAGGCGAGGAGTAATGTCAGGACTGGTGAGAGGAGAGGAGCACAGGCGAGGAGTAATGTCAGGGCTGGAGAGAGGAGAGGAGTACATGCGAGGAGTAATGTCAGGACTGGTGAGAGGAGAGGAGCACAGGCGAGGAGTAATGACAGGGCTGGAAAGAGGAGAGGAGCACAGGCGAGGAGTGATGTCAGGGCCGGAGAGAGGAGAGGAGCACAGGCGAGGAGTAATGTCAGGGCCGGAGAGAGGAGAGGAGTACAGGCGAGGAGTAATGTCAGGACTGGTGAGAGGAGAGGAGCACAGGCGAGGAGTAATGTCAGGACTGGTGAGAGGAGAGGAGCACAGGCGAGGAGTAATGACAGGGCTGGAAAGAGGAGAGGAGCACAGGTGAGGAGTGATGTCAGGGCCGGAGAGAAGAGAGGAGCACAGGCGAGGAGTAATGTCAGGGCCGGAGAGAGGAGAGGAGTACAGGCGAGGAGTAATGTCAGGGCCGGAGAGAAAATATTATTTACCTCGCAATTGCAAATACTCCTTTAAATAAAAATAAAATTACCATATCATATACTGTAAACATATACTGTATGAAGGTGTCTAAAATGTCAGGACATAAAGTCCTACAAGATGTTCTGACTACAGATTTTAGGCTTTGATGGAATGATTCTATTTTTGAATAAAAACAATAATTATAATAAAAAGAGCAGAAGCAACCAGCAGTGCCAAAGGGGCTCCCCCCCCCCCGGTGCATCATTATGAGGCACGCTCACGGCCGGCACGCCCAGGCAAATATTGTTTATTTGAGAGTAAACAGGAGTTACGTCACAAGAGTGGAATTCATAGCTGGGGCACTGGATGTGGAGGAGCTGGGGGAACAGATGCCCCTGCCGCCCCCCCAGGTGAATGGAGCCTCAGAGAAGGCCAGCCAACTAAAACCATGGGCTCCCTCTGCCATTTTCCATTTTTATTATTCATTTTAATTCTCTATTTTATTTTTATGTACAAAATTTATTGTATTAATTGCGCTTGAGCGTTGTACACAACACCACAAACTAAATTCCTAGTATTTGGCAATTAAAAAAAAAACAGAATTCCAATTCGGCAAGCAGCACAGCAAGCAGCCCCGGCTGGCCGTCTGACTTTGATGGCCTTAAATGATGATAATAATAACAATTGATACTTTATTGATCCCTGTGGGGAAATTGTCTTTACACCTCCCTCATCTTGCTCTTTGTAGAGTAAGTTGTCCACAAAGGGCAGCCACCTGTTGGGGGTTAAGGGCCTTGCTGAAGGACCCACAGATGTGCTGAGGCTGGGTTTGAAGCGGTGATCTTGTGATTACAGGTACACAGGCTTAGCCCACTGAGCCACACGCTGCCCCTATGTAACACAAACACAAGGAAACAATGTCCACTGACCCTCATTTGGAATGGCCTCCAGGTCATGAGACACGTGGTTCTTAAACAAAGAGAATTACAAGGTGCCCCTGCTTGCAAAGTGTAGACAGTTATTGGCCCTTGGAGATCTGCACCGGCAGATAATTTAGATGCACCTTAAAGACCAGAATTCATACAGCGGGAATCCTGCCCGCGCCGCGGGGGAGGGGAGTGACATTCCCAGGAAGGAAACAGCTGATGTTCATCTTGTTTTCCTTTCTGCTGGTTT
Source organism: Paramormyrops kingsleyae (assembly GCF_048594095.1). Classification (NCBI taxonomy): domain Eukaryota; kingdom Metazoa; phylum Chordata; class Actinopteri; order Osteoglossiformes; family Mormyridae; genus Paramormyrops; species Paramormyrops kingsleyae. Next base: position 23,424,571 of record NC_132803.1, read on the forward strand.
TGGAGACGGTGCAGCGAGGAAACAACACTGGCTTTTGGTGAAAAAATGTGCAACTGCGAGAAGCGGGTGAGTCCCAGTGCAAGGTTATTGGGTTCGTCATGGCAGAGACTGAATTAAAAATGAGGGGGCTTCCGTTCTTCGGAAATAACCTCGCTGTGGCCTTTGCAAACCTGAAGGTACCTTAAGCACTGCTCACGGCTCACTGACATGCTTTGTTCAGCACAAAAAAAACTATACAATCTGCCAGCTTAATTTTGCAGAGTTAAGTACCTGCAAATATATGACACTTACTAATAGTGCAAACCACACAATTGCCCACAAAGAAATCAGCTATGAATAAGAAGCAGAAAACCATAATCGAGTAACAGAATTTATCTCTAGGCAGCATCAAGCTAAGCATTTAGCTTTCGTTCGTATCAAGATAACGCAGTGCAACAACACATGCTGCATGATTCCTTTAGTGGCCCCTAGAGAGCCAGCTGACACTGCGGAACCCACCAAGACCACTCTATGTTCTTCTGATCTTTAAGACTGATTTTGTGTGCTCACCCATTATGCTCTATTGTTCTATTCTACTACAAACCAGAAACCATTTACCTTTCGTAAGGCACAATAATATTACTGTAAATGCGCACAAATATAAACCTAAAACAACAACAGATGGTTATTTAATGCCTAAAAGTTCGTAGAAGATAATTGCTGGTTGTGCGATCTATATTTTTGGCTAAGCGTATACAATAATTAAGTTTATATATATGCTTTGCCAAGCCAGTCCTCCACCATCTAAAGTATTATTTTTGGCACCAGAAAATTATCAGAAACCACTGTCATTTACCAGTATTGATTTTGCCTTCTTCTACTTGCTTGTGAAGTTTCCCTGCATTGCAAGTAACATTCCCATTCGAACAACCGCCATTTTCTTTGTATAGCACATCTAATGAGAGCCTTTTCACATGCCAGATCTAAAATAAAACTTCTTCCTTAAGATATGTTAAGAAAGTGGTTCGTATTTCCCTTGATGTTATTCTGTACTGGTTTCAAACGCAAAGTAAGTAAAAATGTGTTTGTGTTCTTGCTTTGCTTTATTCGTGTAGGTTGGCATAATCATTGATTTCGGTTTGAGAGGTTGTGTGCTGCCTCTCAGTGACTCTCAATAATTTGATTTCTCAGGTTTTATTTATAGATCCTAAAACACATTCTGTGGACCCCCGGTTAGCCTGCCCATCACCCCCCCCCCCCCATGGATGTCCAGGTCAGCAGCAGGTAACTGGTTGTATTATAAATCACATGTCATCTTCTGACGGGACATTGTGATTTTCAGAATAATATTCCTGTCCCATGTCTGGAACTAGACTCTAACTGGGATGCTAGACAAATAAAAGGCCAGAGAAGGTGTATTTTGCAAAATCTGAATAGAGCCTTTATTAAAAGAAAAAAAAAAACTCATTAATATTTTACTACAGTTGCACCTATATTTGTTCAATGACCTTCCTACTGAAATCTAAACACAACTTGGAGACAGAAGGACTCTTGGAAATTCACATATTTACTATTCCAGAACAGCACGTCTGTTTAGAAGGAGTTTGCTCTTGGACCGTGAATGCAACTCCATGGCACACTTCAGAACCATCCATCAAAAGGCCTCGTTTAAATGAAGATGAAAGTCAGACTCTTTTAACCCCATCTTCTCCGAAGGCCAGAGCTACGGGCCATTAGACGTGTGGTTCGCAAATGAGGCCACTTCTCACTCGCCATTACGATGGAAATCAAATGCCTTTTTTTTTTCTGATCCAAACAATCAGGTCATTTTTGGAGTTGGAAAAGAATTATAAAGGTAGCCCTGTATTCCTTATTTCCTTTTAGAAATAACGACTTTAAAAATACATTCATCTGCTCACAGGGTCCTTGAAAAAAAGCCGCAGTCGGACAGGTGAAAATATGCGGAAAACTTCACTGCAGTGACTCACGGGCGAATCTCATATCAGTGCTGAAAATAACAAAAAGGAGAAGTTTAAAGGGATGTTTGAAGGAGCTTGTTAAGAACACAGAGAGGCCAGCAGTCTGCCGCATGGGTGTAGGGCGGCCCGGGTAGGGCTCCCTCCAACACAAACCGAAGAAAGTTCAGTTCTGTTCTTTGTGTCCTTTAATTCCCGCTTGAGGTCTGGCAGGGGGGTGAATGGACAGTCTGTGCTGCAGATCCATGTGGAGGCAAAGCCTTACTGGTGAAGGGAGCGGTACAATCTGGCAGCTTTTTGCAAGCCTCTGCCGGTAGAATAAATCAGCCCTTTATCCTGTCTGACCTGGGAATAGCTGTCCCCTGTCCGGAGAAACGGAGAAGTCTCACCGCACTGATATATCTCACAGACATACGGTGCTGCTCCCATCCGCAACCAAACCTGCCATGAACGTAGGGGGGGGTCCTTGCTGGAGGGCTATCTTTAGCTGCCCAGGAGAGTGCCTGAAGGCGGTACTACCCTATCTGCCCTAGGTGCAAGGGGAGGGAGACTTAAACCAGTGTTTACAATGTGACATCCGGCGTGCCATCGGGCAGAGCAGAGCAGGCCGGCAATGCTGCAGCGTGGCGAGGGAGTGTGGAACCAATCACGGCACGGAAACTGGAGAGTGCAGGATCTTATTTTAATTACTTTGAATGATATTATTATGAGACAGCTGTTAATCGTCATAAACTGCAAAACGCCATTATTGTCAAATGTTCAGTTTCCTAGAGATGTGAATTGAGACACTCGTATCGATGGAATTTTACCTGAAATACACAGAACTGTGAAAAAATGTAGAAAAGAAACACCCATATCACTTATTCTCTGAATTATACTAGATTCTTCTACACTCTATTATAAGTAATGCAAGAGGGTTTTGCCGTTAATAAAGGGGGCACATGTCTGACAAAGTGAAACATCGGTCTGAATCTGAAAACAAACATGAAAAAATGGTTCAGGAGCTCCGGCCCAGAAAGGTGGCCATATACAGTACGCCGCTCTCTGGCACATTAGGAACAGAGCGCCTGGTGCATTGCCAGGGGAGCTGGGCAAGAATGACTGTACCTCCGGAAAACACAAAATCAAAACCATTCCAATTAGTATCTGCTATGCCAAACATTTGCTTTTGTTTTAGACTTGTCGTATAGTAAGCACCACTGGGTAGATGTGATAGGTTAGCAGATTTCAGGGGCTATGTATAGTAAGCACCACTGGGTAGATGTGATAGGTTAGCAGATTTCATGGGCTATGTATAGTAAGCACCACTGGGTAGATGTGATAGGTTAGCAGATTTCATGGGCTATGTATAGTAAGCACCACTGGGTAGATGTGATAGGTTAGCAGATTTCATGGGCTATGTATAGTAAGCACCACTGGGTAGATGTGATAGGTTAGCAGATTTCATGGGCTATGTATAGTAAGCACCACTGGGTAGATGTGATAGGTTAGCAGATTTCAAGGGCTATGTATAGTAAGCACCACTGGGTAGATGTGATAGGTTAGCAGATTTCATGGGCTATGTATAGTAAGCACCACTGGGTAGATGTGATAGGTTAGCAGATTTCATGGGCTATGTATAGTAAGCACCACTGGGTAGATGTGATAGGTTAGCAGATTTCATGGGCTATGTATAGTAAGCACCACTGGGTAGATGTGATAGGTTAGCAGATTTCATGGGCTATGTATAGTAAGCACCACTGGGTAGATGTGATAGGTTAGCAGATTTCAAGGGCTATGTATAGTAAGCACCACTGGGTAGATGTGATAGGTTAGCAGATTTCATGGGCTATGTATAGTAAGCACCACTGGGTAGATGTGATAGGTTAGCAGATTTCATGGGCTATGTATAGTAAGCACCACTGGGTAGATGTGATAGGTTAGCAGATTTCATGGGCTATGTATAGTAAGCACCACTGGGTAGATGTGATAGGTTAGCAGATTTCATGGGCTATGTATAGTAAGCACCACTGGGTAGATGTGATAGGTTAGCAGATTTCATGGGCTATGCACTTTCAGGGGTGTAGCTAGACCTTGTATGATGCTGTGACCAGACTAAACCCAATGAATTTTTGGGGGTTGCAATGGGGTAATATTTTGTCAGGCGGGTGGGGCGGGGGTGGTATATTTTGGTACCTTTTGCCGATTGCAAGCATTATCAATTAATGATCTCGTGATTGAGTTGGAGATGCCCCACTGTTGACTGATCGACGGGTTGGACAGCTTTGGTTTACATTATTATGGGGTGGCAACACGGGTGGCCGTGTGTTTACTAGGGAGGAAAGGCCATCCCTGGGCAGCCCTTAGATCCGCCCCCGTAGACATTTCAAAGTTGCTGGTCATCGCTTTGGCGTTTCACACTAAACGTGACTTTCTCATTGGAGCAAAAGGAGGGAAAGGTTTTACAGTAGAGGAAAGACTACAGCTGCCAAAGAAGTCAACCTAAAATATAACCTGTACTCCAGTTAGCCCCCGCCTTCATGTTTGGTTCCATTTGTTGTGTCCCTGAAGCCTCAAAACCACATTGTCAAACAAACAGAATTTAAACAAGTGTTAGACAGAGAAGCATTTAGTTCTACATAGTGCGGTTCTGTTTCGAGGGCTGGAACCCAGCAAGTTAAAAAAGTCTTCAGTTGACTATGTTAATAGAGGGTGTTTGCCGGACACAGGTAGGGTCGCTGCACGTCAGGCCTGAGTCTATACTACAGAGTACATCTTTTATTCTAAATTTATAATGTGCTATTATGTGGAATTCCAGGAGTGGAAGAAAACCTGTAACAGTGTAATTCCACCAAATGCTACAGGTACGTCAGGTACACTATTATATAGTGAAAAGACTGTTATTTTTTCAAAAATAGAATGGGGAACTTCTACCTGCCTTTTTAAATAAATGTTTTAAGGTGAAAATAAACTGGTCATTGCCTCATCTGTGTAGACTAGACTAAAACAGCCAGAGCAGGCTGCACCCAGCCGTAGTGAACAGAGCGAGCGCTGTCCCGCACGGGGCCGCAAGTCCCGCCCCCTGTGAACACAGACACACAGGTTGTTTACCCCAGCAACAGGGAAGGGTCCCGGACACACCCATTCCTTCCCTATGCCGACACCCTCACACCTGGCTCTTCCAGGAAAAGAGGAGCGTTTCATTAGAGAGATGGGTAGCAGGGCCAACCGCCTCCAGCCTCTGAGAAGCTGATCAGAGACCTTAAGCAGGAAACTCGCCTTTTCATTCACCGGACTCCGTCAAAGGGAGAAGGTTTGGATTAGGGTGCAGATGTGCTCACCGCTTTAACACTGGAGTTAGCGATACCGCTGCAGTTTGTAGGGTTTCACTGTTATTTTATTTAGCTGTGTACACAACAAAAAAAATTGCCTACCTAGATTAAAGATGTGCCCCATGAGGTAAATAACAGCTTATAAGATACAGCATGAGCAAAGCCCGCTGTTCTGCTCATTCTAGGATTGAGGCTTAGACTAAATATGTCTGTATGCTGTAGCAGAAACTCCGGCGTATAATGACTGGGCGAGGGGAATATATGTGACTTTGGGAGAGGTCCGTCACTGTCACTCTAAATCAGACTCTTCCTGGGTCTGTAATTAAAAATATAAAATCATAAAATACAACTGAGAGGTTGGGGATTGCGGTTTTCCTGCAGCGTACTGTACTTAACCAGCTAAAATGTCCCACATGCTTGAAGGTCACGCATGAAGGTCACGGATGTCTACAAATAGCATCTTTCTCCAGGAGCCATGTCAGTTCTGCATATGAAGGTTTAGTGTTTGCCAAACATCATCGTTGCGAACACAGACGGAAACTGAACTTCATTGTGTCATAGGCCTTGTGGTAAAGAAGGTGTTGATTCAGTGTCTGGCCCAGCCCTCATACACAAGCTGTGAATCACTGGCACACCTGCCTAATTCACCTCAGCCTCACACTGCTACATAATTATTTTGGTTGTTCTCATATACACATATAATCACTTTGGATATTTTTACCTTTATATGTTTATATGAACATGTATGTATGAGAGAGTTTCTGGTTCCTAAGTAACCATGGGTAGGTGTATGTCATTGTGGGACATCGCTTTTGCCATTTAAGTTAGAGCTAAGGTTAGGGCCCACTTTTGGGCTTAGAGTTAGGGTTAGGGCCCCTATTAGGGTTAGAGCTAGGGTTCGGGCCCCTTTTGGGCTTAGAGCTAGGGTTAGGGCCCCTATTGAGGTTAGAGCTAATGTTAGGGCCCCTATAGAGCTTAGAGCTAGGGTTTGGGGTCCTGTTGGGGTTAGAGCTAGGGTTTGCGTCCCTATTGGGGTTAGAGCTAGGGTTCAGGGCCCTATTGGGGTTAGAACTAGGGGGAGGGTTGGTATTAAGGTTAGATGGTCAGGGTTAGCATTGCTGGGTTAGATGCATGGTTAGGGTTAGAGTAGGGGTATGCTTGGGGGTTAGGGTTAGGGTTAGGGTTAGGGTTAGAGTAGGGGTATGCTTGGGGGTTAGGGAACATAAGAACATAAGAACATAAGAAATTTACAAATGAGAGGAGGCCATTCGGCCCATCAAGCTCGTTTGGGGAGAACTTAATAGAAAGGTTATGGTTAGTATTGGCAGGTGGGAATTAATGGGGTATAGGAAGGGGTTAATTTCAGAGAAGGAAATAGAGAGAGAAGCTGGATGAGGGTTAGAGATGTACAGTAGGTGGAACTGAGCATGAAATACACTAGTCACAAAGCAACACCACATCATTATTAAATAGAGTGAATATTGAAATTGCCATACCAAGAAATACATGAATGTATTTAAGTGTGATTAAAAATTATGTAGCACATATGATGTAATAAAAGAGACTGATGGGTAGGAACATGATATGTATGCATGGATCCCTCCAGTTGCCATTCTATCTGTTCACCTGTCTGCTTCACTTACCTTTGATTACATGCCATGGGGTCCCGTCTTTGCAGTGCCTGTATCCATTTATATACATAAATGTGTGTTAATGTCCAGTGCTGCCGTGTGTTAATGTCCAGTGCTGCCGTGTGTTAATGTCCAGTGCTGCCGTGTGTTAATATCCAGTGCTGCCGTGTGTTAATGTCCAGTGCTACCGTGTGTTAATGTCCAGTGCAGCTGTGCTTCCATGCCAGAGATGGTAACTCTATCAAAGCCATATCCGGAGAAATGTTGGACCAGTATTGTGGATTTGTATTTTTTATGAAACTATGTAAGTGCACTTTGTTTTTAGATAGTCCTACATGTCTTTTTCTTTGTTGTGCATAATCAAATTTGCCACATTCGTTGTGTTCATGGTAATATTCTGTTCTATGGGTATTCCTAAATCATTACTAGTTTTTTAATGTATATTGTGCTAAGGGACAATGTGTTAAATGTGTTAAAAAATCCTTAACTGTCTTGTTTAGCTTAATAGCTTTGGTTGAGTAGGTCATAATGGATGGAAAAAGTCTCTCTCTGGTTTTCTAGTGCAATTCTCAAGTTGTATGCAGTACTGCATTTGATGTGTCTTAAAATTGTTTTGTGTACCTCCTCAATCTCAGGGCTTTGAATATCATGCAATAGATTCTTATTAGTTATGATTTAATCAGTCCTGCAGACAGAGGTGGATAGTTCAGGTCTAGAAAGATTTTGTTTCAACCAACCAGTTGAGTACTCTGTGACCGTGACTATTTATACTCAACTGGCGGGTTGAAACACAATCTTGGTTTGGACATTTACTTTCTAGACCTCAATTAGGCCGGTAATTGGCTTTATGTTGTAGTTCTTGTGTGTTCGTGTCCTTCACATACCCATTGGTTTTAAAAGTCATGTGGCCTTTTACTGGAGTGTGGTATCCAGTAAGTCCATAGACGGGATACCAGTGTGTCCATAGGCTTTTATAAAATGTTTCCCGATGATGGCAAACTCCAAGATATTGGAAGTAGTTGTAAGAAAGATATTTATATTTTTCATATTCAGTACTTTGTTTCTTACTCTGCCATATGTATATTTGCATAAACTGGGACAAACCTTTTGCCCATAGTGGTACCATGTACCTGGAGATATATTTGGGTGTCAAATTCAAAATCATTCCTCATGATGCTGATCTCTAGAAATTCCAGAATTTGTTTGTTGGCCTCTGTAGATCTGGCTATTTAAGTAGAGTTAATGAGGCAGATATATCAGTGTATAGACTGTGAAGAGAAATGTCTTCCCTCTTCCCTGTTTCTGTATTACTTAATGATATTATAATGTATCGCAACACACCCATGTAAAGCACCTTGGGGCAACAGCTGTGAAAGGCGCTATATAAAAATAAATTGAATTGAATTGAATTCTTTCTGGTATCTGAATACATTTTCTATTTGTCAGTGAAGTCATATGTATATTTTAAATAGCTCCCAGGTAGTTGCGAAATGGAATTGTGCAATGTGGTGTGTATGATTTCCACAATTTCATACAATAGACCCCCCCTTGGGAATCTCACCCAGGACTATTCATGGTTTGAGATCTGCATGGATCACAGTAGTAAATAAATCTGGGCCTAGTCTTACTCTGTGCAAGACAGTTTTACTTAATAGCATGTCCGGGCATTTTGTCTGTGCGGTGTTGTTTAGGGAATCTGTGAGGGATTGTCCTCCGTAGAGCGTGTTTAGGCCTCTGCCGACTAAATGTGGTGTTTCCCCCGGTAATGGGCATGTTACCGGGATGTGATATTCTGTGACATTCTGTTGCCTCATGGCCTTCAATTTATACTGTTGCTGACCCATTATTATTAATATACCTGATACTTTGTCTCCCGGCGTTGTTGCCTTGCACCTCTGGGACTGGGGTTTGAGTCTCTGCTCTGGCTTCATGCATTCGTCCCATGCCTGGGTTCCCCCTTACAGTCCAAAAACATACTAAGGTGAAAACTGTGTTGTGTTGGTGCTTCATCCTGGGTTATTCCCAGCCTTGTACCCAAAAGCTCTGTGACCCTGCATCAGACAAGCAGGTATATGACAGGGGTGGTCAGTCTTATCCAGAATGGGCTGTTGTGTGTGTGGGTTATTGCTGCAACTCCCTAATTAGATTACTAATTAGAGGACTGACTGGCTGAAGAGTCCTCACACCTGGGTCTGAACAGCTGACCTAAAGGTTATACCAAAAACCCGACATACACACCGGCTCTTTGTGGATACAATTGTTCCCCCGTTATAGAAGATGAATTTAATTGCCTTTTTCTAAGCTGGAAGCAAATTTGATTTTTGTGTATAATGAGCCTTCAGTGCTTTGAATGTCTTATTGTTGGAGTCAATCAATTGGGCTACATTAAATGAAATCATGTCCAATTTCCCACCTGGATGTTGATATGAATGGTGTTATATTCTGATCTTGTGGATAATTGGAATAATCTATTTTTAGTTCCATTGTAAGCATGAATGTCCCTGGTAAGTCCCCAGTGGTTTGGTTCTGCTTCATTGTGTAGGGATGAAGGTGGGTCCTCTCTCTAAGAGCTCCTTCTCATCCTTTGTAAGCTGAAAAGTTTTAGATAAATTGAAGGAATGTGTGTTGGGTTGTCGCTCCAGCTCACGCCTACAACCTTAACAGCTTAACTGTTGACAGCAGGAGATTTATGCTGCTGTCTCCATGGTGCAGTGAACAATGTCCCTGGCTTCTACTTTAAATCTCAGTTTATTTAAATGGAGTATTGGGATCCCATATCAGAGTTTCTCCCGTTTCCTCTGCCCCCTAGTGGATTTCTTGCTCATTATGCTCTGTACCTCTGTTTTGGGTGTGTCTCCAGTTTCCCCACTCCCAGAAATCACCTGACCTGAACCCACCAATTAGCCTGTTTAATTAGTTAAGTGCTCACACCTGTTCCTGACCCTCCAGTGTATGTTAGCCTCGGTTTCCCGGGCGTGAGATTGTCTTGTGTCCTTGCTAAGCTCTTGTGAGTTTTTTTTCTGTCTTTCTTGTTCAGTGGTTAATTTCTGACTTTTTTTCCTGTTCTGGGGAACACGATTTCTTGCTTAGCTGGATGACTTGTCATACTTAAGGTAGTCTGGGCCAGAGCATGTGAGCGGATTGGAATGGAGCGTGAGCGAGGAGCGGAGCGGGCGGAATTTGGTCAGAGTGCGGAGTGGTTTTTTAATTAAGGCTGGAGCGGTCACTCTGTCTCACTACAATTTCGCTCCGATACCGCTCACACTACGATACTGAAGCGTGCCCAAATCTACCCAGAATTCATCTGTACAATTATCAAGACTGTTACACAAATTGGCCGAGATGGAATTTGTAAAGTATTTCACAAAGGAAACTGATAAATCATACAAGTGTACTATTCTTATCAAACGTATAGATGACAAGAATGTACAGCAAGAACAACAATGTGGTGAAACTGTTTCAGTGAGTAAAGATTCACTTTGGAATCTAAATAGACACCCATCTCGGAAATATGAGTGTGCTACGTGAACATACGGAGGCCAGAGCAAAACGTGAGCAAGTTTTATATGGTTGTAGCATATCAAGTCTATAAAGTAAATATTGGTAATCAAATAAAAACATTTTAAATTTCTTTTAAATTGGAGCGAGCGTGGAGCGATTTGACCGGAGCGGGAGGAAATTTTAGTGGAGCAAGGATCGGTGTTGAGCGGAGCGGCTTAGTGCGAATTAGAGCGGAGGAGCGGGCGGAGCCAACAGCCTCGTGAGCGAGGAGCGGAAATTCTCACCGCTCCACTCCGCTCACATGCTCTGGTCTGGGCTAAATGCAAGTGAACCTTAAATCCCACAAGTTATCCTGCTATGCATGAAATCTGGCTTGATACAGGCCCCTGATTTTTGTCCTGTGTTTTGCATTCCTTTGCATGTGATAGTTTTGCCTATTTGTGAATCTGCTGTCTGACTTTGTTCCCTGACTCTGTTTGTATTACCATCGCCTGAATCCTCGCTTTACTTCTTGTCCTTTATCTGGATTTTAGCTTTACCCTTTAACTTACCGCGGCCCTCGTCTGTGTTCGGGTCTGGTCTCGGACCCATGCAACAGGACAATCTGGCCACAATGGACTTCAGCAGCTTTGGAGAGAGAGAGAGCCTCACTGAGCTGACATCAGCATGACCTCCAGAGAGTCGCTGGATTTCTCTCTCTGATGGTCAATCGTACTGCTCAGTTACAGCCATTGCAGCTTCCTTCCGCTCTTCCTGCCCAGTTGCATAAGCCCTCACCCACACCAGCACGGGCACCGTGACTGCCAACCCCAGAATACTACTCCAGTGATCCAGATACCAGTTCCTTTCAGGTTCAACGCTCTTTAACTTCTGAATTGCAGCCTTCTACTGTCCCAAGACTGACTGCCTACCTCACCACTGATATCAGGGAGCAAATGGGGAGGGGCTGGTTGGGGAGCCACTGCTCCATTTCCAGGAACAAGGAAATCACTCGGTGGATTTTGCCATTGAGTTACACACCTTAGTAGTGTCATGTCACTAGGATGATGAGCTTTTTGATGTCGTCCACAGCGGACTGACCTTAACACTTAAGGACAATTTGGCCTCTTTGCTTCCAGCAGGCTTACATTTTGTTGCTATGGTCTAAGTGCCAAGCCTGAAAAATGAATACGTTTGAGTAAATTGGAATAAAATTGAGCTATAAGGCCCAGAAGATGTTTATAACAGTGTTTCTAACAGTATTACTTTCTGTGGAAGTGCGGGCAGTTTTTGTAGGATTCTAGAAATATATAGAGTTTGCAGCTGAAAAGCTGTCCACTTGTTTGCCTGTGATTTGGGGAATTCTGCTATGATATGAGTTGGCAATAATTATAACTGGTTTGTGGACCTGCAGTGACCACTCTACATTCTTCCTATCCCTGTTCGGATGTCTATGTTGTCGTTGTATCTTTAAATTCTTTAGGTTGATGAAGTCTTCGTCTGACGTGATACAGAAGTCTAACCCACAGCGCTTTGTGGTGTATCGAGAGTCACGGAATACATGGTAATGTCGGCATACCACCACAAAGGATGACCACTTTATTCTATAATGTAGATAATAGCTGAAATAAACCTTTATATGGGCGGATGTGTCCAAACTTTTGACTTAATACCTAAATCTCTTCATAATGTATTCCAATGAACATTTATATTTTCAGTTATGCAACAAAAACGTCTCGCATTTTTTTAAATATATGTTACTGGCGGTGAAGCTTTGCATCAAAGGAAATGGAGATTTCGGTACACTAATGAGCAGATCATTGTCATAAAGTATATTTCTGTGCATCTGAGCAATAACCATAATGTGATTTTCATCTCATTGTAGATGGCATGAACTCTGCAAGGGAGCACTATGGACTGAAAAAACAATGAGAGTTTAAAATTTATGAAAATAGTCTGAGCGGTCGGGCTCAAACGGAGGTCTCCAAGCAAATTACTTACTCAGGCAACTCCTACTCAAATATATTTTTGACTCCTGAACAATTAAAATCCATCCATCAGTCTCTCATTCATACTCTAACCTCTTATCCAGGTCAGGTTCACGTAGCTAAATAAAATATAATTTTGCAAATCGAGTTATGTGGCTAATTTCCGATTCCCTGGTGTAATCACTTACAGTTTCTAAGCGGGGAGAATTGCATAAATGGCTCTCCAGTTACATTATGTTCAGTGAATTGCAAGTGCAGGCATTAAAGATTAAATATGAACTATGTGAATCTGTGAACACTTAGGGTAATTAAAAATGCACATGATAGCGCTGCCCTGAAGACAGGCAGAACCTCAGCAGACTGCATTGTTTTTCTGCAGAAGCTCCTTCAGAGTGAATTCTCTGTGTATTCAAGGCGGCTCACTTGACTGTTATTACAGAGCGAATGGCTAAGAAGGTGGCCTCAGCTGTTAGGCCACAACGTGAGGTGCAGTTTGAAAAGGCCCAAGCTTCATAGGACATTGTCTCCTTAAGGAAGGTCTCTTCACAGTAATGGAATTATTCATATTTTATGAATGCTGTTATAACCAAAGTCAGTTTGTTACTTTGTATCACTTTACTTGAAGGAGTCAAAGTAACTTAGTTACTCAGTTACTACTGAAATACAAATCATGAACATATATAGTAACTGCATGAAATACTTGAACTACTATGATTGAATAACGATGAACATGGGATCAGAATGTTACTAACATTTAATTTCTTGTTAATTAAGCATTAAGTAGAAGTGTACTACTGCAATATTTGTGTCCCCTCAAGTAAAATATTACCATTTATTTAAAACGTTGAGTCTTTTCAGATATAACAGTACAGTCAGAGCAGCCTAAATGAAATTTAGTTGAGGAAATAATACACTGATTTATTTCTGTCATGCGCTGGGAAATCATGTGGCATTTAATTGTGACCACCACAGACACCACAGTCATTCAGTACATGACTTGTAAACAGCCAAGTTGTGATTTACAATTTGCTGAAACGCAGTCCCTTAAAATAACCACATCAGGATGTTCCAGGGACTCCCGGCGATAGATGTTTGTGGGCGCCGTAGAAAGCAGGTGAGGTATGGACAGCAGGACGGGCCTGTGGCCATAGATGTGCGGAGGCACACAGACGTGCGGGGGCACACAGACATGTGGGGGCACACAGACGTGCGGGGGCACACAGACATGTGGGGGCACACAGACGTGCGGGGGCACACAGACATGTGGGGGCACACAGACATGTGGGGGCACACAGACATGTGGGGGCAGCCTCGCCACTCCACTGACACCTCACATTCTCCGCATTCCTGCTGACCCTGTGATGAGCCTCTCCATGAAACCAAACCCTGTGGGACAGGAGGAATTCTGCCCCTAGGCAAAGAAGATGCCCATTCTGTCCAGCAGGGGACGGCGCATCAGTGCCTGACTTTGAATATTTTCCGCCACCCTCGTTGTCGTCATGAGTCTGGCACATGGGCTGGGCTGGGATGGGTTGGGATGGGGGTCTCAAAGACTGGTGGTGCACAGAGGGGGCGTAAATTTGAAGTCGGTGCCCCAGGACATTTCCTGCATTCTGACCTTCCGCTTGAGCGACGTGCAGCTCGACTGTCTTCGCCAAACCGTTTTGACTTGGCGTCACCTCGGCTGACACTGGGCATTTACAGACACTCCCCAAATAACGCTGCATGCTTCATGCCGTGGGGCGCGTCAACGAGAGCAAATGGCTGCCAGATGTTGTCTTTAACTCAGGCATTACGAACATGGCCTGTACAGAGATGGTGCCATGTCCAGTTACAGCTTTGTACAACGTGCTTCCGGGTTCCAAGGCCAAGGACGTAGCTCACAATGGCTGTTCAGTTAACACCTATGATGTCATACATAATCCATTATTTCAAGAATGAAGTTGATGTTAAGTGGACTGCAAAGCTCACTGTGCAAAGAGATATAACTTTATTTATTCTGATTCATTCTGATTCAGCTGTAATGTAAATACTTAAATAAATGAATGCCTACAATCGACAAAAAGAAAAAAATACATCTTATATCAAGTCGTGTGTTATTAATTTCGGGCTTGATTGGTTAGGCATACCCAGTACATTCTAGCCAGTTAACAGCAATGACTGGCATGACATTAAATGACACTAAATTTAGGCTGTAATAACAATTTTCTACGCTTTCCATCTGTGACGGCTGAACGGAATTACCCCGGGGAAATGAAAGGGCAGACATGTCAGCACTGCCAGCGCTCTAACAAAGAAAATGGCTTAAAATTTAGCATGCAATAGTGGGTCGCTGCTGAGAGGTCGATTTTTCAGGATGGCTCTAATTTGATCTTAATTACAGCTATGGTGCTGAATAATTTGAGTTTACAAGTATATCGCATGGAACTATAGGGAGTCAAGATCCTCTGCAGTTCCAGGAACCTTTTTGATGAAAATCTGGATACTTTGGGGTCAGCAGAATTACAGAATTGACAAAAATTTTAATGGGAAAGAGCTTCACAGAAAAGCACGAAAGGTTTTGTGGCCTGGATGCAGATGTTATGTCATTCTTTTTTTTTTTTTTTGCCTCAGCACATGTGCACACCTGTGTAGTTTTACTTTTAACTTTGCACTTTGAAAGCAGGCATTTTGTTTCCTTTGAAAAGCGCTCACCTGACCCAAGCAGAAGCTGCATAGCTGTCAAACATCCTCCATAAATGCCTGGAAGACGGAGAGAGGTTTCTGCCGGGCCTATTTCAGGCGGACCAGTTGAAAGAGCCTTGCAACAGAACTCCATTCAGCTCAGATTAAGATCACATTTTGGGAAAGACAATAGGATCACTGATCTGAGCCCAGGAGTAACAGAGAAGAGTGAATGTCTTGCTTCTGACTCGGATACCTTGGTCCATAATAGCTCGCCTTGTTTGCTGCTCCTCTGAGAAAGAAACAACGTTCTCAAGAAACCGATTCTTCTTCTCAAAATGTATATCCATTTTCAGCATAAAACAAGCATTAGGCGGCGACAATCCTTTTAACCTCTGACGTGGCCTTTTTGGGCAGCGCTCTCAATTTTTTCAGTGCAGGATTCATTATGGAGCAAGTTCTAATTTCCCTGGATGAAAATGAATAAGGTTAAAGCTGACATGGATGGTCGGGCTTGGCTTTGGTATTTCATAGGATTATCTTATTTAGTTCTTTTTCTCATGGTCTTATCTTCCATCAGAATTTTATTATCCCTAAAATGCGTAAAAAAAAAACCTGCAGCCATTTCCAAATCTTTAATCAGACTGGCTTGATACTGATTAGGCTGAGATACACTTGGCAATGCCACCTAACTCCTGAATGTGGGGAAGGCAGGGAGTGAAGTCTCCATTACTGTTCATGCCAGGCAGCTCACTGTCCTTCCACACTATGAACACGCCACATAGCAGAGGAAGAAAGTTCAGGTCCAGAAAGTACAAATCCAAACCAAAATTTTGTTTCAACCAACCAGTTGAGTATAAAGAGTCACATTCTCAGAGTATTCAGCTGGTTGGTTGAAACAAAATCTGGTTTTGTACTTTCTGGACCTGAACTTTCTTCCTCTGCCACATAAAAATTCACTACTCTGCACCTACTTCATGAAACTGCTAACCCACTCTGTAAAGAGCCTAAATTCACACATGCAGAAAGTGTGGAAATGGAAAGTGAAATCTGCAAGATTTTTGGGGACAAAAAATGTGTAATCGCAAGCTGGCTTCCAGTGATGGTCAAAGCCGTCGTGCTGCATTTCAGCAATTTTCCTCAAGGTGTCCCTGTAGGCAGAATGTATTCAGAATTCATTGGATAAATGACACAGATGCATTCTGAATTACACGACGCCTTATTATAAGATATCTGTGCAATACAAGACTGTGAAAAAAATTTGTGAGAGAGAAAGCTAGGAGCGGTCTACATGTCAGGTTAAATTTCCATCAATGACATCAAATTTTCCATCAAATTTTCCATCAAATGGTTCTCCACAAAATTGAAGGGTTTCAAAAGTAAATTGTTTGTTCAATCCCTTTCTTGTTTTTTCTCATTTGAATTGATATTCACTCTTTTTATGCGGATTAATGAGCAATTATCCATGTAAAAGTCTGACGCATTATCAGATTTCTTTAGACATAAATATGAATTGAATCGGCCAATTAGCAGCTTTGTCTGGCATCAGTAAACAATGCCGCGTCCTCCTTCTGTGTACCAGACTGTTCTGTCAACCAAACTGGCACAAACTGGGCTGCTGCTGTGCTGCTTCTGCAGCAGTAATCAGAGCTGTGAGGCTGAGCGGCAAACCTGTGAGCCGCTGGCCCGGCGCCACCCTCACCTGACACCAACTAATACTCTATGAACATTATATAATATGACTTTCATATTTATTTGGCTTTATTAGAGGTGTTGTGTCTCATTTTTCAATTAAAGCTTTCTGGTATACATCCATTTTTTTGGGTTGTATACTAATTACTCAAAAAAACCTACTTTCATGGGTATTTTTGAAAATAAGAATTATTTTTAATGGAATGACAGAATTAATTTGAGTCATCAGAAATCCTGTTAATGTATTCATATACCAAGTAAAGCATATTAAATTTTACATCACCTCTACATTTTTTCACTTTTTACTTGCAGCTTTTCGATGAAACCTAAATAAGTGCAACGTAGTGGATCTATTTACACTGAAATATGCAGAAAATGTAATTATATTTACAAATTTTGAAATATTCGAACCCTTTCTGATAAGTCAACCACAGCGTATATTGACCTAAACATTTTAGAACCTGAAAATGGACTTTACTGCCTCCTCCAACTGCCCAAACTCCATATACATGTCATAGTGCTATTTTTGTAGAGCTTCCAAAATCTCTGGCTGTCAACAAGTAAACTTACAAGCAACCTCTAGTCAGTTTTGTGTATGCCTGGGACATGTTCCTCACTTCACGGGCGTCCAAACTTCTGTCCCTCACATTAAGAAAGTCAGGGCATAGCTAATTGAATTGGACTGCAGTGTGACAAGCCACTCAGAAAATAATTAGTTGAACATTGCACTCACAGGTCTGTCCGTCATTTCAGTGGGACTGTCCGTCATTTCAGTGGGACTGTCCGTCATCTGTAGATTGCCAAACTTTTGCACGTCATCCGAAAAACGTTTCCAGCAATCGTTTGTTTTTTCACAACCCTATCTGCAGACATCACATTTAGGATGGGTATATTTACAGATATGAATGAAGTTGATCAGTTCAAACTTTGCATATATCTCTGAAGTGTTCAGCTACTTATTGCCAATCACTGCATTTTCACACTGTCCCAAATGTTTTGGAAATGAGGTTGTACATCTATTATTTTTATTATAATTTGAGAGTTTGAATCATGTAAAATTATCATGGATTATTTTATAGTAACAATTTCAGATTCAAAATGTATATTTCTGCCTTGATCCATGAAGGAACTTTCTCCAAACTGTCCCAGGCTCCCAATCTGGCATTGCATACCCTCAGCCAAACAGAGCTGCATGGATGAGACCAAGGTGCCCAGGATATCCACACCCATCTGCTCCATGGGAGCCTTAACATACTATTGCAGTAATGGGGCATGAAGTTGGTTTTGAGGTCCCCTTCTGGCTACATGGGCACTGCAGTGACGGCAATGGTCCTCGCCATACGGCTTACATTGGCTTCAGTAGAATGCTTGGCACAGTCACTGGGGTATTTTTGTGACTCTGCAGTGGCCTGCTTCTGGCAAATAATGTTGCAGCTCAAATATTGGCTCTCTTAGCCCATTGGGACTCGCGGTTACCAACAGACTTCACAGATTGCTGTTTCCATCCATGCTCTTCTAAATTTTTCATGCTTGGTCAGGAGACTCGGCTATGGTGAATACAAGCTCCATACGCGAACAATGAACCTTACCACCTTCTTCATGGAAGAAAATGTCTCTCTTCCACCCAAAACATGTATTGAAGTAAAGGTCAGTCTTTTGTTACTTTGTTGTTATATTTGTGACAGGGATGTACCATATGATAAATCCAAGTACTCAGCATAGTAAACCCACAGGTCACTACTTTTACTTTTTGACTCAGCAGTAATGAGAGCAAGATGAGTCAGCATTAGACTGTCTGTGTCCATTCTTGGAAGAATCTATTTCCAAGTAGGAAGAAACCTTTCATGGCTGGTGTGAACAGCGAAGGGACTCTTGTCATTGCCTCAGTGTCCAAAACAAGGGGCAGCTGTGGACCTGGTGAAGTGAGAAGTGGGCTTCAGCTTGGTGGAAGAAGATAAAACCTCTGTTTGGGCCCCAGCCAGACAGCATCCTTTCCCAAAACGGGGGTACAGCAGAGAATCTGGACATGAATCAGCAGATACAGGAAGATAATCCAAGAAACTGCAATAGCTGCCTAACGTTAGCTACTGTAGGGACAGCCACTCTGTCATGGATACAGATCTGTCATTGTCTCCGTAACACCACCTTCCTAGCACAGTACTCCAGGATTGGTCCCATAATCGATTTCTGCCTATCCAATAGGGATACTCCTCTATCATGTTCTTTTTGTGCCTTTTCAACCCTTCTGAACCATACAGTTGTGACTTATTGAAACACAAGCTGCAGTACCAGCAATACTGACTATCCAATCACAGTGCTGTCCATCCGTGTGATGCATACTGGCGATTTGGTGGCCCCACAGTGGACAGGATTACTCGATATTGGTAATCACCATATAGTTTAACTCAGTGGGAATCAATAGCATATCCCATGTAGGTACAGTTAAAACAAATGGTGACTGATATTTAAGGGTAGATGAACTTCTCTGGGGGCCCTAGGCTGACATGGTGGGGGGGGGGGGGACTTAAATGGGCCATTCCAGCTATTTTTTGGAGCTGATAGAGAAGCTAGAGGGAATTAAAAATGATGGAACATCTATAATATGCTAATCAGAGTGCAGGGAAAAACTTAATGATCAGAGTGGGGGCAGGGAATTCGCTGAATGGGGGAGGGGGGGTCCACACCTGCGGATTGATCAGCCAAATTTAAGATATATTATTTCATTATGGGTTGTAATATTTTAAGCAAAATTGTTATATAAATGGTGTGGAGTGGGCGTTTGAGCGATGTGTTTTCTTCAGAGATCCAGAGAGTAAAAATCCAGTCCAAGATTTTGTTTCAACCAAGCAGTTGAACATAAATATTCTCAGTCACTGGGAATTCAGCTGGTTGGTGGAAATAAAATATTGGCCTGGATTGGCCTGAACTATCCACCTCTGGTTACAAAAAAATGTAGTGACCAGCAGGGGGTCCCCTAGAGAGTGGGGCCCAGGGATGTTCACCTCTCCGCTCTCCGCCAAACTCTGCTGACAGTGCATGGACCCCCTAAAAGAGGGTTTGGTGGCTTCCTCTCTCCCGTTATTATTTGTAAATATGTCGTCCTTTATTACAATAGACCATTACCTGGAGGCTAATGTCCACCCCATTATGCTGCAGTCATTTTATACAGTGTCCTTCCCAACATAATTACTCGTTTAATAAAAGTTTACCATCAGCAAAATAATGATTTGTGCTCAGTCTGTGAGAGAGCCTGGGTAAGGGTAATTTTCTTATCCTTACACAGTTCCACTGGAGGTTGTCCTACTTTCAAATATTTAAACTGGTGTAAGCTATTTACTGAAAGTCCTGGTAAACAGGGATTCCTGGTTATCATAAACTTATTAAATGTATTCCCTGACCTGGTGGGGAATTACTGCAATTTTAGCGCCAGCCCAGTGTCGTCCCCGCAGACACTTCAGTATGCAAGCCAATAACTCAAAAACCATTTGACGGATCTTTATCAAGCTTTGTGCCACCATAGTGTGGGTAAGAAACTAAAACTGAATACATTTTGTGACACAGTGCCCCAAAACTGAAACAGCACCACAGGAAAAATGTCAGGTTTGACACTTGATATTGTTAAGATGATAACTCAATACCTGTTTGATGGACGATTAGAGGGTTGTCCTTCTGAAAAGGATCAACCAAGTTGCCATTTTTATATACATGTATATGGTGGATATTAGTCAACTTGGACAATTTTTTAAATGTTACTTTTTCTCTCACTTTAAAAATAATTATAAATATTAATACGTAAAAGCATTATTGAAAGCTCAAGAATTACTTCATAGACCACAGAGGCATAAGTGTCCCAGTTTACCCTTAGTGTTTCTGTTATAGTTCTGACTTTTACGTCACAGAAAATTTTGGTCATAGAGCAAAAGAGAAATAAATAGAATATAGGGTGGATGGATAAATATATATGAAACCAAAACATAGTTACTATATACAGTACAATTAACTTGTACATCTTTATGGTTTTTAAATTAAATAAATGGGGAATCAGGATATTTAGAAGAAAGTGGCCAGAGCTCACAAGCAGGATGTATAAACCATGATGTATGTCTTTGAAAAAACAAAAACCAGACATGTTTTATTATAGCAATAATAAGGTCAATTTAATCTGATATTTCGTGAAATACATTATACCCTGACACAAGTTAAATCCAGATGGATAGTGAAGGATTGGGTGATTTTTTTCTCTAATATAAGTGCATCTGCTGTAGCTGGTAAATGAAATTAGTGTGGAACCTCGGCGTACAGGAAATATGAAGGCATCTGCTTCATCTGCCTTGTGAAAGAGGCGCTTGGATTGAAGGATCAAAAACTACAGTGAAAAGCTTTGTTCAGAAATGTTTCAGGATATCAAAGCGAAAACTGTGACATAAACGCAAAAAGTAGAAATTGTTTTCTCCACACTTGTTGTACACCTTGCAATGAGAATCTGAGCCATGCACATTAACGTTTCAAGGAAAGACATTCATCTTCCAACCACTTATCCAGAACAGGGTTATCGAGCGTACAAAGGATATGACACATAACTACATTCTGATAAATGGATCCCAGAGTTTTGATTCTGCTGTATTAGGGTTGAAGAACTGAAAATGTTAAATATTAAAAAATAAAAGTGGCTGCAGACTGCTCTAGGGCAAATAAAGTGCTAAAATATTTGGGAGTTATTCAAGCTCTACATTTTGCATATATCGAATCACTCCGAGGGGTCATTTAGAAAAATCCCTCTGTTCACTAACCAGAAGCAATATGGCTGTCACCACTGTTTCATTTAGACAAGACAAGTTTCAAAATTGTTTCTTGTTGGCGCTGAGCAGGTCTTGGAAAATTCAAGACCCACTTCAATGGGGGCTGAGGGACAGCGATCTGAAAAACGCAAAGCTGTTTGTTTGCGGCTGCTCGTCTTTGCTGAAAGCAGCCCCTCGTGTCCTCGGAGCGAAGCTGCTCTAATGCACTGGTCTGTGCTTTGTAATTACGCCTCAAATCAGCAGCACTGGCCAATGAAATGGGGGCTGTTGAGGTGTCTCCCCCACCCAGTCGCATGATTAAAGGGCTGCGGTTTCTGTAACGCCCTGTGTATGTTTTAGATCGTGCCTGGCGCTATGACGAAGGACACGCGACAGCTGCCAGAATACTGAGGGGCCACACAGGAGGACAGTGAAGGTACCGCGCTCCCATCTGGCCTATTTGCCAGGTTCCTGGAAGCGTAAATCCAAGTAGCAACAACAGGGCTGTCATGGAGAACCTGAAGGTGTTTGGTCATAAGGGTCAGGGCTAGCGTTAGCACTATTAATAACGCTTATGTCATTATTTTTGCCTGTCCTTTTGCACAGTTTGTTGTTGCACATGATGACTGATTATGTCGGAAGGGGTGGACCAGCTAGTACATATTCTGGGACAGAATTGGTGTTATTCAGGTAAATCTTATATTCAGATCGTATTATGTCAAACACATTTTGCTCACTACCGTTAAGGTTATGGTTTAGGCTTTGCAACCTTCAACGAAACAAGAGGCACTTGCAGCCTCAGATTTTAAGTATTCAAATTTTTTATTTTTTGCTTTAAGCTTATTTTTATTTGTCCATTTTCTTTTATTTGTATTTTTACATCCGAATTTCATGTATATGAGGGTCTATGTTGGTACTCTGCTGTTCACACGCATGACCCTGCTACCTGGTACTAGATAAAAACTGGATGATATGTAGTAATTTTACAAATATTCATTAATTTTAACGTTACAGATGGATAACCGAAATGTTGCTGTTTCTTTTATAGTTTTATAACTGTGTATTGTTCAATTTTTTATGGAGTAATTTGCCAGTTTAACAGTGAACTTACCTACATCCTTGAGATTCATGACGCTGAGCGATAAATGCCCCTTTGCTGATACACATGTAACCCCGTTTGCTGGAAATTAACCCTGGCTGCTTATGTAGACATATTAATGCCTAAAATAAGTGCTCACATTTTGTGGCTAAGGTTGTAAAAAAGGTGACCTATTGTTGGAGAACAGGGTAGTTATTGAGCTCAGACGCAGATGAAGGGTATTAACGGAGGTCTGGGCTCAGTAATCTGTTCCGAATCATTGCGCCTGAGCTCCAGGCATCTCAGAGTAGCCTTGTAACGGCCTGCCCGCAGAAAGCACCGCAGTCACCGCACCGGCATCTAACGGCAGAGTTCCCTACTGATCTCCAGATTTGGATGGCCTACATTAAGCAAGGACGGGCTCCAGGAATATAGCTGAACTCATTTCTAATCAAATTATTTTTTTAACTTTCAACAGATACGAAGAGTGTGCCGTTCAGTTTCACTAGAACGTGCATGTTCCATTTCATCTGTGTTCTTTTCTATGTGAGTCAGACCAGGTCCAACCAATGAAAATACCGCTAAGTATATTGAAGAGCACTGATACTCTATCTTTGCTATGAGAACAGTAATGCAGATGCATTTGACGTACAAGTTTGAGGGTGACGCCTCATTCTTAGGATGCTCACATGCCACCAAGATCACATGTCACCAACAGACTATTGTCAGGTGGCAGGTGTGTTAAGGTCATTTTGGATCATTTTCAGTTTTGTCATACAGTATGTTTTATAAATATATATATATTTCCAATTTGTTCAGAGTGTTGAGTAACTGGTTCCTAACATCACATTTGTTGGGACTGATGCCAACAAATGCTTTTAAAATTCTGCATTTAAATGAAACATATTGACGTCTGAGCAGGTACTGTATGTGGTAAACAAACACAAGCATGTTAAAAAGAAGGAAAACACCGACTTGTCAGGGCAGCAGGAACACCTGACCAAAATGTTGCCAGCTCCAAAAATCACACTCATTACCCAGAGGGAGGGGGCAGCAGGTCAGGCCTCTGTGCCCACGATCGGCGATTCCAGCCCTGGCACAGGTGTAACACCTATTGGGCCCTCGAGCATGGTCCTTAACCCCCACCTGAAATGCCCCAGGGGGACGCCAGATAGAGAGCCTGCGCTTGGGCCCTAAACTTTGCTGTCAGCTGTATGTATGTGTGTATGTATGTATGTGTGTGTATGAATGTATGTATATGTATGCATGTATGTGTGAATGTATGTATGTGTATGAATGTATGTGTGTATCAAATGACAGCAGGATGGTATTTGCGAAAAGCAACCTTCCAATGTTCCTTTACGTGGGCACACAGATAAGTAAAGCGCGGTGTCTTTCTTCATTAATTTGGCCGATGCTTACAGTACATCCAGCGTGACAGGAAAACGATGGTGGTCAAATTACAGCAGATATAATGAGCAGGAATGAATGGCGACACAGCGCATAGAGGTCCTCGCCATTCATACTGTACCTCTGTGTCTCTCGGAGGTGAAGCGGGGGATAATGGTCTCATTGTGACTGTGCCAGGGCAGAAAGGCCCAGTGCTGCCCCTCCGGCATAGCTGATTAGCCAGCAGGCCGCAATCGCACAGCCAGCTCGGCCGCTCAGTACAGCCCACTGTGTGGCCTCGAGAGTAATGTGCACCACATCACAAATCTGTCAAACTCTTCCTTTCGTTCTCTTATCAAACTGGCTCGACTTGAAACAAAACTCTTCTCTTTGTGCATGATTCACCCCAGTATGAGAGAAGAAAATCTAATAGCAGAAAATCTCTTCTTCGTTTATAGGAACTTTCGATTCTAACGACGGTGGCCGGTTTGCGCTAGCATCAGATTACATTTGCCGATATCTTGTGGCTCGCTTGTGGAAGTTTTGACTGTAAAATAGTTGCAAAAAAAGTTGTAAAATCACCTGGAGGAAAAGACACGGAAAAAGTACTCAGAGGTGTTTGATCTTAGCGAATCCCAAATGAAATGTCAGCTGTCAGCTGTCGTGGCAGAGTAGAGCCTTCTTAAGGTCCAGCTAGACCAACAGTGTTCATTATGTTGTACATCGGTGAGAAGGCTTAGGTCCAGTGAGGACATGGGGTGCATGAGTCCCTTTATTACATCTCATGTCAATATTTAAAGAGGTTTTTCCCTCTGTGGAGCATAGCTGGGATAAAAATAAAGGAACTGATAGCAGCAGCAGTAGTTCACTACTGTAGGACCCTGACCTGGCATGACGGATGCTTTGCTGGGCCCGGCCAGGTCTCTTATGGTCGAGCGCCAAAGAAAACTCAATGCTGTGTGAAGTGGGTTTGGAAAGAGGGACCCCTGTCCCAGGGAGCAGCTCAAAGCAGTGCTCTGTGCGGGGATTAAGGTGCTGCACCCCCCCCCCCCCCAGGCGTCCGCTTTCAATCTCAATCAGAAAGATGCCTCAGAAATACAGGGGGGGGACTGCTTCCTTTCCACATTAATTAAAAAAGAGGAATCAAAACACAAAAACAAGTCAAAGAAGTCTCACTGGTACATGCATAGAATAGAAGCGCATTACCTATAATGTTACACTGCATGAAACTTTAAAAGATGTGAAGTTTTCAATGCCTCCATAAGTAACACAGCCAAAGCTGTAAACGATGAACAGAGGAACATTTTGTAGGCCCAGCAGATCAAGTTTAACCAGGACGGCTCATGGTTTGGATCGCTATAAGTATCAAACAGTTGCAAACAAGTTGACGGCACTTAGTGATTTCTGCTAGCACACTCTCTCGACAGCACACCTAGGCCTAGTCATGAGATTCACCATTGTACAAAAGTAGGGGTGGGCATGGAAACCACATGACTGAAGAAACCTTACTCCAACCTCAGCGGGTAGTAGTCCAACCTTGTGGGATTCCCTCTGGAAACACCGTCACTCACTTATACCACAATACACCCAGCAAAACTAAACAACCAAACTAGCCTGACTCAATTTTTCAGTTCAACCATTGATTTGCACAAAGTTAAACAGGCTGAAGCCACCCAGCAGAAGGTACGGCTTACAGTAGATGTTTGTTGTCAGAGCAAACAGCCCCAAATATGTTTCCAGTGTTTTTCATGCGCAAGCCCAGCCCTTGGTGTCTCCTCTGCATAGATGCAGCAATTTGACTGAAGTTATTCATTTGGAGTGCAGAGCCACCCACGCGCTGTTTACAGACTCTCCAGCCATCGCTAACAAGAGCCGCGGAGGGCATTTCCTTACCGTGCTCCCTTTTTTGGAACTGTTCTGTCTCTTGACAGGGACTCTGAGGTGAGCCTGCCCAAGATCCACTCCACTGCCTCGCACACAGATTATAAATCTGTCTCCCCACAGGAGGCAAGGGCATGAGGCCCCGGAGGATGCTGCGTGCCACTAATCAGAGCAATAATTTGCGCTGAGACAAATTAGAGGGAGCCATCAGCCAGAATAGAAGGTTCTAGAAGCACAGTGACGTTCAAAACGGCTCCTGGCTCTCGTGAACCGCTCTTTGCCATTGATGACACAGAAAAGTTCACGAAAACAAAAATTTACACTAAGCATTTATTTAATTCACTGCATTTTCGTACAACAACCTCCAGCATTTTGTACACAGCTAAGACTAATGGAGACTATGTCTGTTCTGGTCATCCCCACTTACTGAGAAATAAAAAAAAAATCCCACATTTACGATGCAAGGTCAAATATTCATACATTTTCAATAAATGGGTGTTCATTAATGGATGCAGTGTTACACATTCTGTGAGAGGAGCATGAATATCTGACAAATGCAGGACACTCAGAAGCAAAATTGATTACATGGACAAACAAAGGCAGTTTGCACTAAACAGGATTACTTACAGCAGCATGTCTTCATATTACCAAGCATATAAAGCTAACCAAAAAGGATTACATTCATATCTGCAACCCATAAAGACTAACATAGGATACAGAAAAAACCTGTATTAAACATGGTTGGCATTTTTTAACACATGCCATTTCATTTTATAGCTTAATTTTTATTTTATAGTTTAATAATGGATCACATCCCACATCTTATAAAACTGTTGCTAATCATGTTTAATTTTTATTTTTATTTTCTAATGAAAGACAGACCTGCCTGACGATGTTGTACAAATGTTGCGGAGGACCTGTGATGCATTTTAAGGTCTGTAGCAAATGTTTCTATATATTTAGAAACATATATTAAAGCCAAAGTCAGAAAAGCATTTCACTCGACTAACACTACACACAATAGTTACTTTCTAGTAATTTCCATTAGTATGCTGTGAATATAACTAAACGGATATCTTTCCTTAGAACTGTTAATGACTATTAATAAGAAAGCTTTACCAATAACGGAGACTATTGTATTTTTTTACTGTATTATATTATATTTTATAGATTAGCCGGTTATTTGCTGGAGCTGAATTCCAGTTTGAAATGCTTCAAATTAGAACCGTGATGTTACTAATAGACAGTAATTTGATTTAGTTTTATATTATTGGATGATCTATCTTCTTTCCCAAAAATCAATGGAAGGGGAAAGAAAAAGAGAGGGAAAAAAGTCTGCAGCAAATAAAAACAAGACATTTAAATATTCAACAAATTTTGGTGATTGTTGGTGCCAAGATAAAACATACGGGACTCAAAGCCCTTTGAAAGGAAGCGAATTGTGACAGATTCCTGCCATGAGGGGAGTAACACGTACACAACTGGCACCACAGCAGGGCAAATCACCAAAGGATGTTATTTAAATTATATAAATACATACATATTTCCTTTTATCAGTTCAGTATCAGTTTCCTTTATCAGTTCAGGCTGATCATTATCAAAAGCTTGTTAGAGACAAAGAGAGTCTCTAAAACAATGAGAAAATTTAAGATACATAAATTATGTAACAACAACAATGCACAAAAATACTATATTTACAGTACTACTACGCACCTACATGTAGATTTATGTGAATTTAGAATCACACTCACTGGAAATTGTGTTTGTCTAATTTATAATCTTATTACAGCGTGGTTAGACCGATTTAGTGGGTGAGAGGGCCTGTCTTGGGAAGTGAACAAAGAGCTTGTGGGAAAGAACAGAAAAATAAGAGTGAAGAAATAGGAATGGAAATGTTCAATAAATACGATACAAAATCAATCCATCGCTGGGGCCACTGAATCAGTAACACGTACTGTACACGCCAACCTTATTCGGAGGGTTTTTCCGCAGGACACTTTAAACCGTCTGTCGGCCAAGACTGGTTATGGTCTACCGGCACCACCCAGTGATAGAAAGCTGAAAATTCACAGCTTATGTAAAACTTCAACCGGGTAAAAAAAATCTAGTTATGTTGCTTACCACTTTTTTCAGTTTATTATAATTATAAATTCATTTTGAAATAACTTGGTTCTGATATAATCATTTATGCATCACAACTAGCCTATATAGGAGGCCTACTAGTAATGCATTTAATAAAAACACATATAACCTTGCAAATCGTTACTCAGTCTGAAAACAACCATAAATATCCATACAGCCCTACATAATTGAAACCACCAAAGTAAACAGACAAGCAAAGAAATAAACAAAACGCAAATAAGAAACATAATCAGTATATTAGTTATAAACTGAAATTCAATGCATCACTTATATTTTTCCAGATTTAAATTAAATTTGTATAGCAACAGATTTGACTTTGGGGTATATATACATGCAATTAAAAACTGCACGAAGTCCATGAATTTCGTTCTGCTCTTGGCTGCATACCAAATGCGGGCAAAAGGTACCGACTGACACAAACGCGCTGTTCTCGCGAGGTTTAGCGAGACTTGCCATTCAAGCAAGATGGCTGCCTCCATCGAGAGTCTGCTCTCGGAGTTGTCGGGTCTCGAAAATCCAATAGAAGAATTGAAAATTTTAAGAACAGTGGTTTTAGCAACACCACTAGAAACACTGAAAGAGACTGTGCCTAGCCTGCAACTTGAAGTAATATTCTCTCTTTTAAACACCAATGACAGGTGCGTACAGATTCTTGAAATACTGCTGAGTCAAGTCAGTTCAGTGTAGGTATTTAGCAACAAGCGAAAAGCTTCAGTTCTCAGATTAATTATAGTTACTTGTGAGTTGTCAGTGGTTAGGCCAAACAAAGGAAATTGTGATACTGACTTCCTTCAATTTCGACACCCGCCCCGTGCGCCAGGGAGCCGGTGTTGGGGGTCTCATCTTGGGTATTTTCCGTCCATTTGTGTTCGCCTTGGACATTTATCCCATCTGCGTATCGGTACGCAAATGTGGGTCCCGAAAGAGGGGATCTTGTGAACGGCACTATCTAGTTCACCCGAGAACGAACCGAACAGATATAGACTCTCAACTAGCTATAGGATAAAGCAGTCAATTATTGAACGAAAGTACTATTTAATTGAATAAACTGAATGTAACCGAAATCATTTATATTAAAATATAACTAATCGTACGTAAAATGCAAAAGATGTGCACCACAAATACATGTGGATATATTTTAAATTTAATTTAAAAAAAAATAAAAGCAGGAGTTGGTATTTACTGATCTTTCTAAGACTCAAAACGCGTGTTTTTAAGCCGTTTAGTTTTTTACAGGGAGCAAACTGAGCTGTGTGTAATCATTTTGGGGCGCATTCTGCAAGCGCTGGACCCGGTTCACCTGGCTCAGAACTGCAGAAATGAACTTCAAGCCGGACTGAACCACTCAGATGACTCTGTCAAAGCTCTGGCCATTTCACAAGTAAGTATGTCCTGCTGGTTTGGGAATGAACGACACCTTTTCGGTTTTATTTTGCATTCAGTTTTATTTCTTGTGTCTAGGTTGTGCGGATTGTCGAGCACACCCAAGCTGTCACAGAAATTCTCAACAGTCAAGATCTGTTAAAGACAGTAATCCATAACATTGGTGGAGAAAAAATATCTGTGGCCAAAGAGGTAACCATTTTCATAGGAGTGTAGCTTAGTGTACTGTTCCATGTGCTCCATGAATTGACTTGTTTGGTTTTTGATTCTGACTTCATTTTTTCCAGGCTATTCAAGCTCTCTCCAAACTTACTCTTACTAAAGTGGGCTTAGATGCGCTCTTCCAGAGCAGTTTACTGGAGCACTTAAAGGATGTGATGGCCATGAACGATGTTGTCCGATACAGAGTATATGAGGTAAATGTCAGTTCATGAAACTGTAACTGAAATTTCATAATGCTCATGTAGTACATATTTGATGAATACTCAGGCAGTAAAATGTTTCGCGTTTGGGCATGAGTGTAGATTTGGGTGTGGATGGTGGCCACATGTCCTCCTCAATATTGCAGGAGTATTGGGTGTGTTTGGAGGGGGGGGGGGGGGACGTGGGGGGTTGGGGCTGATTTGGTCCTTACCAATACTGTGAGAGTACCATGTGTTTTTAGGGGCGGGGGGTTCAGGGCTGATTTGGTCCCTGCTGTTGCAGAAACTAAACCTACACCATTGCATTTAGGTACAAAAATCTTGGTGCTACAGAAATCGCATATTGAATTTACCTTTAGTGAACATGGTTCCTGCCAGAAAAACAGAACTCTGTTACATATTCATGCTTTACTTGAAAGAACAGCTGACATGCAGCCAGCCACTGCTTCCCCTTCACAGCTGGTCGTGGACGTCGCCTCGGTCTCACCGATTTCCCTCGGTTACTGTGCCAACGCCAGCTTCATCTCACAGCTGCTTGCCGAACTCACTGGTGATGATGTGCTCGTTAGGTGAGATGGATCACACCTTATCGTAGTATATACTATACAGTATAGTATGCTTAAGCTTATGGTACACTTAGTATATGCTATATTCTACACACGCGCACACACACACATAAGTGTTTCAACATGTAGTGAAATTAATGAATGTTCAACTATAACATGTAATTGAATAATAATTCCCTATGTAGTCCACATCAGGTGATATTCTATCTCATTAACCCATTGTTGCTGGTAGTATCTTATCGGTGTATTTTTATTTATTTTTTTTGATTTTCAGAGCCACAGCGATTGAGATGGTCACTACTCTTGCTCAGAGTCAGCATGGCCGCCAGTACCTGGAGCAACAAGGCATCATGGAGAAAATCTCCAACATGGTCATTGGCGCAGAGTCAGACCCCTTTTCCAGTTTCTATCTGCCAGGTGAGGTGGCTTTTCCAGTTTCAGCTCTAAGACAGCCCTGAAGAAAAAGCACGTTTATGGTATGCTACTTAATGGAAATTAGTTAAAACCTATATCAAGTTTAACGCATTAATTATGACCAGTTTCTAAGTTTAACAGCAGCAAAATCACCATAATTCTTTGCAGCATGAAATATGTTTTTTTTCTCCTGGAGGTATCCCAACTGTGTAAAAAAGTGAAACTCTTTTCTTCTGTATTCACTCAAAATACATATTCTCAGAAATATATATTCTTCTCAGAAGTATACATTCTTCCAAAATGTCAATTACAATAAATGAGAAATGTGCACTAGAGCTTCACAATCACTCAATTAAACTCGATTGCGCGATTATTAAAAAGCATCGATTAAAAATCTTCTCAATCAGCCGTATGGCGGAAGGAAGGCGCGCATAGCGGATGAGGATGAGTGCAAAACAATGAAATGTGTCCCCTGCACGTGACATCGTGACATAGCAAGGGGCAGCTAATTCAGCGCCCGGGGAGCAGTGCTTGGGGGTGGTACCTTGCTCAGGGTACCTCAGTGGTACTTTGGTGGTCAGGGATTCTAACTAGCAATCTTTCAATTACAAGTGTGCTTCCCTAACCATTAAGCCACCTCTACGTGGAAGCACTTCACAGTGAAAGTGAATGAAAATGCAGTCGCCTGTTGGTATTGCAAACCAGAACTTGTATATTACCACAGAATGGCTACAATGCAAATACATCTTAAAAGAAAGCATTCAGGTTTTACACACTCGCCCAATAATTCGAGGTTAGCCATAGAAATGAGCTATTTAGCCTCTTGGAGTAGCCTAGCCTGTCTTTGTCAACACTTTGACTTAAATTTTTGTGCTTTATTTTCTTTCCAAGATTCTTGTATGATAAAATAATCAAGTCTAAAACGAAGGTTAGCCCTGTCCTTTAGCTGCATTATGGTATATAATACGATACATAATAACCATAAAAAAATATTTTTTGTCGTGAATGTATTGTGTGTGTTGAGTAGGGCTGATTGATATTGGAAAAACTTCACATTGCAATATTTGAAGTTTTCGCTAAATTTAGGAGCTGAAAATGGACCAAATAAGTTATATTTGGCTGTAGTCTGTCTGCCAAAGTCTGTCAGATAAGTTGGTGGTGTTGCTGTGATTGTGCCAACAGACACAAAGCAGTGCAGACAAATCACTTGCCTTTACTCAGTATTGTCTCTATGGAATACAAAATATTCCCATACAGTGGAAATAACCAGTCCTTGTTTGCTTTGCTCCACTTTACTCATTTTTATTTAATTTCTCAGAAATGCACCACACGGTCAGTGAGTGAGAATGATCATGATTGTAATGGAGAACACATGCGGAGCTCATGCAAAAACAGTAGCGTTAAACTTTAGACTTTTCTTTAACTTATACTAGATATTCTACCATCATTAAAACAGCAAAAGTTTTGTTTCCTATGGCTGAGTAAAATGCCTCAGTGCAGCTCTTTGATGGCTAGTGCATGTGCACATATGCCACGTCCATATCAACGCCGCTCATCGTGAAAGTCTGCCCAGGCGGTGCAGTGGTGCACAGGGTATCGCCGTGCAGACTGTAAAGTATTTATTTGTTGAAGTTTTCGGCAGGCTGCTACAACCATTTTGGGGTTAATGCTAGATAAAGAGGATGTATGAGGGAGATGGCAAGGCTGGGATAGAGGGAAGTGCAGGAAACAAAGACATCAGAGTGTAAGAGACCCCCTTCCTGCTTGCATCTCCATGTGTGAAAGGTGCTTGTGACTGACACCTTCCCCGCTGCTTGTTTCTTCTTTGCTTCCCGCAGGGTTGGTGAAGTTCTTCGGGAACCTGACGGTCATGGAGAGCCCCCAGCAGATCTGCGAGTGCTACCCGGCATTCCTGCGGAAAGTGTTCGAGATGACAGTGGACCAGGATCCAGTGATGGTGGGGGTGGCTCTGGACACACTAGGAGTAGTGGGATCAACCGTGGAAGGCAAACAAGTGCTGCATAAAACAGGTTGGCGGCGTTGCTGACATCTTGTGGGTTTGCAGACTGCAAGCGTAACAAGTTTGAGAAGCATTTTATTTTTTTATGAGCACTGCTTTAGATGCAATGGAATCTTGCAGTAAGTGATACTAATTCATTTATGTTGTTCATTTAGCTACAATTTGCATTATTGTCCCCATACACATTAAGGCTGAAATGCTTTTAACACAAATTACACACTGCTCAAATTACAGATATAAACTTCATTCCACATATAAAGTCATTCCACATGGAAACCAATAAAATCTGCATGACTGATGAATTGGGATTCAGTGGGATTTATTTTGTAAAATAACGATCTCAAGAGTTTCCCCGGCACTTGATTATTTATGTCGAAGTATCAAGGTTTTCAGAGATCAACTGATTCCCTGTTTTTCTACAGAGCAGCGTTTTCCAACCCGCTCCTCGGGGACCTGCAGGCAGTCCATGTTGTTTCTCCTGTCAGGGAGCTGGGAGGGAGCAAAAACATGGACCGGCTGTGGGTCCCCGAAGGCCGGTTTGGGAAACGCCACTCCAGTTTGCCCAGGATAGTTCTGTACTGCTGTTCCTAACCTGCTTTTCCATACTCTGAACATGGTCACTACTAGCAAATATAGGCAGACCTACCCAGAATCTGAGATCTGCTTATCTGGGATTATACCTGAGAACCTGCTCTGGTTCTGTTCTCAGGTGTGGAGTTCCAGCGTGTGTTGAAGCAGATGAGCCAGCTGGTCCGAAATGCGCCCACAGACCTGCGAGTACGGTGTCTGGAGGCCTTGACCCTCCTCCTCAGCCTGCCGGTGAGATGCCGGCGATGTCAGCCGTCTGTGCCGGTGATGCTTTCGGCAAAATTTGGCAGCTAATGATGCCGCGAGTGGAGGGACCGTTGATGACTCATGGCGGCACTCTGTAGCTGTGAAAATACATCAGTGATGCGTAACCTTTTCTGAGTTTTGAAGCGTTGCGTCATCTTGGTTAAGGGGCATTTTTAAAGGCAACGAGGAAATGACTTTGCGGTGATGGGTTTGAGATGCAGGAGGCTCCTCGCCTTACTGGGTTTGAGATGCAGGATGCTCTTCACCTTACTGGGTTTGAGATGCAGGATTCTCCTCGCCTTGCTGGGTTTGAGATGCAGGATGCTCTTCACCTTACTGGGTTTGAGATGCAGGATTCTCTTC
Organism: Paramormyrops kingsleyae; assembly: GCF_048594095.1. Lineage (NCBI taxonomy): Eukaryota > Metazoa > Chordata > Actinopteri > Osteoglossiformes > Mormyridae > Paramormyrops > Paramormyrops kingsleyae. The sequence continues at coordinate 23,458,562 of NC_132803.1, forward strand.
GCCTTGCTGTTTGTTCTGTTTTACACTTATGATCACCTCAGAAGCACATGGCAACAAGATTGTTTTTTTTGTGTCATTGAGTGCTATACAGAAATTAAAGAGACTATATTGATCCCTGTGGGGTTTTCTCATACTCTATCATGCCCTTTGTGTATATAGAGAGCTTTGTATATATAGTGTTACAATATATACGTTCTAGGCCAGGGCTGGCCAATCTTATCCGCAAAGGGTGTGTATGTTGAGTTTTTGGGATAACCTTTAGGTCAGCTGTTCAAACCCAGGTGTGAGGACTCTTCAGCCAATCAGTCCTCTAATTAGTGACCTAATTAGGGAGTTGCAGCGAATACCTGCATACACACCGGCCCTTTGCGGATAAGATTGGCCACCCCTGTTCTAGGCCAGGATATGCCGGATTGAGGCTCCCTTTCGTTACTTACGATTGGTAGTTACTCCTTAATTAAAAAAATAAAACACTATTATAACTCGTTTATAATTGTCTGTAAATGATATACAACCCAATTAATAACCTGCTTATCAGCCATTCATAGACCGTTTATATGAGTATTCTTGGTGTACAGTGGTAGCAGATAATGACCCACTGTCCATATCTACCTTGTGATACAGGATGCATGCAGTTATGCATATGAGAGGGACAGCTACAGTATAGATGCACCCAAACTGACTCATGTCCGGTGTTCCTGGTCCCAAACGTGGCCGTAAGTCGACTCAAGGCTGTACAAGGGATTAGAGCACAGGCTCAGCCTGTCAGTATCCCAGAGCAGTTTGGGATTAAGGGACTTCTGCCAAATGGCAGTATGATTCTGCGGGCTATGGGGCTTAAACGTATAACCAGGGCGGAGCTGAAAGGCCTCAGCACGCCGTCTTCTAGGCCGTTAGTTTGTGAAAGAAATGCAGAAGTTCCTCCAAAGTTATTTTTGGCCGGAATGAGTGTACGACTCAGGGACTGCTGCCAGCCGACAGAAAAAACATCAGAGATTTTATGTTCTGCTTGTTTTGCTGTCTGGTTATCTGCCTCTTTATTGTCGTCTGACCATTGAGGATCGTCCAGCTTACTGTGTGCTGCCAATCCAGATCCCCCTTATAGCTCAAGATTGCTAATCAAAGCAGAGCAAAAGCCACAATGTTCAGAAATAATGTTTGGTCTGTAAAATATCTGAAGTACTGCCGCATGCAAATTGATATCCATTGGGACTGCATGTTGAGACACTTGCCTATAGCTTCCGCTTTGGTGCGGGTCTGCAGCTCTCACTCCTAACGAGCTGTGTGCTCCTGCACCTTCACAGGCCGAGCAGCAGACTGAAGACCTTCTGGGCTTGACTGAGTCCTGGTTTGATTCCCTGTCCAACCAGCCCATGCACATGTTCCAGAGCATCAGCAGCCAGCCTTTTCCTGAGCTCCACATTGGAGCCCTGCACATCTTCACAGTCAGTAGATCTCCATGACTTTGGATGGATATGTTTTGGCTGGATGTCTTTCACTGGACTCTTGGTCTGTTTGGGCACTAAGCGTTGTAAAAGTACAATGCTCTTGTACTACAGAAAATATATTTTGGCAGTGTTTTATTTAATGGTCCTTATGAAAAGGTGCTAGGCCAGTCCCATGAGCCATGTGTTGCGCTACATAAAGTGCTTAAACGCTTAAGTAGCTATATCAACAACTGTTGGTTGCTAGGAAACGCAGCGTGATGGGCTGTGCACAGGACACTTCAGTTTCATGAGCAATGCATCAAGCCTTCATAAATGATACATGACTTAAGTTCTATGACAAAGTTCTATGTAAAACACTTGGTTGTGATACACTTGGTTTTTTTATGGAAGTAAGCTGCGTTTGTCTGCTTTGTGACAGAGTATTTCGCACGTTTTTCTGGTCTGTCTCCTTTCACAACTGAAGGCTATAGCAGGTCAGCTCTGGGGTCAGAAGCTGATGATGGCCACACCGGGCTTCGTGGAGTTTATTGTCGACCGCTCAACAGGACCAAGCAAGGAGATGAAAGATGCCAAGTTTGAGCTGGTGAAGGCGCTGGCGAACTCTGCGTCCACGGCCGAGATCTTTGGGAACCAGAACTATCTCCGTCTGCGGACGTACATGCGAGAGGGCCCATACTATGTGACTGCCGTGTCGTCGGTCACAGTGGAAGGGGCAGACTGAAAGCCAGCCGGACACAACAGTCACTCCTCTTTTTATATGAAAAATACAACATCTCATGTATGAAAAGACAATGTTTTTGTTTTTGTAACTTGCGCTCATTAAATGCACTATTTTTTTAGTATTTCTTTGATATTATCTGAATGATATTAAAACACCAACCAGGCTTATTTTAGTTATTCTTGTCTTTGTTCCAATGAGGAAATAAGATCTACTGAGACAGGAAAATTTACATCTTTAAATGTTTTAGCCTGTTTGGCAAAAATGACGATGTTCACCACTGGACATTTAAAATGTTTTCACTTGCTGCAGTGGAAATGGTGTTTTTTAGGATTTATTAGTTAAGGACAGTTTGATTTCGGAGGTTTTTTTTTCCCTTATCAGTTAACCTATGTATGCAGAGTGATCACTTACTCTGCCTGCTTCTGTAAGCACATCCTCCCATTTTTGGGTGGGTGTTTCCTTTTTCATATGCGGTTCCGTTTCTGAGATAAGCACTTAAGTCTTGCAGCTGTTCACTCACTCTTGCCACTGCTGAAGTTTAAGAACTGGCATCATTTGTCTTCATCCTGTTGTGATACTTCTATAAAAATCGTCCTTCACCTGCATTCATGTCTTCCTTCAGACTCTTTCTGTGTTTAACAGTCATCATAAAGGCATATTGGGCCTTAATGGTTTTACCTAACCTTTGTAAGGACATGAGGTAAGTAGCAGCTGCCTGGCATACCGATAGGTTTGCCGGCTGCCAAAATTCATCATGGGGATTCACCCCTGCTCAGCAGAATTCATTGTTGGGGGGAATTGCCTCTGCTCAGCAATATTCATTGTGGGGCACCCCAAAGTCCAGGGTCAATTTTTAATACCAATTCAGCCCAGGGGGGTCTTCCACAAAGCAGGATTTAGTTAGCTGGATAACTTAAGACAAACGTGAAAATTGTGCAATGGGAGCAGAGGTGTGTCACATTCCTATGGGACAATCCTTACATTTTGCTTAAGTTATCTGGCTAAAGAAGAAATCCTGCTTTGGGGAATGCCCCACCCCACCAAAGGAAAATTATGAAATTTGAGTGTTGTGTGTAATGTAAAGAGCTGTATAGGTAGTGTGTGGCTTAGTGGGTTGGGTTGCCAGTTGGCATCCCAAGATTGGCAGACTGATGTCGCCACTGGGTCCATGAACAAGGCCTTAACCCTGCTTTCACAACAAAATCATATGCTGCTTTGGGTACGTAAATGTAGCAAAACCACGTTAATCACTGCTATAGGGTGATAAATGAAAATTTTAATGCTCATCACATATCTGTAACGTTCATTTTAATTCAGTTTTGTGGTTTCCTTTTTGTGTAGATTAATTGTGGTATATTTGTTAGTAAGTTAGTAAAAGATAGATCATATCTGTACACTTATTCCACAGAAGATAAAGGAAAAAAAAATTCCAGCTGTAAAATGTTCTGTACAAGTTCTCCGCTGCGTATTATGAATAATAATATATCTCTACTTTGTGCCTGTTGAAAACCAATCTTTCCTTTATCACAAAATTGCCAGAGTCACTAATATGAAAATTGCACTTCTCTTTTTTGTGATCAAAAAAATTTATAGGAAAAGCATTTATCACAAAAAGGACAAAACTCATCTTTATTGAAGGTCTAACAATAGTGGTATAATGAACACCACAGCAAAATGTGCCTTTGAATCACTGCAACTCTTCTCGGCTACTTGGTAATGAGAAACAAAAAGCTGTAGCAGTGTATCAGAAGCAGTTCTGCTGATTTAATGTGTCATTAAGTGCTAAGCATTTCTAAATGTGACTCAAGGCGATTGGCTGGAACCCCCAAGACCAAAGACGAGGCCACTCCCATCCACCCGTCACTCACACGTCACTCACCCGTCACTCACCTGTCACTCAGTCAACATCATCATAAACATTGTTATGAAAAACGTTTTCTTCTGGCAATTTATGTAAATTAACACTGTGGTCCTGTCACCTTTAAATCCCCCGAGGCACTGTATCTATATTCTATTATTTATCTTATTAAATTATTTTATTATTTGTATTATTACATTAGAAGTTATTTAGTATTCTATTATTGCATCTGTGCATCCATCTTCCTGCCACCTAGTGAAGGGTCTCAAGGTATTTTATTAATATCATCCATTGTTTATTCTATCATATATTTTGTGAATACAGTTGAGTCTCTAGATGCCGATTACGTCTGAGATCCTCATCACATGCTCTCACATCATAATGCTCTCACTGATATTCTTACAGCGCTGCTAAAAATAGGCCGAAAGTCACAACTGCACCTTTAGTTAACTAACAGAATAACAGCAATTTCCCACAACATGCCATTTAATATGCCTCCTGCCTCACACTAGTTCGAATGGAATGGAACAGTGTGAGGATCCTGGCCTCAGAGCCACTACTCTGCATATATGCCATGTACACTACAATTCTTTCAGCAGTAACTCATTTATTGTACGAAGAAATTGGCAGGTTAATAGCATGCTTCAACTTTTTCTTGAGTCATTCATTTTATATTGCATAGTAATTTCTGATAAGAGTAGAATCATTTTGGGAAATGCACATATTGAGAGCCTAAGGTTGGTACCGGAAAGCAGGAATTAGAAGTGAGTGAAAAGATAGCAGCTTTAGACAAATCTGGCTTTAAATATCTCTCTCTCACATATGGGTGTAAAGGTACATGCCTGGTTCCTGTACCCAAGAAGGGGCAACCCTCAGTCCCTAATGACTATCGACCTGTAGCTCTGACATCTTAAGACCTTAGAAAGGCTTGTCCTGGCTCACCTCAACACATTTCTGCACCCCCGGCAGTTTGCCTATCAAGGCCACATTGGAGTGGATGATGCGGTGATCTACCTGCAGGACAGAGCCTACAGGCAGCGTTGTTAAGAGAAGAACTTTGTCTCATGCAGGTGGACACAGCCATTGTCTCCTGGATTGCGGATTAGGTGACGGGCAGAGCGCAGTTTGTGAGACTCCACGACTGTGTCTCTGACATGGCTGTGAGCAGCACAGGGGGGCCCTGGGGACCGTCTTCTCTCCCTTGCTGTTCATTCTCTTTTTGGCTGACGTGTGGCATGCAGACATTTTCTGATGACACGGCCATAGATGGTTGTATTAGGGAAGGACAGGAGGGGGAATACAGGAAGCTGGTGAAGGACTTTGCTGAGTGGTGCAATGAAAACCAGGTGCAGCTCAGCATTGGGAAGACCGAAGAGATGGTGGTTGATTTCAAGAGGTCAAAAAGCCCCCTGTCTTCAATGACTAATGGTGGAGGGGAGGTGGGAGTGGTGGACACATACAGGTACATAAGGGTGCACCTGGAAAACACACTGGAGCAGACTGTGAACAGAGGCCCTGTGCTAAAAGGGATTGGGCCACCTCTACTTCTTGAGGAGACTCCAGTCCTTTGGAGTCTGCAGGTCTCTTACAGCAGTTCTACCAGTCTGTGGTTGCAGAGGTAATCAACTATGCTGTGGTGTGTTGGGGCAACAACGCTACAAGAGCACAGCAGAGCTGCTGTGCCCATGCGTGCAGCCATCTTGAATGTCTAAGATGTGTAATTGAGGTTATGTTTTCTCATCTTTATGGTTTCAGATGGCAGCAAATGCAGCAGATTTACAAAGAGAATCAGCGCTTGTGCCAGTTTCACCCAAGTTTGTAATCCAAGGTGGCTTACTCTCTCTCTCTGGCTTTCTCTCTGTTTTTCTTTATTCATGTATTGTTGCTGTGTCTGGGAAATTGTAAGTTCAATTCTTATGGCTGGCAGGATAATCATCACCACTGGCTCGGTAAAGCAAAGGTAAATGCTGTAGCCAAAACATTATGGCTGCTACCACATGAAGCAAATAACCTTGACTGTCTCGTAACAATGACTTGTAGTCAACGTGCTGAATGCAGAAGAAATAGGACTGAGTGACTGATAAAAGTTCAGAGGACTGGGTCTGAGCATCTCCAAAATGCCCCAAGGCTTGTAGGATGCTCACAGTTAGTCATGGTGAGTGCATACTGAGAGTGGTCCGAGGAGGGAATGACCACGAACTGCTTACAAAGTCGGGTGGCCAAGACTCATCGATGTTAGATGTGAACAAAGGCTATCCCATCTGGGCAATGTTTAGCAGGGAAACCTTGGGAAGCTCTGGGCATTTATGTGGACGTTAATTTAACACATACCACCGATGTACACTCCTACATAGCAATGGTATTCCTGTTTCAGCAGGATACTGCACCCTGCCATACTGCAAAAAATGCTTAGGAATGGATTGAGGAACATGACAAAGACTTCAAGGTGTTGCACTGGTTTCCAGATTATCCAGCAGATCACATATCTGTGGGATATGTCGGAACAACACTCTTCAGCAGCTACACCTCACCTTACAGGACTTAAAGGATCTGTTGCTATCATCTTGGTGCCAGATAGCAAAGGTCACCTTCAGAGGTCTTGGTTGGTCAACGCTTTGGCTGTGTCAAGCTGTTTTGGCGGCACTCGGAGGAGGAACAGCCTTTTAGGCAGGTGGTCAGAACCACAAATGAGAGTTTTCATAATAAATAATGTGAAAGATTTATCCATGAGTGCTGCAAGTTCATTGGGTGTCTTTAACCTTAAATCTCTATTTTAAGTAAGTAGTATATTTTTTAGATACCATTTTACAATTTGTAATTACCATGTGCTCTGCTATTGTACAAAGGGAAACCTGTGTCCTCCCATTGTATTTGTACGCAACTGTTAATAATTCTTATCCCGTGAAGTCATTAATCTTATCTGACAAAAAAGTCACTTTTTGCATACTTCACGTAGAGTAGCTTTGAAAAACCCATAATTAGGTTATATACTTTAGTGTCTGGACACAAGAGCGATTCTGCCAAACATTTTTCGTTTGAGTTCCTGTATATTATATTAGGTAGTAAAACACTCGTGCCAGACGGGAAAGAGAAATCTTTTATCAACAAAGCAATTTTCTTGTCATTTAAAATGCTGCCTCTACCACATAAAATCGTGCTGTGCTGTTCACCGGTATTGCAGATAAAAGAAAGTTGAGAATTGCTTTTCAGAAGTATTTCTGCCTCTCGCTTAATATGTCAGCATGTATAGCATTCTGGCTAACTTCAAAGTAAGTTATACTTGTAATCGTTCATTCAATCACTTCCTTAGCTTTTATATATGGTTTAAAATTTAATTGCGGCAAAGAATCCTTTCACTGTCACTTGAGAGATGAATTCTACACGTAATCACATAACTCTCAGTGATGTCGAACTTTAAGGCAAATGGAGGCTAAATTGTGATTTGAAAATATGAATGCAATTGTACTCAGCAAGAAGCTCAGCGTTCTTTGTCTTCGAAAAGAGTTTTGTTTCAGCAGAGGAACCATCCAGAACTGACATCACTAAAAACACGCATGAATTCCTCTTGTCCATCGAAGCATCTATGAACTCCACGCCTCATCAGCTCAGTAATCTGTTCAGAATCTTGTTCCATCTTAATTACATTTGCAGAAACCCTGAGGAACCTTAAAAAAGATACGTTTGTCAAATTCTTTTCCATCAGTCAGCAAGTGCTACATGGTTTAGTTTTCTAGAACAGTCCTGGATGTCGCTTTACTTATTGTTCGTCTGAGCCCGCTATTTTGCTTATCTTTCTTTTGCTAACTGAAATGCCACAAAGAAATGTAGAACTGTCACAGCCTGCCTTAATGACAACATCTCCCCAAGCTTCAGATTACTCAGAGCTATCTATGGATAGTCTTTTATAGATTCAAAGTATGGGCTGGCATGAATAAACAGCTGATCCCTGTTACTGCCATCTAAGTCATTGTACAGATTTCTTATTTGCAAATTAAATGAAAATCTGTTGCATGGTTGATATCTTGGCTGTGGTGGCCTTGGATTCCTCTCTCCTGTCATGTCACAATTATGATCTCAGTACTTATACATGGGTGGAATATTAAGTGTTGCATGATTCTGAGGTGTAGCGAGAGATATTTACACATCGGCCAATCACTTTTTGTTCTCTGGCTTGCTTTCAATGAATGCATTATTGCATTACTGGAAGGAAAAGATAGAATCGTGTTCATGTGCCATCACGAGCTGTTGATTTTAATAGCCATAGACATTTAAGGTACAGAAGCTACATATAAACATTTGCTTAAAAATGTGCAGTAACCAGACTGAATGGCTTATTTTCTAGGCCACCAAGCCACTCAGTGTACAATAAACCAATAAAATGTAATTCTGCTTTGTGATTAGCACTTACAGGTAGACAGTGCTTTTGTTTACATATATTTTAGAAAGAACACATGAATGGTCCTAAACGTTTCAGTGTACACTGTGAAGTATAGTTTGTTTATATTCACTACTTAATAACTGTTATTAACTCTCTTTTGTCTTTGGTGCTCTATGCTTTCTGTGATAACCTGCTGGCTCATTACGACCCTGTATTGGATAAGTGGTATAGGCAAGATGGATGAAAATGTTTCTTGGAAAATTGTGAGTGTGGATTTTCCATCCATCCATCCATCCATCCATCTTTCCATCTACGAACAGGCTCATCTAGTGTTTAGGTCATGGGCTATTGGTTCTAATGCATGTACCCACATTGTCACTTTTAGATTTTGTATGCTTGTAAAATAGTTGGACTTGATCTACAGCATTTTCGTCATACTGTGCACTTGCAAGGAAGCGAAAAAACCCCAGGCGTCCTTCCAGCTTTCTTTGATGTAATAAATTGTTTACTTAAGAGTTTTTTTTACACAGAAAATGTTCTTAGTAAAAATACATCCATCCAGCAGTTTCCACATCACATATAAACATAATTAGTATGCTCATAAGACTAGCAAACGACTCACTGCATAATTTTAAGGTCATTTCTGTGGCAGAGAACTTAGTTGGTGTAATAGCATCCATTAAATTCAAAAGTTTTTATAAGTTGTGACTTGAGGCCAAAGCATGTTCCTATGATGCATTTTCATCAAGGCCGAGCAAATTGGTCGAACTTTATTTCTTGTTGGTTTTCCAGACTATCAACAATTTTATCAGCCTTTGCTCTCAGGCTTTGACACCACTTTAGCATCATTGAACACAGAATTTACACAATCTTCTATCCGACTCTATCGTCATTGCTGGTGTGAGGCCTTCATGCAGGTATGGCAGCCTATGGTATTACCGTTTAATAAGGAAGTGACATTGAAAGTCAAGTTTATGAGTCTCAGCTCAAAACTCAAACCACAACAGTAGGGAAAAGCTGAAGGACATTTCCTTCTACAGAGAGCAAGCATCCAAGAAAGAGTCCTGTATGATATAGAGGAGAAGAGCATATAATTTTACTGAAATAGTACAACAAGGCTGTAGTTTATGGTGGTTGGCATGGGTAAAGACTTCAGTTAGGAAGTTAAGGTGAGTCAGGTCTTCAAAGATTTCATATTTCCCAGCAGGCCGAGATTGGAGCACCAATTCCACACCAATGAATTATTTACAGCTCTACCACAGAAAAAACCCAAGTAGTGGATTGTGCTTCACTCGTCTGGACAGTTTTCTTAAGCTTGGCCAAAGGCTCTGCAAAATTCTGCTAAAATATTCAAAGACCTGGGTTTAGTCAGACATGACAAAAGCTGATTTATAATGAGTGACGACTAGGAGGCCTGTCGAGTGAGCAGCACTATGAGGCTTAATGCGACGCTCTGACCTGTCCTAGCCTAATGCCAAATTCATCTAGAGCTGCGTTGTACGTAAACCTTGTTAGAGCTGTAAGTCCCTTCCGATAGGTTCATCCAGCTAAACTGTTTTACATAAACTTCATTATAAAAAATGAATGTAGTTTCAATATTTTTCTCCTGGATTACATGCTAGGATTTTATTTATAAAAACCGTATATTTAGTAATGCCCCAGTAATCTGTTCAGTCAGTGTTGCCTACAATACCATCTTTTCAGTCAATACTACCTGCACTTTCCCCATGACACTATTGTTCACTGTATGGTGAAAGTTTTCTATCTTGAAATGTAGGTCAATAATGAGAAAAGACATTATGAGTGGGTGGGGGTAATGTTAGTGGAACATGGGACATGCATTTTCAGATCTTAAGCACAGAGATACGACACGGAAATGGACCAGAGCAGTTGTGCCCAGTGGTGCTCGTCTTAGCCGGGGACCGTCTCAGGTCTCCACGGCGACAGGCAGTGATCAATGTTTAATCCAGTGCTTCGTGTCCAGTTCGCTGGCCGGCTGCTTCCCCTGCACTGAAACGAAATCACGAAGCCTCACGGCCGAGCCGATGGCCGTCCCCTGGTCACCAAACCGCCGCAGAGACCACAGGATGCAGGCAAACGGCACATTCCATCCTCTGACACTATCCAGCCGCAAAGTCGAGCGGTCACCCTCTGTCCCAGGGTCACAGGGTTGGCCAAAGCTTCCCAGTCATTCCTCTTTTTTATGCTGAGGGGTGGGAGATGTCCGTGAGAAGGTGAGAGCTCCGCTCTCTGGGGCAGAATGACGCTGACTGCGTGCTGGTTGGAGCCTCCATCGTGCTGAATGTTTCACGCAGCTCTTGCAGGCCCTTTGTTTGGACTTCAGCTGTAACGAGACAAACCCAGCAGCACCTTTCTTTGCTATTTTCCAGGCTTTGAAATAATCTCTCCAGATTCCTGTCCCCGTATCCCACATAACGGCGCCTCCCGTCCCACCTCAGGAGATACACATATGAACAGCTTCACCCTCTGAGATTCCGTGTTTATTATTGTGGCCCATGATTGCTTCTGCAGACCCAAACTGTGCTGTACAGAGAGATGCCACTTTATTAAATGATTGAATTTAATCCGTCGATCGAATTCAGTCCACCTGCATGCCTTTTATTTCATCGTAATCATTGGTATATAATTGTAATTTAGATAATGAAAATCCAAAAGTCACTGGTTACATGCTAAACTAAAAATACCGCAATGCATTTTGTATATAGTGCTCACAGAATGTCTTGGCACACTTTCTTAATTATGTGAAAATGTTGCAAATTCACTGGTTTTGTAACAAAAGTTCATTGACAAGCAATTTTTAACGTATCTGCACAGACATTTTCTTTTTATTAGGTATAATTTTTTTGACTGGCTCATTCACTTCTGTTATTTTGCTATTAATAGCAATTGTAATCACTGGCTCCCAAAGAGATACTAAACACAAATGTTTGGTGTTGTTTGGTTATCGCAAAGGTGTAACTAACTATAAAGCATCCAATGAGACTGCTTATCGCTGACTGCTTATCACTGAACTTTTAAACTCAGAATAGCTCTTTTAGAAGCAAGATTTGGGCTTCAGTTTATCGCTACTTGAAATTAATGTTTTACTTTGAAACTTCCAGCTGTTTCTAATACGATCTATATTTTTGTAAACAAATGAAGTAATGATTTTTGTTATAAAACGAATAAATTGAAAATATTTTTACTGAATTAAGCAAATGTACCAAGACTTTCTGTGAGCGCTGTATATTTTAAGAAATGTAGTAGCTTGGCTTAGGCTTAGTCCCTCCTGTTCTGCGTCAACGGCATTTCTGATATCTCTCCACTGCTTTTTCCATCATGGCCACCAGATATCAAGTTTAAAGTTTTATTTCTCTATGCCGGTGTTTCCCAATCCGGTCCTTGGGGACCCACAGACAGAGACTGCTAGGGAGAAAAGACGTGGACTGACTGCGGGTCCCCGAGGACCCGACAGCTACTGCTCTGTGCTGATTGTTAAAGCTTGGTATTTCAGGTAATAACACAAGACATCATATCATAAGAATTTAAGAAATGCCACTTAACTTTCCTCTGATTTCATGAAAGGTAATATGAGCCATTACATCTGAAGTTTTTTTCTCTAATTACATGTGGCCTTATCTCGTTATAACACAAGAGGGCTTGAGCAGTGATCATGCAATGCTGATAAACAAAAGTTCTGATATAAGTCCCATATCTGTCCTTTCCATAGCTTCCTCATTTTAATCTTTCCACCGACTTCTCTATCGCCTTTCGGGGCGTATCCCTGTATATACCCTAACAAGTCACACAGGCACAGGTGTGCCATCCGGCTTGAATCATGGATTTTAAATCACTATGCATCTGAACCTCATTTACCCCCAGCTTAAATGATCCTATAACAACAAGGTCTGTAACACATGTTTTTTTACCAGAATGAATTTTAATATGATAACTGCACTTTTTTTTAATTAAATATGCTTCGTAAAAAGATCTTAAAATGGAAAACGTTGTTGCTGTACGTCTTAAAAACGTGCTACTAAATTATGACTGAACAAGACTATCTTTATTTTAATACCTATAAAGCAAATGGCAGGAAACTTTTTACACACCGTTTCTTGCCTGGACAGTCTGCCTCTGGATTAGCCATACAGATTCACTTCGTTTACAGTCCCAGTGTTGAAAAACGAGAATTTATCCAGGTAAGTGAGGGCCTTGCAGGTGACCAGGCCAGAGTATGTCTCCAGCAAGCTGCAGGGCCTCGTGTCTCGCAGGTCTTCCCAGATGGAGGAAAGCTCGCTGGCCGTCACGTCGGCCGAGCTGAAGAGGAACTGGTAGCAGCAGCTGTTGTAGCGTACGTGCTTCTGTCCGGAGAAGCGGGAGCTGTGCATGGGGACCACCCCGGCCCGGCGCACGCAGAGGCCCACAAAGACGTCGTAGGGCACAGGGGAGGCCACTTCCTTGGCAGCTACGTACACCTTGCGGGCCACATCCTGCGACATCACGAAGGCCGAGCCGGCACAGTAATCCGGGAAGTGCTTGTCGGGGTACTGGCTCAGAGACAGATAGCGTGCGCTGCTGGGATTTCTGTCTGGCATCTCCTGGTGCACCACGCGGCCCAGGTACAGATCCTCTGGGTGGCGACGTAGGGTCAGGAGGTATTCTCCGAGAGACTGGAGGTTAACGAACGTGGTCTCGTCCGTCAGCAGGATGAATCGGGAGATGGGACAGTACGTCACCACCCACCTCATGGCCAGAACCGTCTTTGGGGTCTGGTTTCTCGAAGAATCAATGAAACGGGCCTGGATAATATCTCCGTAGCGTTTGTTTTCCATCCTGATGGCGGCCTGGGTGATGGGGGACCGGCTGGACCCCAGGAGGAACAGCGTCTGGATCATGAACCCCTGGATGTGCGTACGGTTGGCCCAGGTCCTGCGGATATCCTCCCGCCGGCTTCCGTTTTCCGGGGAGCTGAAGACCAGCGTCAGCAGGAAGACGTCGCGGTGGGCGCAGGCCCGGGGGCTGCTGATGACATACTGCTGCGAGTCGTTGGCCCTGGTGCTGCTCAGGTCCAGCTTGCGAGCTCGCTCACGAACCTCCAGCACCTTCACGTCCGTGTAGGTCCTCGGCATGGGCTGGAGGAGGCATTCCTCCACAAAGTCGGCCCCGAAGAGCAACGCGTGGAACAGCAGCACGTTGAAGAGCAGGAAGCACCACTGGTGGGTACGCAGCCTGCAGAAACACAGCTGGAAAAGAAGAAATGCGAGGTGCGGACATCACACAGAGCGGGGAAGGCAGAGCACAGGCATTCGGCACAGGCATTCGGCACAGGCGCAGCTCGCAGTCAGGAGCGGAGAGAACAAAGCTATAACTGCTAGCAAAGACATACCTGCATTGTGTCGCATACAGTTGGTTTTTAACGGTCCTCTTGTCGTCCCGAGCTACAAACAGGCAGCAGTGTGACTGATGAAGGCGTTCAGGTCTCTCTGCTCATCATGGGACCAAGATATTGTTACTGGCATGTGTCCTGACCTCAGTCTGCCAGTCATGAAATATTAAGTCAGATTAGACGTGTGGTGTAACCTTACTATTAACTTTAGACAATGGCAGAAACCAGCACACATTAATATATTGATAAGCCTGATAAGGCCAAATGTGATAAGAATATACAGTAGTCACCCCAGTTTCAAAAAGGGAAAAAAAATCAAATTAAAAACCACGAAACTGAAACTCAGAATATTTGTGGAATAAATAGGCTCATTAGCACATAGATCATTTTTCAGCAAAGGTTGTTTTTTTTTATATCCTCTCGGGCTGTTGATGATGAAGCAAAGCAAACAGAGGAAGGTGGATGGAGCAAAATGTCAAGCTGATGAATGCGACCGCATTGTCGCATTATGCATGCGCCGAAAAGCACGAGGCACGTTCTTGGACCCGAGGATCGCCGGCACTGGAAAGTTGGCCTCTGGGGCCGGTTCTCCTGATCTTCATGCTTACTCGCTGTTATGGACACTGAGCCAAGCACATTTGGTGCGCAGGCCATCAGCACCGGTGGAATCAAGTAATAAATTCCGTTATGGGAAAAGAACAGGAAAAAACCCACAAACATTTCCAACATTCGCTCAGCGTTATGTATCAGCGGTTCTGCCGGTTACTGTCTATAAGCCAGAATTAGAGCGAAAAATCCAGCCAAGCATAATCGAGTAAATTCAGAGGAAAACAGGCACGGCACAAGAGGCAGGCTGATGCCACTGTGTACTAATTCTGAGTGTCGTGTTGGCAGGACTTACTGTAACTGTTAGGCTCATTATGTGGTAGCTGAGGCGAAATTAATTAAGCTTCGTGTGTGTACTTGTGTTTGTGTGTGTGGACACGGAGCCTCTTCTCCTGTAATGTGGGCTGTATGAATAGTTACTGTGGTACTGGTTATAATACTTGAGGCAAACACGAGTCACAAACCCCTCACATCTGCTCCTGAACAGGAGTCACTGTTCTATATCCAGCTGTAAAAGAATGCAGTCCTCTTATATTAGCTGCGCCAATTAAGGACATGTATGTTACGGCATTACATATGTCTGGGTTACTGTGTTGGGGGAATCCGTGTTCTGTGTTCTCATACTGTATATCCCTTCACCCCCACAGTGGGGATACACGAATGTCAACAAAAAAGCCCTTGTTCTTGTATATTCTTTCATACACAGTTCTTGAGAAAAGGTACTACTATTATTGTAAATTTATTTAAATTATTACATGGAGATACAAATGTTTTAATGCTAATCTAAGAACAAAAATAGCTGGTGGATATATGTCATGAATACTAATACAATATAAAATACTATATAAAAATATTTATATATAATGTCTATGTAGGTAAATAAATGGAAATACATCCTTATCAAGTCTGATGTTTTTTTAATGCACTCAGTATTTCCCCGTGTTCGCACACAAGCGATTTACCCCTCAATCAGAATACAGAATGTTCTTCCATGTGGCTCAGCTGATATGAAGAAGAATGATATGATATTATAATAATTTGCTACGGCTGTAGTTCTGCTAAGCAGAATGGCGGGGGGGTGACTGGAGGCCGCGGTCTGACTAATGAGGCCAGTGGCTGTGCTGTGCTCTTTGGATCGCTGGGGGTTGCATATCGCCCATGATATTTGGAATGTCAGTATGGAGCAGACATTCATTACATCCATACATCCGCTTTCCATAACTGCATACCTAGCAGAGGGTCACAGCAAGTCCGCAGCTTCCCAGGACGAGGCAGGAGGTACCTTGAAAGGGATGCCCCCCCTTTTCGGGGTATTTACTTACACCCTTGGGGCAGTTCAGCCACACTGATTCCATGCGTGTCTGGATGGCCTGGAGGAAATGCTCCTGGAGAACGTGACATAGCTGGAGGAAAGGTTCCTGGAGAACGTGAAGCAGCTGGAGGAAAGGCTCCTGGAGAACTTGAAGCAGCTGGAGGAAAGGCTCCTGGAGAACGTGAAGTAGCTAGAGGAAAGGCTCCTGGAGAACGTGAAGCAGATGGAGGAAAGGCTCCTGGAGAACATGACGTAGCTGGAGGAAAGGCTCCTGGAGAACATGACGTAGCTAGAGGAAAGGCTCCTGGAGAACGTGAAGCAGATGGAGGAAAGGCTCCTGGAGAACATGACGTAGCTGGAGGAAAGGCTCCTGGAGAACATGACGTAGCTAGAGGAAAGGCTCCCGGAGAACAAAAAAGTAGCTAGAGGAAAGGCTCCCGGAGAACAAAAAAGCAGCTGGAGGAAAGGCTCCTGGAGAACGTGACGTAGCTGGAGGAAAGGTTCCTGGAGAACGTGAAGCACCAGGAGGAAACCCTCATACACCACTCTGCATGTCCTCATGCATCTCGCTATTAATCCTTATACTTTATATGCTGTATATTTGGCTACTCTCATGTCTGCACTCTATGGTTTTGCACATTATACATCACAATTTCTGGTAAATTGTATATTGGAATTATTAGTGTTGCACATTTCAGATCCAGAAGCTACAAATCCAGATCAAGAATTTGTTTCTACCAACCAGGTGAGTTTTCTGTGATTGTGACTCTTTATGCTCAAATGGTTGGTAGAAACAAAATCCTGGTCTGGAGTTGTGGTTTCTGGACCTGAAATGCCCAATACTGGGAGTTAATGCCGTAAGTAACACCTCTGCATAAGTATAAATAGTCTAACATACCTTTTATCTGCATATATAGTTTTATTTAACTTTTATTGTCTATCTTGCCCAATCTCCCCAATTTAACCATTTAACTGAATTTATTTTTTATTCGTTTAAATTAATTTTATTTTATTTAACTGTTATTTCGCTAATGGTGTGTGAGTTTGCCCTCTGATGAGTTGGCGCCCCATACTGGGTTGTTCCCTGCCTTGCGACCATAGCCTCTGGCATAGGATAAGAGGGTACAGAAAATGGACGGACGGATGGATGGATGGATGGATGTTATTTTGCTTTACAGTCCTGGTATTCCCGGTATAGGTATGCATGTGACAACTAAAGAAATACTCAATCTTGAAAGCGTTTGGATAAATCCTGTCACAGAGTCGGGGTGGGGTTTGGACCCGGGGGCTGGAGCGGCCAGAGTCTGGTCTTTGTAATGGCCTGAGAAGAGATTAGATGGGATCATGTGATGGTGCATCAGGATCTTATTTCTGTACGTGTTGTGGAATTTCTCATTAGCTTTAGACGTGAAAATGAAGGTGACCTGGAGAGTGAGTGTCGGGGGTATTTCAGCAGGATCTCGGATTAATTCCAGGATGCTGTTGCCTCGTCTCATGGACAGGGATCTAAGCTCATTGTCACTCAGCAATCTGGCCAGGCCACCTAAGGAATAACGTATAGAAGTCTGCCACTAACCCTACCTTTCGAAACGTGAGTCAGCTTTTCAATTATGTATACAAGCTTTGGGCAGCTGTATTTAATGCACCCGATTATGTGATAGCACTGCAGGTTTCTGTACCGATGGCGAATTCAGAACCAGAAGCAGAAACTAAGCCTGTAACCTTGCAGGCGAGCTGCTGTGTCACTGCCGCAGCAGAACTTAGATATTAAATGCCTGCTTTTTGTTTCATTTACTGTATGGCCAATGATATTTCTTGGATTTATTGGTGTTACAGAGAAAATTCCATCATGCTTTAACAATATATCATGATATATGTCAGGTGGAGTGGAAGCTCTGAGGCTAGGGATCTGTGCCAGCAACTGGAAGGTTGCTGGGTCAGATCCTGTGAAAGCCTGGAGTGATTCTACTCCATCAGGCCCTTGAGCAAGGCCCGCAATCTGCAATTGCTTCATACTGGGTATGACGTTAATCTACATCCAGCCCTACAAGCACATCCTCCAACTTACAAGGGAAATTTGGGCATTGGTGGCAGGATTGGCACTCCAGTCACACTGGTCCATTCGGTGCTGAGGTGTCACCCGCCACATGGCTGCACTCAGGTTCTCATCCCTGAGCTGGTTTGTCGTGTGGTGGATGTGGCAACGCACTGTAATCAGTGCATCCTTACCTCCATATAGCAGTGCTTTAACCTGAGGACACATGTTTTCCTTGGGTCATTAAGTCGTGACACTAATTTAAAAAAAAACTATTTTATTTCACAATAAGTAGATAAGTAGTCCAGCAGGGGGTGGCGCAGTGGCGCAGTGGTTAGCGCTGTTACCTCACGCCTCAGGGACCCCTGGATTCAAGTCTGCAACAAGGTTCTGCGTGTGGAGTTTGCATGTTCTCCCCGTGTTTTTGTGTGGAATTCTGGTTCCCCCCCCCACCCAGTCCACAACATGCTGAGGTTAATTGGAGTTACCAAACTTCCCATAGGTGTGTGTGTGTGTGTGTGTGTGTGTGTGTGTGTGTGTGTGTGTGTGTGTGTGTGTGTGTGTGTGTGTGTGTGTGTACGCACGCACCCTGCTATGGGTTGGTGCCCCACCCTGGGATGTTCCCATAAGCTCCATGACCGGCTCCAGACCCCCGACCACAAACAGGATAAGCAGTTACAGAAAACAGGCAGATAGAAGTAGTGCAGGAATAGCAAAGATGCCATAGTGCAGTAACAGTGACTCAGTGATTTTATTCCCTGTTAAAAAAACAAAGTCCAACATCATATGACAATTTTAAATTATTTATATATATTTTTACCACACTCGATCCAACATGCATGGTCCCCCAACCCCCCAGCTGTGAAACATCGTTGATTTGGGGGCATACAAAGGAGGCGAAGAGCGTGAGCTGACTTGTTATGATAAGAGGCTTATTTTGAGGCCTGCTCTTTCTGAGGCACTGGCCCCCGCCGTCCCTCCGGAAAACCCTCGCTGTGTCATCACCTGGGATCGCACACAGGCAGGTGTCATTCCCTCCCCACCAACCGATCAATCTGGTGCTTCTGGGCGACTAGAGCATCCCAGATCCCTGCCCACTCCTGGTCTGTGTTCAGCAAAAGAATCAGCAGCCAAACTAAACAGGTTTCCTTTGCTGGTGTGGCTCTGGTATTTAACATGGTCCACTCTGAATAGAATTTGTCTTATATTTCTAATGGGGATGTAATCATTGTTACTACAGCATTTTAATCATCTCCAATTAGAACTGTAGCAGATTTTATCAGGGATGGCATGGTTTTATGCTCTGTCCTTTATGTGTCTGCTGGCCCATTGGGTTATACTTGGGAGTATTGGTCCCCATCTTATAGATGGTATATATATATTAGGGCTGTCAAAATTAACGGGTTAACGTGGAATAGTCCATCATCATGATTAATCTGATTAAAATTTTTAACACAATTAACCCATCTGCAGAGTGACTCAAAATCACTGAAATGTCTCTGTCAACCCATTTCGGGCAGTTTTGGTGCGTTCCATTTGCCCTCGGACCTCTTATTCCGAGTCGGGTTCCGAGTTTTGAAGCGGGAAGTGTGAATGCGCACTCCTGTTTCTCGGAGATCCGAGAAATATCTCGGAGCAGCACAGAGGATCCCGAGTTCAGAATCCAAGATGGCTGCGCCCTTTATCAACAGAAGGGGAAGTTGTAGTTTTATACTACTTCTCATTTGTGGCTCATTAAATCGGTCGCACACACTATACCGTCCAATTTATCTGTGGACGTGTTGCTACAGAGTTTTATATGTAAAGCACCGCGCGTAATGTGTTATCAACTGATATTGCTAACAATGGCAATTAACCGTGCTAGAATTGGATTTCATGATTAGTCGGATTATTTGTCGGATTTACGGTAGTTTGGGCTAATTGTAAGTGAACGAAGATAAAGACCATTTAAACTGAGGTACCTTAAATCCGATAAGTTGTTCGGCTAAGCAAGAAATCTTGCTTTTTGATATGGGTCCACGGTATTGCACTTCTGTGGCAGATGGAATGCATCCGACTCGTGTTCAAGATGTTCAATAAACATGTTAAGTGCATATATATTCCCTTTTTTCTTGAGTCTGAAATGCGATTAATATAGATAAAAAAAATTAATCGTTTGACAGCACTAATATATATATAGGGGGGAGAATAGAATGAATTTGGAGCTGCAATTTGGAGCTGCATTGGATGTTCAGAGATCCAGCATCACTTAGCGGGTGGCTAATGCAGAGCTAGCCTCATTTGTGATCAGGAGGTAATCGGAACAGGCTTTCGAAATGACTGTTTGACAGAAAGACTTTCAAAGCTATTCTGTGCCCTCGGGACAGCAGGGTACAATGGCGTGCACCTGCAGCTTCCTCGGGATGGAGGAGCAGATGAGCACAGTATTCATGCTCGTTGTATCCACCTCTCCCATCATTTTCTGCAGAAACTAAAAATATACGTGCTCTGTTCTGCTTTGAGCTTAGATAGGTTTCATATGTGGGAGCTGGTTTGTTGTCTCTAGGGCCTCACTCAAATAGTCACTTTGGGGCCCCCTGCTGTAGTGTAGTGACTGTTTGTGACCAATAGGGGGCCCCAAAACCACAGGGGGCCACAAATGTCCAAGCTTTGAGTGGGGGTAGACACCTCCGCTGTCGGTGTGTTTTATTTCTTGGAGTCTTCTCTCTGTCAAAAAGGATCCTTTATTTTGTCCTTGTTTAGTTAAATTTTTTTTGTGTGTTGATCCCATTCCTGATGAGTACCCACTTTAATGTCTCTTCAAAATTCCCCAGAGCCTCTATTACCGTGTCCCATGGGATAGCCTGCTGTCGGGACTGCAGTGAATCTGACAGCTGCAAGTCGGCAAATGTCTGGCAGGTAGTGGCAGGGCGTGCAAACAATTTTAAGGTGGAGCACAGAAATGCCGTATAAATATCAGGTACGCTTGTTCTCGGAGCTGAAGTGGGCGCTTTGAATCGAAGCTCTGACCTGATGCCAGAAGCGAACTCCACATCAGTAAACGCTTTCATAACATTCGTACATCCCGAAGGATCTTTCGGCTGTCTGTGAGGAAGATAGAAACTCTTTACTCTTACCTCCTTACATAAGCAGTCACTCACTGTATGTCGAGAGTGGACATTGGCAAAGCCATCCTTTGCTCGGACAGCTTAATTACTGTTCAGGGAAATGCATGGCCTGGACCAGCCCATTGTCCACTCTGGCGTTGTGATGCGTTGTGATGTCCCGGCTCATTTACTCAGTCCTTTCTTGGCCTGAAATATCTGCGCTGGCGCTATCATAGAAACCTGAATAACAAGGATCATTCGTTGGTGAGTGATAATTATATAAGCAGGACAATGAGTGTTCAGGGACAGCTGTGGAGCCTCGGGTCTCTCTATTATCCTTTGGCATCATGGATCTCTGTCTATACCTTCAGACCACCTACTTCAATTATAAGCCTGTAAGATCCTCACGCGCTGCCTTCCCATCAGGCGTGACATCCTTGTGATCTCTGCATCCATGGATAGGCCCTGAGTTTTCTGTGACCTTGCACTGGATAAGCGCTAAAGGATGGGGTGCATTTAGATTACATTTGTTTGTTTATCTAGCAGGTACCTTTGTCCTACAAATAATTGAGACAGCAGGGTCAGCCAGTCCCTGGAGCGATTGGGGTTAAGGGCCTTGGTCAGGGGTCCAATGGTGACATCACTGCCAGCCACGGGATGTGACCCAGCGACCTTCTGATCTGACCTTCCGCAGTTTTACAGAAGTGCAGGGTTTGAGGCTATGGAGTTTATTACCTGTGTTTATTTAGTGCTGTTTGCTGCAGATGGGTACCTACATGCAGTGGTTACAGAGTTACATTACTGATGTAATAAATAAAATCTAATTTCTGATGAGAGTCGCAAGGGGAATCCATTGCATGTGAGTGGGTTTACCTATCCTTATGGGGACATAATGTCCCCATAACGTAATAAATATCCATTTTTTTTCCCTTATGGGGACCGGTTTCCTGGTCCCCATAAGGGAAAACTCTATTTTATAAAAATTGGTGACTGCTATGAAAAAACTAAAAATACAAAAACTCTTGTATTTTGTTATGTTACTTATGGTTATGGTTAGGGCAGGGTGGGGGTTAAGGTTGTCATACTGTAGTTAGCATTAACATTTTTCCCATTGAAATGAATGAGCGGTCCCCATAAGGATATGTTTACCCTACGTGTGTGTGTGTGTTTGTGTGTGTGTGTGTGTGTACATATGTGTATGTGTGCGTGCATGTGAATGTGTGTGTGTGTGCATGCATGTGTATGTGTGTGCATGCATGTGTATGTGTGTGTGTCCATATGTGCGTGTGTGTGCGTGCACGTGTGCATGTGTGTGCGTGTGTGTGTGTGCGTGTACGTCTGCATGAGTGTGTGTGTGCCCAGTGATGCACTGGCATTACATTTATGGTGTGCCCTAACCAATTCCCTGACCAGGATACGCAGATAGAATATGGATGCATACTATAGAACTTTATTTTTATTTTGAAGGCAATTTCAATAACATAGATGGAGGAATTTAATAGCTTGAATAAATTATGCTCCATTGCTCATTTTTCATAACTTACCCAGAACTTGAGTATTCAGAAATAACTGACATGAACACAGGAGGAAAATCCACACAGACATTTCCATTTGTCTTCCTGTTGTTTAGCAAATGAATACTTTGAAAGATTCCAAAGAGACTTTCTCGAAAAGATATTTTAAAAGGTTTTCTCCTTGTGATTTTAAGTGTTTTCCTCATTATAAAGCACATCTGCATATCGCGCTACATGTCGTTTCTCTGAGTGAGCAGGTTCTCATTTAGCTGAAGCACATAATTATTCCCAAATTAACTCATCACACATCTCACCTGCTTCGGGTCTCGGGTCTAAATCTGTGTCGGTCACCAAATTCAAACACCATTCTGAACCTTGCAGGACTGACAGTTGTCTTATCTCTCTATATTACTTTTATAAAATAGATGTTGTCTCATACTCGCAGTGTTGGGAGTTTGAATCCCGCCCTGCACTGTGTGTGTGTTTGTGTGTGTGTGTGTGTGTGTGTGTGTGTGTGGAGTTTGCACGTTCTTCAGCATGTCTCATGGGTTTTCTTCAGGTACTCTGATCTCCACCCAAATGTATTTGGTAAATAATGTTAACTGACATTTCTAAATTGCCTCTGGAATGTGTGTGTGTGTGCATGTGTGCTTGTGTGTGTGTGTGTGTGTGTGTGTGTGCTCTGTTACTGACTGGGTTAGATAGAAAATTCTGTAGTAAATAAATAGTAATAAAGACTGCTACACAGCGGACTGCATCCCGTGTGCACGCCTGCCTTGTGCAATATGGGGTACCCAGGACAAATGCCAGCGTATTACAGCTTATTACAGCACGCACTATGGGAAATTTAGGGACACCAGTTTGCCAAACCACAAACTTCTGGGCAACCTGATCAAAGCAACGCAAAAATGAGAGGACACACACACACACACACACACACACACACATACATGCACAGGTGTGTAATTATATCTTTGTGGGGACTCTCCATTTCTATGGGGAAAACTCTAATCCCAACATGATGACCTTAACCCCTACCTAGCCTTAACCTTAACCATAAGTAACCAAACAAAATACTTTTGGCATTTTTACTTTTGTGATTGCAGTCACAGATCCTTGCACTCCCCACAAAGTCAAAATAACAGGTTTTTATCACATTGGGTGGGTCATTTTGTGACATATATAATATTTGAGAAACATTTCAGTATAAGATGACCAGTAAGAGTCTGCTTCCAGTCTCATTGGACCTGCCTGCTTCCTGGTGCTGCACCAGGGCTGCACCATCGCACGCTGACACCCTCAGTCGTGCAAAGTCTGGGGCTCAGGCCTGGCTGTATCATCACCCAGCGCAGGTTCTCATTTGGCACCGAGACACACATTCATAGGCTAAATAGCTATTATGTGATCTGGATGATTCAATGAAGTTCATCTTTCAGGGTTTGCTTGTGTTGCGCTCGCAAGCGCAGTGTGGCTATAGATCTGTGCCCCTTTACAGCTGGTGCACAAGAGCGGCGGGCGAAAGCATTCAAGCCTCCTCCCACGCCGTGCCACTGGGGTCGGAGCGACAGGCTGCGCTAAAGCAGTGACTAATTTATTATGGCGAAACACTGCTTCATGCACTAGCGAGGGAGAATCTCTCACGGCCGCCCCTTCTGCGTCCTCCTCGCCTCCCCCTCCTCTTTCCCGTCCTCTCCGAACAGGATGTAAGTGATGAGGCTTTTCAGCACGCAGAGGACAGCCTGGTTTACGCCCTGGGTTTCATTTAATCGACCACGCTGTGTTCTTATTGCTGGGGAAGGGAAGCATGCTGGGTGATATATCTTCATTTTATACGGAAATGCACTTCATTATCAAAACTGGCTGTACTCAAGATAGAAGATTGAAAGAATGCATCCTTTGATGTAGGCACTTAATGTTTGTCTTTTTTTTCATTTCAGTCATTTCAGTCATTTCAGTCATTTCAGTCATTTCAGTCAAAGGTTCAGCTCTAAGAGCCTGGCGATGGCTTCTGTTAATATTCAATCTTTTATTCCTGTGTAGCCTCAAAACCCCTAAAAATGATTCTAGGAAGCGATCAATCTTAGGGAGGTGCAAACAGGTCAGGCTGATGTAAGAAACAGCACCGAAGACGAATTGGCCTCATTAGTTAATCCAACTGTTTACTGGAGTGTATGAAGCCAGAGCTGAGTCAAGGATTTCAGTAACATCAAAAAGTTAGTTTTTTATGAACCTGTATTGTGACATACTGACATTCTGTCCAGGGTGTCCACTGCTTGGTGTCCAGGGTTTCCAAGGACAGGCTCCAAGATCTCCAAGACCATGTAATGGATAAGAGGTTATGATGCATGGGTGGGTGGATGTATGAATGTATGGATGGGTGCATGTTTGGGTGGATGAATGAATGGATGGATGTATGGATGAGTGGATGTGTGGGTGGATGGATGGATGGATGGGTGGATGTTTGGGTGGATGAATGAATGTATGGGTGGATGGATGGATGGATGGATGGGTGGATGTATGGGTGGATGTACAGTATGAATGTATGGATGGGTGCATGTTTGGGTGGATGAATGGGTGGATGTGTGGGTGGATGTATGGATATATGGGTGGATGAATGAATGGATGGATGGGTGGATGTATGGGTGGATGTATGGATATATGGGTGGATGAATGGATGGATGGATGGGTGGATGTATGGGTGGATGTACAGTATGAATGTATGGATGGGTGCATGTTTGGGTGGATGAATGAATGGATGGATGGGTGGATGTATGGGTGGATGTTTGGATATATGGGTGGATGAATGAATGGATGGGTGTATGGATGAGTGGATGTGTGGGTGGATGGATGGATGGATGGGTGCATGTATGGGTGGATGTATGAATGTATGGATGGGTGGATGGGTGGGTGGATGTATAGGTGGTTCGGTGTGTGGTTTATACAACCTGGCGAGCTGTTCACAGAATCCCAGCCCCACTTCACCACATCTCTAGCCCCTATGTTCTGTGATTCTCCCTTTATGTTTGGCTAAAGTTAGGTGCTGAGCCCATTCGTTCACCTTGAAGGCATTTTACTAATGATAAAGAACTGTTGTGGCCCTATCTCCTGCTGGTTGCCCCCCATTACTGTTGTGGTCCTATCTCCTGCAGGTTGCCCTCCATCACCCTGCTGAAAAAGCCAGTCTGACCAGCCTGACCACACTGGTTGACACACTTATGATAGTTGACCAGCATAAGGTACTGTATATTTTCACATGATGGTTTGATGGTTTAGATGGTCATAGAAGTTTATAATGGTTATTCTAATTGGTTTATCTGGCCATTCCAGCATGACCTGTATGATAGACTGGCCACACAAGTATGATCTGCTGGAGAACTACTCAGCTAAACCATCAAAGAGCAGCAAAGAGCTGGGACATGACCATCTAAGACCATCTTAGACCAACTAAATCCTCCTAAAAACAGCTACTGGCAGAAACTGAGCAGAGCCTAAACGGCTGCTGTTTGTGTTCAGTCCTTTCTTCCATCGTTTTAAATTCCTACAAAAGAGTAAAGTTCCCCTTTATTTCCTTCAGCATATCACATGGATCCGTTTGCATCTTCTTGCCGGCCATCCAGATCAGAAATAAACCTCTATATTCCACCTCAAGTGAATTTCATCAGATTTGTGTGATTTAGTTGGGTGATATTTCAGAGTACCCAGGTAGTAATTGATTTGTGTGACATATAAAAATGAAAACAAATAAATAAATAATACAAATAGACATGTTCTTTTTAATTTCTTTGTGATCAATCTCTCCATTCATGCCAAGTGATTTTCGCTGTCCTGTAAAGGTCGCCGTGAGTCTATATGACATTTATTGGATGTGTTTCCCGCTCTTGTGATTTCTGAAGCAGGGCAGCAGTAGGTGCCTCTCTGCTTGGGTCTCCGTGAAAATCTCACTACCTGCACTCACTCGGCCGCAGACGTTCGAAGTTTAGCTTCTTCCCAGATCGATTGCTGACAGAGTGGGAGGATTAGCGGTCGATTCGGCCCTTTTGCTCTGTGCTGTCCTGCGACGCTGCAGAGGGTGCAGTGACCTTCCCACCTACCTGCTCATAAAAATATGATGGTTGCCTTTAACCCTTTATACCACCTGACAAACGAGTGATATCATTGGCTAAGCTTCATCAGTAGTTAAAATGGTGAAACTTGATGATTTTCAGCTGTCTTCGGAATCACTGCTTTGCTGCTCTTTTTATTTATAGGGAAGTGAATCTTCTCTTTCTGAATTTGCATGGGGAGGGGGGGGCGTCCCAATCTGTGTTCATTTTAATGCGACATCCTTTGGTATTGGGTGAGGTGTCCCAGTTGAAGGCACTGTTCCAGAGCCACCCTGTGTCCCCGAAGTGACGATTATTTTGGTACCAGCTTGTGCTTCTGTTAATTTCATATGTGGTTGCATTGGCGACACTGTCCCAATTTCCCGGCCTCCAGTCTGTCTCGGGCTGGATACGCTGCAGCTTCCCCATTTCCTTGCTGCGCTGCGGCTTCTGTTCCTCGAATTAGGACCTTAGATCACATTATGCTCCTTTGTTTGATTTAATGACTCGTTCATTTCTCAATTTTCACTTAGGTGGACAGATATCAGCACTCGCTTGGCCGGATCTTCAAAGCACAGAAAAGCTGACAGAAAGGCCATTGTCCCCGCGACAAACCCATTCTGAACTCGGAGTCTTGTCTTGAGTAATACTGAAAGGCAAGTAACCAGTAAACCTTAACTGATCGATTTCAGATCAGTAATGACCGGAAATATCCTTGCCCTTCAAACACACTATCAGCCTGAAATCAAGCATTGACCACAGGCCAAAGGAAACAGTTACAATTTGAACTTGGAAACATTCATTGATCTACATTAATGTAGCTATTAAAGAAAAATGCCTCCGGATAAGAAAATCACTGAATGGCAACATTTCATTCTGGAAGTCAGCAATTACTGAAATGATAATTCAGTTACGATGGCGTAGCTGAGGGGCACTTATGTGTTGACTTAGCATTCTGTTGGAATGAATACATTCTGTGGTGTGGGAACAAAATGTTATATTTCACTGCCAGGGTTGTCTGAGTCTAGAGAAATGAGTGATTTTATAGGGCAAGAGCATACAGAGCTGTCTATGACAGAGCTATGAGTATTCCATACAAGAATATGTATTGCCATTCTGTACCTTTCACTTGCTATATTTCTATACATTTCTTTTAAATGTAAGTCTTTTCAATATTTTTCGATGAAAAAGTAAAACGTGAGTTAGGTGTAAATGTGTGTTGTATCTTGTTTAGCAGCTATGGCGTCCATTTCTTTTTTATGCTAGTGGCAAGTGT
This sequence comes from Paramormyrops kingsleyae, assembly GCF_048594095.1. Lineage (NCBI taxonomy): Eukaryota > Metazoa > Chordata > Actinopteri > Osteoglossiformes > Mormyridae > Paramormyrops > Paramormyrops kingsleyae. The sequence continues at coordinate 23,486,264 of NC_132803.1, forward strand.
GCTAATGACACATATTTTGCCTGATTTGCACTTTAATACTTCAGTGATTCCCTCCCCTGTTTGGTCACAGGGAAAATATGAAAGAATCAGACACCTGCCCAGGGAGGGATCGATGCCTCGGCCATCCTACAGCCTCGGGCCGCGGGCCACCTCGGGTAAAGATGGCACAGGTTGTTATATGGGCAGCACCTGAGTGTCCATGCTGATGTCAGCCCAGTGCTACCAGACAGGATAGTCTCTGCGCCTGGCCCTTGCTGAAGGTAGAGGGACGAGGGACGAGGGACTGATGCGTGCCCCAGTGTCCACGCCTACCACAGCAGTCACAGACATCCACTGTCTGAACAACAGTCTTCAAATATAGTATATACACTGCTATGAATCATCTTAGGATGAACAAGCAGTTCTGGTAACACTTTCCATGAATGCCATGTTTATAAAAATGCATGAACACATTCATAACACATTATAATGCATTCATAAAGCATCATAAACATGGCTTTAAGTATTTGTAAAAAGGAATAACACATTATAGCCATATTTATAATGCATTATGAAGGTATCTATAGTGTATTATAGTGTCATTGGAGCTAATGAAGTATTACAATCAACATTATAATGCCTTATGTTTATCAATAGAAGATTCTGTAATGCTTTATTAATTCTTATACTGACCATTATAATGCATTATGAATGTATCTATAGTGCATTATAGATGAGAGCGTCATTGGAGCTTGTGAAGCATCATAATTAACACTACAATGCCGTATGACTGTCAATAGAAGATGTTGTAATGCATTATTAGTTCTTATACTGACCATTATAATATTGCATAATATTATGAAGGTATCTGTAGTACATGATAAGTAAAGTAAAATGTTACTGTACTTTCTTCATGTCACAGGTCATGCTTTGTCCCTTAATCCAACATACTTTCTAGATGCGTGGCACATCTCAGGTCCTTACTGCATCATTTGAAAGATCATTTGATACAGATACACAAAAGATACTAAATCTCTGGGACTTTCTGCGAAACCCTGAACAAAATAACACAATAAGCTCTCTTTGTACTTCTCTTGTACTGTTTGTTTTTTTCTGAAATGTATGAAAAACCACTTTGCATTGCAGCTGTCTTACATGCTGTGAGCTGCCTCAGCTCCTTGAGGAGAGCTGACTGCCTGTTTGCCATTGTGACATCACAGCGTCACACGTCGTATACGGGGAAACAGCTCCTAATGGC